>NW_019154096.1:35050538-35176254 GCF_002288905.1 Enhydra lutris kenyoni | reverse complement strand
TTCCTTCCTTCCTTCCTTCCTTCCTTCCTTCCTTCCTTCCTTCCTTCCTTCTTTCCATGTTTATTGTAAGAGAGAGAGAAGGGCAGAGGGAAAGGGAGAGAAAGAATCTTTAAGTAGACTCCATGCCTAGAGTGAAGCTTGTGGTGGGGCTTGATCTTACGACCCTGAGATCATCGCCTGAGCTGAAATTGAGAGTTGGACGCTTAACTGACAAAGCCATGCAGGCATTCCCCCCCCCCCTTTTTTTTTGCTTGGAGTTTTCTGTTTCTTTCTCATTCCTTTTCAAATAGTCTTAATCAAAGACTATAAACCTAGAGATAATTAACAGAAAAAAGAAAAGTCTGGGGTACCTGGGTGGCACATTTGTTAAGCATCTACCTTCGGCTCTGGCCATGATCCAAGGGTCCTGAGATGGAGCCCTGTGTCGGCTCCCTGCTCAGGGGGAGGTCTGCTTCTCCCTCTCCCACTCCCTCTGCTTGTGTTATCTCTCTCACTGTCTCTCTCTCTGTCAAAAAAATAAAAATAAAACAAATTTTAAAAAGAAAGAAAAGAAAAGAAAGGAAAAATCTTCATATGTAATTTCCCAGGCTCTGGGCAAAAATACTTTGGCAATAAAATCCCAAACTATCCAGATATTGAATGAGAGATACTGATGATTTCTAGATATTCAGATTTATAATGGCTCCACTGAGCAGCAAAAGGATATTGTCAAGTTTACTCTTCCTTCCTGAGTTTCTGGAAGCCTGTTGGAGTCTGTTGCCTTCCTCCTGATCATTTCTTATAGAACCTAGCTGTCCATCAAGTTGATATATTATAACCTGACCAGAATTTGTACTATATGCATGAATGCTAATGATGCAAAGGAATTTAAAACAAATGAATGCATCTAGCTGCAACTATACAAAAATTTATATGGCTATAGAAATGGAATAGAAATTAAATAAGCATAAGGAAAATATACTAAGCAGCAGATATTTTCTGATTTTATTTATTCATTTAAGTTTTTTTTTTTTTTAAGATTTTATTCATTTATTTGACAGATAGAGATCACAAGTAGGCAGAGAGGCAGGCAGAGAGAGAGGTGGAAGCAGGCTCCCTGCTGAGCCGAGAGCCCGACACGGGGCTTGATCCCAGGACCCTGGAATCATGACCCGAGCTGAAGGCAGAGGCTTTACCCCACTGAGCCACCCAGGTGCCCTGATTCATTTAAGTTTTAACAAAAGAATTCTTACTGGACTCCTAACATGTGCCCTAAGTTATGATTGGGTACTAAGGAATCCGATTTAAAAAATACAAGTTGTACCTTAAGGAAGTTGGCAAATCAGCAGGTCAGACAAACAACAACGGTTACAAATATATGACAGTTGTTACAAAGGCTTTTACATAAGGCATAATTGTAAATCAGAGACACACTTTTAATAAAGACTGGTGTGTCAGATATAGAGCTTCCAAATAAAATTAAGTCTTAAAGAAAGTATAGTGGTTCTTCCTATAAGGTTAGGGAATGATTTGTGAAACAAAAAACAGTGAAGTACAGAGATATGGAGTCAAACTGATGCAGAGATAAATGGGGAAATGTTTCTCATTGAGGATGATTGAAAGCGTCTGTGTGGTGAGGATTGGTAAAATGACACCCTCAGGCAAGTAAAGAGCATATAGGATATGTTAAGAATTTGGGTTTTGAATTATTTTCTTTAATATTAACTACCCACTTTTATTTATTTGTTTGTTTGTTTATTTGTTTGTTTAGAGCTTTTATTTATTTATTTGACAGAGAGAAACACAGCGAGAGAGGGAACACAAGCAGGGGGAGTGGGAGAGGGAGAAGCAGGCTTCCCGTGCCTAGCAGGGAGCCGGTTGCCAGGCTCTATCCCAGGACCCTGGGATCATGACCTGAGCTAAAGCCAGACACTTAATGTCTGAGCCACCCAGACGCCCCAACTACCCACTTTTATAATACATAAAAATAATACAGGAAAATGGTTGCTGAATTTTGGAGCCATGGCATGTGTCTCCTTCTGGCTTTCTGCAGCTCCTTAAATGGGACACAAGCTCATTGGCACATTCCTTTACTCCTCACAGTACCTTCTGCATTGTCTTGGAGCTACAGTTGGATCTTGATCCATAAAGATTTTCATGTCCTTCCATTGGACTGATACCGAGGAAGAACAGATTCTCCAAGCTGAGGAACATCATTTTGATAATGTATTCATATTTAATTTTAAATTCAATCTAGAAGTTATGTGTAGAATTTTCTACATATATTATTGGATCGAAAACAACCACTCCTAGTATCCATGTAAACAGGTGGTATTATCAGTATTCACTTATTCTTGGAAATGCCACTTTCCATTGGCAATCTCATCTTCCCACGTGGAAACTAAATATAAACCATTAGCAAATGAAAACTTTTTTTGAATGTGATAGCATGAATTAGTAATTGAAGGCTTTCCTTGGAAAGTGGAAAGAGGTCAGCCTTTAGAGCCAGAGATCTGGTTTGTTTCCCACTTTGTTACTTTAATATATGTCCTTGAGCTGATCATTTCAGTTCACTGAACTCCAGTTTCTTCATCTCTGAAAAGAGGATAATAATGTATGCCTTGTTTAGGTATTGTGTGGCATGGAAATAATTTATAGACTGCACATAGCACTAATTATTCAGTAATTGACAGCTGTTATCATTATGGTCATTTTCCACATTGAAGAATTTAGTCTTTTTCCCTTAAAAAGTATTAATCTCTAATCCCCTCTATTAAAGCATTCCCATAAACTTGAAGGAGTGGGCAGTCACTGAAATAATTACATGCATACACTTTCCTTCTGCCAGCTATTCCTAGTGATTAAACATATTTGCATATGCAAGTTAAAACACTGTGTACTCATTACTTTAAATATGTTTCTCATTAGGTAAATGAAATGCTTATGGAAGATGATATAAGGCTAAAAGCAGAATATTGTCAAAACAAGCTACAGGATGATTTTTTAAAATTTATTTTTTAAGTATGACAACACCACTTTTACATTTAAGCATAGTAGATTGATAGATAGATAGATAACATAGTTAAATCAATATTACCTGTATTACCTGTTTAAAAGTAATATATATAATAATATTTATTCTATTCAATATTTTTGTCAGTATATATACTAGTCTATAACCAAATTCCATTAATAATTATGGTTCTTCTAACTGCATTATAGATATGATTTAAGTTTTCTGTAAACCCCATTCTAATTATGCAAGAATAAATCAGGTATTTTCTCTTTTATGCTTGACCACAGAGTAAAATAGAAAGAAAGACAAGGTCAGAAAATGCCCTTTTTGAAAACTGAAGTCAATAAAATTCTACTTAAAAAAACACAAAAATTAATGGGAGGGTGGTGTGCCGGGGTGGCTTAGTCAGTTAAGCATCTGGCTTTGGCTCAGGTCATGATCTTAGGGTCCTGGGATCCAGCCCTGAGTGGGGCTCTCTGCTCAGCAGGGAATCTGCTTCTCCCTCACTCTCTACCCTTCCCCCCTGCTCATGTGCATGTACATTCTCAAATAAATAAAAAAATAACAAATAAATAAATAGTACAACAAAGTATCCATCTGCGGAGCATCTCCACCAAAAAGTCTTGAAATTTTCCCAATGTTATCAAAATAATTGGAATAGCTAGTTTTCATTGTCTCTCTCAACACCTTGGTCAACATCTCCCTTACGGATTCTATCTCAACATATGCATACCTTCATTTACCTTCCCTATTACTGAAATAAACAAGCAAAATTGTCTTCTGATTTCCTCTCCTCCCAGGTGACTGCCTGAACTCTTTTCTGATGATCTTCTATATATTTTCATGTATAAATTCTGTCTGCGTGTTCATGTTCTCTGTCATCTCAGCTTTCTTATAGGAATCTACATTAACTACTTCCCAGTTTCCCATGTCTCAACCAGCGAGCCCTCAACTCATCTGGGTCCCTCTGCCTTCTCCCTTTTCTGTAGCTTTTCCCATCTCCAGTCTAAACCATTCTGCACTTAATTCTCTGGTTGGAGAATAAAATTGTAAAGAAGAGCCAATTGTTCCTTATTAATTTAATTTATGAATTTAATATACCAAGGTCCATACAACTTGCTTTTAATTATTGGTTATGAGGTTGACTGCCTGTTGCGGGGTCTTTTTCTAGAGACCTGAATACCCCCATGCATTGGCCATGTCATCCTGTTAATAAGGGAGGGTCACCTTCTTGGAGTGTAGTTTTATAACGGTGGTTCCTTGGGCTTTGCCATTCCGGTATGAGATTATCTGTCAGAGCCATATCTGAAATCAGTAAAGATTTCATGTAAGAACACACATTAAACAGGAAATAAAGATGAAAGGAGATGAGAGTCTCTAGATAATCATTAGAGAATGAAAGAGCTAGGGAGAATCTGTGTCCTCTCAAGCAGGATGCCATCTGAATTCACACCACCAATCCATGCCCCTCCCTGCACTGCTTTGTTTGCTGCATTCATATTTATCCTCTACCATGTTAGATCTTTAAAAAGGCTATTCAAATTGCTTAAGTATGTAATATCTGAATCTCGTGAGTCTTTCCCCTTGGATTTCTCTCCCCTGGGAAGAGAATGTCTGGCTTCTTTTACCTTTTTGTTTTTTCATTTTTGTGGTTGTTACTATTTCTTTTTCTACTTTTCTCTCACCTGATTCCACACCGTCCCTTTCCTCTGGATTTTTAAATTCTGATTTATTTCAGTCAGTTCAGGCATTAAAATGTGTAGTATAAATACACTATCATCTCAAAAGCTTTTATTGTTGGGGCACCTGGGTGGCTCAGTGGGTTAAGCCTCTGCCTTTGGCTCAGGTCATGATCCTGGGGTTCTGGGATGGAGCCTGCATCGGGCTCTCTGCTAAGCAGGGAGCCTGCTTCCCCCTCTCTCTCTGCCTGCCTCTCTGCCTACTTGTGATCTCTGTCTGTCAAATGACTAAATAAAATCTTTAAAAAAAAAAAATGCTTTCATTGTTCTTGTTGCATGGTCTGAAGCAAAGGCAACCCAAAATTGGAATTGTGTAGTGTCTGCAAAAATATGGCATATCATAAAGGATGCTACAGCACACACATGTTATTATTTCAAGGGCTCTGTAACCCCTCTATTGTGGTTTTTGGTTTTTAATCCCAAATAACTCAAGTATTGATCCAAAATATTTTGGATCTGTGTAGCACTCTAAAGTAGTTCCTAAGGAGTTGTTCTACTCTTACTGAATTCTCATGGTGACAATATAAAAAAAGAAAAAAAAAATTGGAAGCATCTCCTAAAATGTTTTAAATGGAACAAAGTTGTACCCTTACAGCGCCATTCAGGTAATATGAGTTCTGAGCATTCCATCTAGAGAGAATATGTGAAATCTGTGAATGCCGGATTAATTGTACAGTCAACTCGCTCAATTCCAGAGTCCCACAAAAGATCACTCTCCTCGAAGGGAGTTGGGAAGGTTTCTTGGGACAGATGCCATGGAAGTACAAATGCACAGACTGTTCTTCTATTATGACAATTATTGTCACTATACATAAAAGTCTAGGTCCTTTGCCATCTCTAATTCTGGAAATATATTTATTGAAAAAAAGCTCATCCTAACTATGTCTTGGGCATTTCAGAGATATTGGCTGATTTCTTATCCTTACATGAGCCTCTTTGCTTGTAAACATCACATTCTGTATTCTCCAGCATTTTGGTGTAAATGCAAACAAAGTATTATCTAGCATCCACCAGAACAAAAGGACTTCACGTGGCACTGCTGAGCTCCATAGTGTTTCCAAGAAGAAGAACATTTTGGTTTGCTAAAACTTCTACCTGGTGTTTTTTTTTGTTTTTTTTTTTTTTTTATTTGACAGACAGAGATCACAAGTATGCAGAGAGGCAGGCAGAGAGAGAGGAGGAAGCAGGCTCCCCGCCGAGCAGGGAGCCTGATGTGGGGCTCGATCCCAGGACCCCGGGATCATGACCTGAGCCGAAGGCAGAGGCTTTAACCCACTGAGCCACCCAGGTGCCCCTACCTGGTGTTTTTTAAATGATGGCATTTTTTTGCGGAGGCTAGAATCACAGTGATCCAGATTTTCCCTTAAGCTTACTTACATCTCCCTCCTCTGTGAGATTAGAACTGATGCGTGAGCTCCTGACTAAGCATAGGTAAGGATTATCCAGTGGACAGGGGCTCCAAAGAGAAGGAACACAGAGAAAAAGATTTATTTGGATGATGTGGATGCCAGCCAGAGCCCTAGATAAGAAGAAGCTTGTAGCCCTTTATGTAAATGTGCCCTTTAACATTGATTCTAAATGTTTTTGGATGATCGTCATCATGTATTCCTTCTTTCATTTATTCAGTCATAACTTATTAAATGCTAACTCTGAACCAAAGACATAAGGATGGGATCACTTTCTATAAAAAGCTTACGGTCAAGGCATCAAACAGCCACTTTATCAAACACATAGAGTAGACTGTTGAGTCCGCCAATTACTGTAAGAAAACAATTGGCACAGTCCTATTAGGGTAATCTGAAGAGGGTTAATTTACAGAGGGACTATTTATAGAGGTGCAGTCGGGGGGGGGGGGGGAACAACACTGATAGTTCAGCCTGCTGCAGCCGAGATAGTTCTTATCACCCAGAAAGATGAGAAGAGTAAATGACGAACAGAAACAGAAGGTGAAAATCCCACAGAAGAGGCAACCTTTAGAAAAGGCTTTGGTAAAGTAAAACAAAAGAGTCCAAAATAACTTTGAAGGAAAGCCAGGGAATAAAAAAAAGGCCATTCCTCCTCTCATCTCCTGGAGGGACTCCCATTGGCTGAAGCAGACCAGAAGAGAGAATAAGAAAGCCAGACCAAATGTCTGTGCAAGTCCATCGCCTAGGAAGTATGCTGAGGGTGGAGAACTGAAGAGCAGGTCTGTAGTGCAAGCGAAGACATCCTTTATAGTTTACCCTTGTCCTGCTTAACATCCTGTCTTTCCCCTCTTCTGGAGACAAGTTTTTAATTAAAAAAAACAAAAAAAAAACAAAAAAAAAACCTGTTCCAGGGAGGGACAGTATGGTCACCCCAATTCATACCACTTTGGCATATGGATATTTTTAAGCCCAAGGCAATATGACCCAATAGACTCAGAAGGGTTTTTGGTGGTGGTTGCTTTGTTTTGTTTTTTGTTTTTCTTGTTTTGTTGTTGTTGTTGCTTTTTTTGTTTTTTTCTTTTTTAACCTCTTCTTTAACTGCCTGAAGGAATTTAGATCAGGGCCAAAGCTAGAGATCCTTTTTCTATCAGAAACTTATCTGCAGGGCACGGCAAATATTTGTTCACCAAACATTGTTTCTTTCCATCTTCCTGTGAATTTTCTTCCTCCCCTCTGAAACTCCAGATCCCTCCCCTCTTCTCCTTAGATAAGGATGGCAGATGAGTCCCAATGGCTTGACTGTCTTTGAGCCTCTCAGGTCTTGGTGGCTCCTATACTTATGAAATTTAATTTTCCTCTTATTAAATTGTCTTATGTCAAATTAACTATTAGATCAGCCAAAGAATCTAGAAGAGAAAAAGAGAAAAGTTTTCTGCCCCTACATCATCCTCTACGTTATGAGTTCAATCAGTTTGGTTCTACTAATCCTGGAACTTAAATCATCTACTACTGGCTTCTTGGCAAAAAGTCATAGGGATAGAATTGGGAGAAAACTGGAATAGAAACATCAAGTAACATAAAATACATCTGCTGTATTTAGTGCACAATTCTGTAAAACATATTTTATTGGGGTCATATATAGTATCGTATACCAGAAACATCTGTGTCTGTTGCTGCTAAAATATTAAGAGGTCCACCACAAACTTCTGTCTCTTTCTTTACGGTGTACAGAGCAGGGTTTGGCAACTTATCTTTCACTTTGAAAGAGATATTCCGTCATGCTCCAGACTACTACGTCCTTAGAAATGTTACCAATATGACAGCACCCTTAACTTTCTCTGGGTCTACCGAGTCTATCGGTAATATATTGCCTAGTAGTGCTACATACCAAATAACCACAAACTATCAGGGCATTATATGACAAACCGTTCTTGCTAAGTTTAAGGATCAGCTGGGGTGGCTCTACTTTTGCCTGTGTCAGCTTGAGGGTGTCAGTATTGAAGTGTAGCCTCTGCTACACAGCTATCTCATCCTTTCCCTGGTATTTAAGGTGCCAGTAGAAGCATGTTCTCGTGATGGGAGATGAGCAAGATGCCAAGGAGAAGCACGTGAGGTTCTTAAACTGTAGGTCAGAACAGGCATTCTGTCATTTCTGCTTCCACGTCAGGGTAAGGGATGTGGCTGAGTCAAAGGTCAATAGGTAGCAAAGAATATTCCACCTTTACAGAAGAAACACAGAAGTCACTGGCGAAAGACTTAGAAAAATGGGAGGGCTAAAAATTGGGGACAATGATGTAATCTACAACAAGGATCCAAATGGCATATATAATGTCATCAGTAACGTGGACCAGCATTAAATTCTATTGGATAGCAAGAAGATTAAAGTCACGGCACGCTATCTTGACATAGAAGTTAGAATGTTGAAATAGCTCTGGGACATGACAAAAATCATACACTGCTGTCTCTGCCATTAAAACTAAAATTACTGGTAAATTTCTTAAAGTAAGATCTTGTAACTTGTATGGTGGATAGGTGATTTCTTCCTATATTGTTTAATCTAGGCCATGTTAACTGTTCTTAAAAGGAGAAGCAAAAGGATGATACTGGTGAGCTTATAAGGCAACTTCCAAGTTACAGATTTTAGAAGGCTCTTTTGCAAGAAAGAGCTGCTTTCTTTAAATGAGGAAAGAGTTGCTTCTGCCAGCAAGGGGTTTACAGAAAAATTTGTAGACTTAAGCGCCAGCTTTATCTATGTTTGCTGAAATATCTCCATCTCTTTCTCAGGATCTCATATTTTTCCTTGACTTAGTTTAAAAGACTTGGTGAGATTGAATTGGTGCAACTTTCATCATTATTGTCTTACTGTCTGCAGCTCTTGTCCCCAGACCCTGGACTTGATCATTTCTGTCATGTGACTGTAGAAGATAAGGGACTTTGTCAAAGGTACCATGGAGCACTAAAGTTTTCATACATATTTTTAGTTATTCATACATTTTATTTCTCTTTGCTCTTTTAGATGCTCCCTAGCATTATTAGAAAACTTATGATTCCACAAGTTTATAATTGCTATTCTTGCCATAGGAACTAATGATCACATTCAATGATCCTCCAATACCTTGCCTTCTACCAGCTTTGCATCTAACATCACTACCCCTGATATTGTGATTAATCATGAGGTAATTATATGCACTAGATAATTAATATCCCATTTCCTCCTGTAAAAAGTAGATTCACTTTGTACCGTCAAATATATGATTAATTAAAATTCAAAATCTCATTTTAGAGATCCATTTCCTGAAGCCTCTTATGATACCCATTACTGTATCAGTCAAGTTCTCAACAGAAAACAGATGGCATATTCAAATTAGGATCATTTTTTCAAAAGTTTATTTCCAAGAGGCTGTGGTAGATTTAAAAGGATTATCAGTTCTTTGAAACTCCACTGAGAGAATTTCCACTCTCTTTGAATTTGGACTAACCTGTGACGACTTTGACCAAGAGAGTATGTCAGAAATGATGCTATTTGAGTTCTGGCCCTGGCCTTTAAGAGGATAAGCATGTTCCATCTTACTTTAACCGAACCCCAAACCACTGTTTAAGAAGTTATGCTAGCCTGCAGGAAAGACCACATAGATGCTCTGAGACACGTTGAAAGAAAGAGGGGCTCAATCAGCCCACCTTTTCAACCATCCCAGTCAAAGTATTGGAAATGTCAGTGAAACCTTAGACATCCCAGATAAGAACAGCTACCCGGCTAATACCCAGTTAAAGTCTCATGGGGCAGAAGAATTGCCCAGCTAAGCCCTGTCCAAATTCTGGACCCACAAAATTGTGCTGTATAATGTCATAGTTGTTTGAATCTGCTAATTTTGTGGGTGGTTTGTTATGCAGCAGCTGGAGAAGAGGAACAGATTTAGTCCCAGGAAATGGGTCCCTGACCTGACAAAAAAACAAGACCGGCTTTGAAATTGGCTTGGAGCAAATTACAGAATGGAAGCTGGAAGTAGCTCAAGAGATTCTGTGCAAGTTGGAAAGGCTTCATAGAGCCTGTTAATGAAGGCTTAGAGGACATAGGAAAATGTTATCAAGGGCTGGAGGAAAAATGACTATTTTTCTGTTGTGACTGTAGGTAACACACTTTGCCCATAGGAGCATGGAAAATATGCAAGATATTTCACATACTTGTGGAGGTTGGAAAATCTAGAAAGTGGTAACTTGTGTTTTCTGGCTACCTATGAGAAGAGAGGAATTTAAGAAAAGAGAGAAAAAAGAGGAAATTTTAGTTTTCAGTTTTTAAGCAGGATTCAGAAAGCATATAGAAGGCAGGAATGGTCTTTCTAGCTTGCAAAAGGCTCTTGAAGTAAGGACTGGCCTCAAGGCAAAGTTCAAATCAAGGGCATTAAAGTAGGACCTCGGGGTAAAGATAAAATCAAGATGTAGCTCTGAGGCCCTTCTTAAGACCTTAAGAAAATTTAGCTTTTAAGAGCATTGATGTTATGCCTTATAGGTGGTTTCAGTTATAAATGAGGGCTTGTAAGAATACTGAGCGCTGTTCCAGCTATAGGTTGAATTGTGGTCCCCTCAAATTCCTATGTGGTTGTCCTGACCTGCAATACTTCAGGACTGTGCCTGTATTTGGAGATAGTCTCTATACTAAGTTAAAATGAGGTCCCTAGGGTGGGCCCTAATCTATTATGACTGGAGTCCTTATAAAACAGATAATTTGGAGAAAGACACACCAGACATGTGCGTGTCAAGACAGCGATTCTAGTGATGCCTGTATAAATCATAAACACCAAAGATTGCTGCACACCACTGGAAGTGAGGGGAGCGGCAGGGAACAGACTTGACCTTATCTCAGAAGGAACCAACCCTGCCTTGATCTTGGACTTCTGGCCTTGGGAATTGCAGGCAATAAGCGTTGTTCAAGTTACCTGGTCTGTGGTACTTTGTTAAGACAGCCGGAGCAAATTAATACAGTCCCACATCAACCTCACAGGGAGCCCAGGGATAGTAAAGGTTACCTGTTAAGAGATTTGTGAGTGCGGTTGTGTCTGATGAAGTGAATTACAACTGGACAAGAATGGAAGCCAAAACATTTTTAAATGATTTAGATTGAAAGGGACAGGGACAGAACAAAATGAAAAGAGAGACCCTCACTCTATTAGGGGTAGGTAATAAGCTGAGAAACCTTCTCAGCTGCAAACACCAGCCATTTCTTATGGGAAGATGGATGATTCACAGGATGGAGACAAAAGGTAGAGGGAATCAACCCCAGATAGTAGGACTGGACCTTAATTAAGAGTTGACCAAATGTGCTCTGCTGGATTTTTTGAAATTTTTATGGATCAGTAACCAGTGTGTGCTTTCCATTTCCCCTGTTTTAGAATAGAGGTGTTGATTATGATTATCTTTCTTTGGGGGGGGGGTCACCCCATTGTAAGTTTTGACATGTGAGTAGAAAACATCCATTTTCCTACTAGGAGGGACCACACTCAAAGAACTACACCCAAGGAGCTTCCTTTACCTGGGTCTAAATGAGATGATGAGATCCTATTCTTTAAGCCAATGCCAGAATGGAATGAGACTTTAGGGATCTTAGTGTTATAGAATTTCCTACTCCTTTAGTGCCCACGGTTCTTGGTCACGCCAAGAGGTAGACCAGATGAAGAGGGGTGGGCAGCAGAACAAAGTTTATTGAGTGATAGTAGAGTTATAGCACAAAGCTCCAAAAGAAAGAGGGGACCCAAGAGGGTTGCTACCAGAGTTTCTAAGTCTAGGGGTTTCTATGCGCTTGTTGGCAGGCTGTTTTAATCTGATTAACCCTCCCTGTGTCTGTCATCCAATTGGGTTTTTTGGTTTGTTTATTTTATTTTATTTTATTTTATTTTACTTTATTTCTTTTCAGTGTTCAGTGGAGAGCTCCTTCCAAGGTGGGTAGAAAATCCTCTTAAGGGAGGTTTCTTCTTAGGGCAGCATCCCTTATCCCTGCCTGCCTTTCTTCCAACTATTTTTCATCATTAGAAGAACATTCTGCAGGTTGTAGGAATATGAGTAAGTGGTGGCCAGAATGTGGACTGAGGTAGGTTCAAACTGGCCATGCATCCTTTGAGATAACTGCCATTGCGAGGTGAGGTCTTTTCTCCTCCCCCGAACCTGTGAACCCTGTGACTGTTTTGACTGAAAAAGCTCAATAGAAATTGCACATTGCCAACTGGTAGGTGAAGGAGATATATAGGCATCTCCTTCTATAGGCACCATACATAATCTCCCTCCCTTAAGTGTGAGGAGGACTGTGAAGATGATGGGCTATCACTCCTGTGATTCTATTACATGATGAGGGGAAGGGATTTTGCGGATGCAATTAATACACCACATTAAGTTGATTTTGAGTCAATCAAAAGGACACTGGGTGAGTCAGAGCTAATCAGGTAAATCTGAAAAGGGAAAGGTCTTTTATGAAGAAAGAGATTCAAAACATCCAAGAAATTCTCTTGCCGGTTCTTGAAGTGCAGCGAGCTGCATTGTCAGTGGGCATATGACATGAAACCCATGGCACTCAGGAACCCAAGTGATAGTCAACAGGAAAACAAGAACCTTGGCGCTATACCCACAAAGAAGTGAATTCTTCCAATAACCTTAATGAACTTCAAAGAGGATCCTGAGCCTCAAATGAGACCCCAACCCAGAAAATATCCTGATTTCAGCCTTGTGAGATCCTAAGCAGACTCCCTGCCACGCTGTGCCTGGACTGACCTAAGATCTCTGAAATAATAAGTTTGTGTTTTTTCAGCAGAAATTTATAGTAATTGATTACACAGCAATAAAAAACAAATACAGAGTTTCACATCAAAATAGGTTGCTGCTATAACAAATAACCTAAAATAAGTTAGCAACTTGGCAACCAGGCAATAGGTAGAGACTGGAAGAATACTGAAGTCATTGAGAGAAATTCTCCAGTGCCTTGAACAGACTTTTAATAGAGATATGGACATTAAGGATGTTACCTGTAACGATGCAGAGGGCAATGAGAAAAATACTGGAAACTGAAGGAAAGAGACCTTTGTTGTATAGCATCCAAAATCTCCCAGAATTTTCCCTGCAGTTGTGTTGACAGAAGTCCTAAGTGATAAATGGAAATATATATAACCGGTGAGATTTCTAAGAAAATTGTGGAAGATTCTGCCTGGTTTCTTGCTGCTTATAGTAAAATGTGAGAGACATAAATTGAAGAAAATCTTGTTAAACAAAAAAGAAAGAGGACTTAATGATTTTGAAAACTCAGCCTCCCTAGATAACAAAAGTGCTAAAACTAAATGCTGAAAGTAAAATAGTATTACCAGAAATATGGCATAATAGTGTGGCTGAATATTCTGTGTTCTTTCATGTGACGGTCAATCAGGTGTGGCCCCAAGAGGAGACACGAAGCTCAGGAAAACAAAAGTTTTATTATATTTGTGGGTTCTTAGAAAGGGGGTCACCACATGCCACACAGGGTCACAGGGGAAACTCCAGGTTTGAGTCAGGTGGCAGAACAGAGGAGCAAGGGGTAAGTTTAGGCCAGAGCCTTCACTGGAATTTCTGCAGGAAAGGTAGGCAGGACAGAATCAACATCTTACAAGTGGCTTTTTTAGTAAGTCCAGCAGACTTTGGGCTATATGGGGTGGTCTCCAGTTGACTGGTACCTGGCCCTGGGATGATATAGCAGAGAAATATTGTCTGCTGCGCTGTAGGAGCCAGATAGAGGAGGCACAGCTCTGGATTGGTTAGGTTACATATGAAAGGCATGCTCCTTTGCTCTCTCTAAGAATTGGCAAGCCCTGGGAAGGGAAGGCTCTCCTGGGCCAGAAAGGTTTTTAAGATGTCAAAACATAATATATAGAAAGTGAAAAATATAAACAGTACACTGAATGTGTGACTTTACAACCTTCCGCTAAATCTCAGAAAGATAAAAAAGATTGGTGAGTATAGCTGTAGCCTAATCGAGTGAAACCCAGTAGAATCCATTGAAGACTCCAGTGTTCTTGAGAAAAAAAAAAAATTTTTTTTTTTAGCAGAATACTACTAGCTTGTATTGAACAGGACAGACAGAACTTGAAATGAAAGAAAGCTTGCAGACACCCAAAATTTTATTGGCAGTAAGCAGGCTGATAAAACTACTCCATTCCCAAATTCTTGCTACTTTTCATGGAAAAGGAAGGAGGACTCAGAATGGAAAAAATAACCAAGAGAGCAGAGCCTAGGAACCCAGAGGATTATTCTGACTCTTTGAAACTGAGTCCAAAAAATCTCACCATTTGCCCAGCTGTATTACAGAACTTCCAGGTACCAGGTGCTCCTTAGTACCTTCTGTTTTTCCCCCTTTGAACTAGAATAACCATCACTTATCAAACACTTGTCTCACCATTGTGTGATGGGAGTGTTAGGGCTACAGAATGTGTCTCTTTAGTTTCACGCATCCACATATGGAGAGAAACTTTGCTCCAAAAGCTGAATTTAATGGATTATTTATTATTTATTTATTTATTTATTTATTTAAAGATTTTATTTATTTATTTAACAGACAGAGATCACAAATAGGCAGAGAGGCAGGCAGAGAGAGAGGGAAGCAGGCTGCATGCTAAGCAGAGAGCCTGATGTGTGGCTCGATCCCAGGACCCTGGGATCATGACCCGAGCCAAAGGCAGAGGCTTTAACCCACTGAGCCACCCAGGCACCACTAACGGATTATTTATTACCTGGAGTTTCATACTTACCTGATTTAGATGATGTGGATGATGAGTTCTTGGACTTTGAGTTAATTCTGTGATGAGACTTTTGAGAGCCTTTAGATGGGAGGTGAATGTATTTCTCACTTCAGAGGGATATGAATCCTTGGGAGGACTGTGATAAGCAAACTTCTAATGCAGTCCCTAAGATTTCTGCCCTTTGGTGTACATGCTCCTTATAATCTCATCCCCTTGAGTGTGATTGGGATGAACATGAATGAACATGAATATAAAGGTAGATTTGTTATGTAGCAGTAGAAAACTAATAAAACCAGATACTAACCTCATTTTTAAGAGGTTTAGTAGCTTTTTCCTTGGTCCATTCAAGCTGTATAAGAGAGAATCCCTTCAATCCATACACAATGCACCATGTAAAAAATCTGACTGCCCTGCTGGAAATACAAGGTGGAAATGTTCTGAGACCACATGGAAAGGGGAAGCACCCATCCTATCCTAGCCTTCCAGCTGGCCTTACCAATGCTCCAGGGATATTAGGAAAGCCCTTTTAGATACCCAGACTAGTCCATATTCAGCTGAACACCACCAAATGAAGCCAGTCAATGTTACATGATACAAAAGAATTGGCTGACCAAAACTTTCCAGAATTCCTAACCCAAAACATTATAACGAAAAGTAAAATGTTTGTTGATAAAGCTGCTAAACTTGGAAGAAGTTTGTTATGTAGAATGGATATCTTGAAAAGGAGCTATTTATAGAAATAACAATGTTGGGGCACCGAGGTGGCTCAGTCAGTTGAGCATCTGACTCTTGATTTCAGTTTAGGTCAAGATCTCAGGGTCCTGTGATCAAGCCTCAAGTCAGGCGCCATGCTGACTTGGAGCCTACTAAGCATGGACCCTGCATGAGGTGATTTCTCTTCCTCTTTCTTTGTCCCCCAACCTCCATCTCTCTATAAAAAAAAAAAATAATAAAGGAAGAAAGAAATAAGAATGTGGCATCATCATAAGACATAAATCCATAACCCAAAGCCAGTAACAGCTGCCTTATAAAAGTACTCTGCTAAAAGGATAGGGGAGGAAGATTTAGTATAGACCTTTAGTGAGTGGTTGTTTATAGGAGACCACCTTGAAGGAAGTTCTGGTTTGGGACTGAAGATTATGGTTAGTCCAAGTAGGAATCCATGGGGATGAAACCCCTGATCTTATTCTCTTTTCTTCCTCTGATCTCCTGTCCTGGCTTCCAATTGGTTAAATCTCCAGAAAGTACAGATTATGACAGTTCCTTGTAATTTTTACAAGTCAGCCTTCTGGGGCCAAAATAAGTAGTAGACATGGTAGAGGGGGCCTAGGGAAGATATCTAGCCCACCTGTGATCCCTACTGTGATAGAGGCACACAAGATGTGTAGACACTAAAGACCAACGAATGCATCTCAGGGATTGGAAATTCAGTGAGCTTTCTTGAGGAACTGTTGCTTGAAAGATTGGTAAGAGTTCTGTAAGTGAAGAGTTAAAGAGGAGACAATTCATAAAAAGAGAACAGCAGTAAAACCCTTGGAGAGGGGCACCTGGGTGGCTCAGTGGGTTAAAGCCTCTGCCTTCGGCCCAGGTCATGATCCCAGGGTCCTGGGATCGAGCCCCACGTCGGGCTCTCTGCTCGGCGGGGAGCCTGCTTCCCTTCCTCTCTCTCTGCCTGCCTCTTTGCCTACTTGTGATCTCTGTCTGTCAGATGGGTAAATAAAATCTTTGGAAAAAAAAAAAAAAAACAAAACAAAAAACCCTTGGAGAAAAAAATAAAGATGCCATATTTTATTATAGTTCTGGGTAACTAGAGCAGAGCGATTAGCAATAGCATTTACCACAACACACCATTACTATTTTTGTTTATTGCTAAGCCACTTATTGATGAAATAGGTTGAGTGTCAGTTTTTCAACAATCTACCACATCCCATCTGTCATGTAATTGATTGAAGCTGGAGCTTCAAAAATGGAATCCTTTGGGGACATTCTCTTGCTCTTGTTCTGGTACTCAAACATTTATTTTCTCCTCCTGCCTTCTAAAAATGGTTTGTTGTCAAATCAACATTTATAAAAAAGGAAAGAAAAAACAGCAGGATTCAATGGGACAGAAAGTTGATACTGTGATCAGAGACCCAGCTAGGAGTTGGGGAACAATTATTCTGGACCTTTCCAGCAGAGCTGTAGTTGTTATGAGGTTTTCGTTGGGTCTCTTTCACAGTATTCATGAGATCCACTTACTGAGCAGGATGGCAGGTCCATTGTCACACCTACTGAGCTCATGAAGCAAAACAGATATTACATCTGTAAAATGAATGCAGCAATCACAATTTAATTAGATCCCCTTTCAAAAGATAAAAGTTAGGGAAAAAAAATTGTTTCTTCTGCACCAAAGAAATTGTTGTTTCGGATGCAGCAGGGACGCAACAGGAGATGCCTAGCTTGTTGAACCAAAGGTGTGAAGAAGTGTATCTGTGTTTGCAAATACTTCACTTTACATGCAGCTTCCATTAAAAGCCATAAAGGTTCTACATTCTGCCAGATTTAGTAAACACTTCTGTCTAGTGTCTGTGGTCAGATGCAAAAAGGCAATGGATTGCTTATCTGCTTAGGGGCTATTTTCTGTCATCTTCTCTCAGCTGTTATGGGTCTCCATTGGCAAGAAGCCAAATATTCAGCATACATTTATTTGTAGGACAAAACAGTTACAAAAGGCCTGGCCTGTTAACACAATGACTTTGATTACTCCCGTTAGGAGGCAAAGCGGGGTTGTTCTGGGTTTGGTCTTTTTGTTTGGTTTGGTTTGGTTTTTTTGCTGAGTGACTTTAGCTGAGAGCACTGAAAGGATTCTTTTGTAGTGCCCTGAGGAAAGTTTTTAAATTTATTCTTTATGCATTTCCTCGTATTTAAGCATTTCTTATCTACACAGACATTTAGAATATCTTTATGCTCACAGCATTTATCATTAGAAAGAAAATCATGCTTTTATCCCTCCCATCACTACAAGGCAAGAGCAGTGTCTTATATTATATTAATATTCTGGTAAACAAATTCAACCAGAGAATACATAGAATACATAGAAAACATAGAATATGTAATGTACAAAGCCAACTTATCTTCACATCCCGCCCCACACATCGTCCATCACCTTTCTCCAGAGATGACCATCATTATCAGTTTGGGGTGAGTAGAGCAGATCTGGATAGGCCTGAAAGCTTGCTTCCTGCCTCCTTATGGTGTTAATTTAGCCCGTCAGATCTTAGCAACCCTAAGAGAAGTAGATATTAACATCAGCTGATGAGCTCCCAAAGTTTCCCCTTTCTAAAAAGACTGTTGCTCCACTGGGAAACTTTCATTGGGATCTATTATTTGACTAGACATTCCATGCAAGGCCTTCCAACTTTCCTATAAATTTGTGCTGTAATGGGGTATAGTACTCTCTCCTGAATTCCTTCCCATGAGGCATCAGTGCCAGGACTAACCAAACTTTCTGTGGGGTATTCTGCCTATCGTTTTTCCCCAATCAACTTCACATTTATGTTTCATGGTACTGAATATGTGTTTGCATAAAGTGTGTATTTTTTTCAAACATTTCCACACCATTTGTATCTATTTATCTATCGAAATCTGTATCTATATCCAGCCATAAAAATGTAAAAAAGCAAATGTTATTATGGTTTTATTGTTTGCATACATGGATGATATAATATAAGTTATATTCCCATTAACCATGTATTGGGGCATCCTACTATATTCATATTAATCATCATTGTGATAGCTCATGTTTTTTCCAGCCTGATGAGAAAAAAACATATACATCAATTTTTGCATTTTCCTGGGTGCTAATGAAGTTGACCTTATAGCTTACTGGACATCTTATTTTTTCTGTGAAATTTTCTTTCATTCCCACTGGTTATTTCTTAATAAGATTTATTAACATTGGAAATAATGTGACTAACAAATTTCCCAAAGTCTTTTATTTGCTAGAGCATTTTCCCTCATAGATTTGAACCGTGAGTGTTGTCATATAATGCATTCTTTGGTGTCAGCAGATACAGTTCTCTACTCCTTATTCAGTGTACTCATATATTTATCCATTCTTGTGCTAGTGCGAGAATGTTAAAAATCACTCCAGCTCTTAAGATTTTCACATCATAGTACTCGTCTGACCTTATTGCTTATCTTGATTTCACAGCATCTGTAGAATTTCATATATAGTATATGTATAACCATCCAAATTTCTTGACTATTTTGTTGAGATTCTTATTGAGATTGAAATAATATTATTCACAGGAGTAGCATATTTTTTTCTCAGTTAAGGTTTTACGCTGTTCTATTTAATTTAATCTAAATGTTTATTGTAGCTATAATCTTTTTTTTCTTTTACGTTTTCAAATTGGTCATTGCTGATATATACTATATATATATATATATATATATATATATATATATATTCCCTATACAGTATAGGCATCTCGTGATAATAATTTTAAGTTTCTATAAAAGTAATCATTTTCACTTCAAATAATATAATTTTTCTTATCTTTTGATGTTTATTATTTTTTATTTTTCTCTTTTTCTTTTATATTTGCATGGATATCTAATACTAAAATAGTGGTAGTTATAGTCATCCTTGCTTTTTTCATTTTGATATACAGATTTTATAAAACTTGAATAAAATATTTTTTAAGAATTAATTTTTTAAACCTTTGGTAAAAAGTAAAGTCAAAGTGTTCCTGTGTTCCATATCCAGTCAATACTTTGTACTCTCCAGTTCTCTAATCATTTTCAACTGATGAATTTAAAATTTTATTACATATTTCAATTGCTCATAGACTTTATATAAAGTTCCTAAAAGGAAACAGGTCTAAATGACCTGTATTTGGCAGTGAAAGTTTAGATAAAACATCAACAGCACAACACATAAAACAAAAAAAAAACTAGTAATTTGGAGTTTATGAAAATTAAAAACTTTATGAAAAACATAGGAAGATGAAGAAAGCTTCATCTTAGGGCAAATTGTATACAAAACATGTATCTGTTTAAGGTCTTGGGACAAATTATATATAAAACATGTATCTGTTTAAGGTCTTGTATCTAAAATACATAAAGAATTCTTAAGTCTCAACAATAGGAAAACAGTGATTGCATTTAAAAATACACAGAAGATTTGAATATACACTTCTTTAAAGAAGATATATATACCTTTACAAACCTAATAAAATGACTAAAATCCAAAAACCTGACAACTTCAATTTCTGGCAAGGATTAGCAGCAGTAGAACTCTCATTCAATGCTGGTGGGAAAGAAAAATGGTACAGACATTTTGGAAGACAGTAAACAGTTTCTTACAAAGCTAAACATTGCCTTCCTACATGATTTGACAATTTTATTCCTGGGAATTTCCTCAACTGATGGAAAACATGCAGATACTTGACTGCAAATGTTTATGGCAGCTTTATTCACAATCACCAAAAAACCGGACATAGCCAGTATGACCTTCTACAGGTTAATAACAAACAAACTGAGGTATAGCCACATAACATGAATATTTTTCATTTGGCTTGTAGGCTACTAAGCTAGACTGCCACGTTTTCATGGATGCTGACAGAGGATCTAAGATTCTTGGTTCAAAAACAGAGAATTTCATTGGTCATGTCATAGCGTCCTCATGAGCTCCATATTCATCTTGGTTCCTCTTGATCTCAGGCGTTATCCCGGTAACATAGAGCTACTCAGATGGATGCTATGCGTGTAATGAGTTTATATCACAAAGACTTTTAATCTCGAGAAATTCAATCTTGTATAACGAGATGTAAAATAAATGGCCCAACCTTTGCCCTAGCTGGAGACTATGTTTTAATATGGTGGATAGCAAACGAGTCTACTGGTAGGTACTGTATGTCCTATCTGATCTCTATATTGGCATGGTTGAGAAGGTGTTCTGATAAAAGCTGTCTGTGTCTCTACTCATAAGATTGCAGACACATGAGAGACCCATGGAGAACCGACTCAAAGAAAATAATAATTAAGCTTTAAAAATATGTAACCTCTTCAGTTACTTGGGCTTACAGTTGCAGCCTAATACTAGTCCATTCCTTCATTCCTGGGTTAACTTTAACTTTCTTACTTTTCATTTCTAAGAAAACTTGCACAATGCAATTTTCTATTTCCTGTATATGATATACACGTTTATAATAATAATAATTTTATTCTTTTATTAATTCATTTAACTCATTATTTTAACTCCATTTTCTCAGATACTGGTTTTGATTGCTAAGTTTGTCAACTTTCTTTCATTTTATAATTTTTAAAAATATTTTGTGACTTTTTTGGTTGTGTGTTTATCTTTTATTTGATATTCCCTATTTCCTTATATAATATTTTCAAATTATATATTTTTTCCAACCCTGACCACAGTAATCTTAAAGAATCAGTATGTGGCTTATAATGATTAACTTCTACTGTCTTACTTATTTGCAGTGAAAAATCCCCATTCTATTTGTGTATCATTGTCTGCCTTTACAGTCTGATGTTCACAAGCTATTATTTTGTCCTAATGCAATAATCTCCGCTGTTTCCTGCTTGCTACAAATTGAGGAGGAAAAGAAATTCAGACTTCTAGTTTCTTTTATTTTAATTTTATTTTATTATTATTATTATTATTTTAAGTTATTAATTTATTTTTTATATTTATTTAATTAATATATTTTATATTTATTAATAATTTATTATTAATATTTTAAACCACAGTTCTAGATATTTCTACTCCTAAATATTCTTATCATATATATTTTCATATATGTACACACACATACATACACCTGTGTATTTACCACAGACTGGGTAGCTTAAAAAAAACAGGATCTTTTTTCTCGCAGATCTGGAGGCTGGAATTCCAAGACCAGAGTGCCAGAGTAGTTAGGTTCAGGTGAAGGCCCCCTTCTGAGTTGCAGACTGACTTCTCATGGTAGAAGATCTGGGGAGCTCCGTGGGGTCTCCTTTATAAGAGCATTAATCCTATCCATGAGGGCTTCACCCTCATGACATAAAAGCTTCCCAATGGCCCCACCTCTTGATACCATCATATTGGGCATTAGGATTTCAACAATAAGTTTTGAGGAAACATAAATATTCAAACCATAGCAGAAAAAAAAAAGACAAAATCAGAAATATGATTAATGAATAAAACACTATCAACTCTGAAAAAGGTACATCTTTTAAAGAAATATACATTTCCTTAGAGTGAAAAAATATTGTTAAATTTGTAATTATAGACTCAATGGTTATTTTGCAGCAGATTAAACATAGGGAGAGAGAAATTAAAAATCCAGAAAACTGGCTCGATTATCCAGAATGCAATAAGAAAAACTTATGAATCTGAAATAGATATTAGGATATATAAATGGGGAATGAAATGAATGAAATGAAAAATTCACACTTTAATGCTAATTCGATTTTCAAAAAGAGAAAATAGAACAGAGGATATATATATAATTATTTGAAAATGACATGAATGAAAATTTTCTTTCTTCTTCTTTCAAGATTTCATATATTTATTTGACACAGAGAGAGAGAGTACAGCAAGGGGAACAGCAGGCAGAGGGAGAGGGAGAAGCAGGCTCACTGAGCAGAGAGCCCGATGCAGTACTCGATCCCAGGACCCTGAGATCATGACCTGAGCCGAAGGCAGAGGCTTAACTGACTGAGCCACCCAGGCACCCTGAAATTTTCTTTATTGAAAGTTGCCAGTGAGTACTAGGCAAAATAAATGAAAATAAATGCATAAAAGTGAATAAGTAAGGGGGTATAGTATGATAAAACTGTAGAACTCTGAAGAAAAGGTTGTTAAAGCAATTATAGGGAAATGAATTTTGTATAAACTGAGCTTCACAATAACCTCATTAGAAACCAATAAATGAAAATAATAGCTTGAAACTACTAAGAGAAGCAGTTATTTTTTAGAGTTTTGGGATTCTTTTTTGTGTGTGTCTATGCATTAAAGCAGATACTTGATTCTAAGTAACAAAAGCACACATGCTCCATCCTAAGCAAACAATGACCACTTATTGCAAGGGTGTTAGGGTGTTTCATGAAAACTCAAGAGCTGGAATGTACAGCAGGCCTCCAAAGGAAACAGAACCAAAAATGAAGAGGGAGGGGCACCTGGGTGGCTCAGTGGGTTAAAGTCTCTGCCTTCGGCTCGGGTCATGATCTCGGGGTCTTGGGATCGAGCCCCACATTGGGCTCTCTGCTCAGCAGGGAGCCTGCTTCCCCCTCTCTCTCTGCCTGCCTCTCTGCCTACTTGTGATCTCTGTCTATCAAATAAATAAATAAAATCTTAAAAAAAAAAAACGAAGAGGGAACTGTAGCCACTTGTTTTCATTCTCTCATCTTTCTTTTGCTCACTGGCTCTCTTGGCTCTGCATGCCCATGGATTACCTCAAATGCTCTGTGAGTACTGATTTGGGTTTTAACATATAAATTTTAGCAAGTAGATGAACTCACAAATATGGAATTCATAAATAATGAGGGTCAATTGTATAATTCAGTCTCAGTATTTCACGTCCCATGTTGCCTTGTATATTCTCTTGAAAAATGTCAAAGAAAACCATAAGTCCTCAGTAAAGATCTATGACAGTTTTTCTCCCTTAGCTATACTCTTCTAAGTGTCGATCATTATGTTGACCTCGTTAGTGTTGGATGAACCAATATTCTGTATTGCGAATTTCTTTCTGGCAAAAAGAAAAGAATCAGCTGTGTATGATTCTTATATCCTCACTGTGAAGTTCTGTTTAAATCTGTTTGTTTTAATATTAATCACCTTAGTTACGTATATGTTAAAGAAGACATGACTTAATATGAAATTGAGCCATTTATCTAAAAGAGTATAACAACTTAATTCCATGTTACATTTATTCAGCATATTTTCAGTTGCGGTGACTTTTCCTATAGATGTTTTTACTGACTACAGTCTCCAAACTTTGATGCAGCACTTTAAAATTTAATTTCATCTTAATTATGATGAGCAAACTGTCCCTTAATGATTTTCAAGCCCAAAATTTGCATTAAAAAATCTCATTGACCATTGGAAAGTAATGTGCAGTGTGCTCTCATTAATTCTTAATTGTGGCTTTGCAAAAAGAGTAATGGCACACAGAAGATTTCTGACTTTACAAAAACGTGTATGTCACCATTAAAGAATAAATACAGGGGCGTCTGGGTGACTCAGTTGGTTGAGTGTCTGCCTTTGGCTCAGTCATGATCCAGAGTCCTAGGATTGAACTCCCCACTGAGTTCTCCCTCTGTCCTTCACCTACCCACATATCCCCCACCCTTATTATCTCTTGTGCACACTCTCTGTCAAATAAATAAATAAAATCTTTTAAAAAAAAGAATAAATATAAAAATTATCCATTCACTATACTCAGGTTTCCCCCAATTTAATTTGCTTACACTTGTATTTTTAAAAATAATATTATAGTAAGTTTACAAAAGAAAGGAAAAAGTTACCCATGAAGACATAATTGGGGATATGTGACTAGCTCAGTTGGAAGAGCAGGCAACTCTGGATCTTGGGATCATGAGTTCCAGCTGCACGTTGGGTAAGAAAAGTAAGAAAGTTATAGTTAACCCAGGAATGAAGGAATGGATTACTTACATAAAAACAAAATGAAACAAAAAATGAAGACATAGTTACACTTAACATTTAAGAATATCACAAAAAATATATAATTTCAAAAGGGAATATAAATGAATATAAAAAATAATATGCCATCAACAAAGAAAGGTTTTTTGTTTTTTTCCAAAATCATCAGTTGCATATTTTATGTTAAAATTAGGAATAGTCAACCCGGGGAAATGCCCATTAAAATTGCTAATAAAATAAATTATCAAAATCTGTAGAACTTAATATTAATCAAAACTTGCCTAATTGACTAGATGAAAAGGAAACAAAGTTATATCTAAACAGATAAAGAATTCATTATTTATTGGTTATATGGGAATATGACCAATAATTTCATTATTCACTGATTATATCATTATATAACTAAAAAAACCAAAGAGATTGTTTAAGAACATTAGTGTATTAAAAGGAGTGAGTGTCTGCTTAGAAGATAATCAAGTGGAATCATGATTGTGTAATACGTGTGCCAGGGATAACCAGCTTCAAAATAAATGAAAGTAAATGAAAGAAATTATAATAGCTCTGCTACCAACTAAAAGTATTTTGAGGTATCCATACTGAGAAATAAGTCTTACTGAAAAGAAAAATCCACACACATTCATTAAGATAGTAAATCAGGGTCATGAAAATGGGGAAGCACAAGTATAGTGGTGAGATCAGACATAGAGTCATATTTCTTTGGTGAATAATGTCAGATGTATTTATTTGCCTATATTTAGAGAAAGAGATCACAAGTAAAGAGAGGGGCAGAGGGAGGGAGAGAATCTCAAGCAGACTCCCTACTGATAGGAGCCTGGCATGGGACTGGGTCCCAGGTCCCTGAGATCATGACCTGAGCCAAATCAAGAGTCAGACACTTAACTCACTGAGCCACCACTTAGCCCACTGAGCCCCCGGGCACCTGTTTCTTACACCCCATCTTACAGTTGCTCTTAAGAGATCTATGAGCAAACACATCAGAGAACAAAATCAGAGAATATCTTAAGCCTCTTCTTTCCACATTCCCTTCCTTCACTCATCTTTCTCCTGTCAAAGCTCTGATGACCACACCTTCTCCACACCTTCTTTTTTTTCTCCCTAACTGTACTCCATACATTTCCAATATCTGGAGATGGACTCTAATGCCTGATCTGATAGTATCTCTAGATATAATGGGCAATCCCTTCCTTCTGTTTCCCCAATTTCAATCCCTAAGTCTGCTAAGTAATTATATTTCTTTTCATCATGTACTCTCTCCTCTTTTTTTTAAATAAAAATCATAAGCATATTTCAAAGTCAATATATAATCATCTGTCACATAATATTTTAATGGCATAGGGCCCCTCCGTTGTATGAATATTTACTATTACATCTAACCCAAGTCTCAGTTATTGAAAAATTTGGTTAAGTTTTTCACTACTTCAAACAACTGTAAAACAAACAGCCTTGCTGTTAATTATGCTAAAAGTTTGACCATACGCTTAATTACTTCCTTAGGATAAATTTCTAGTAATTGAATTTTTGGTTCATTGTTTATACATATTGTTAAGGCTTTTGATACACACTATCAAATTACCCTGCAGATAGCTTGTACACATTTAAATTCACTCCAACAGAGGCTGATAGTTAAAAAAAAAAAAAAAAGTATCTCATTGTTATTTTAATTTGCATTTCACAGTAAGGTATGAAATTGTTTGGTAACTTTACTTTTGCCAAAAAATGTAGCCAATTATCTTCATAGCATTTGTTGATTAAACCAGTTGAAATTGAAACTATTAACAACATAGTATGATATACACAAATACACATGCACCTCAAACACATGTATTTCCTCTGCACTGAATAAACACACATGTACAATAAACGCATGTATGGAGCAGAGTGATTTACTTTACTTTCACATCACTGGCTGATCACTTAACAAATCAAATAGACAGATGCCTAACTCCCAAATAATAGTATCAGCCACATAAAGCAGTGTTTTTCCGTCTGTTTTCTAGCCCATGAATGGTTTCTATAATGATTGTGGGAGTTCAAGATCAAAATTTTCCCAACCACCATAGCACAGAACAAGATACATCTGTGAGTGTATGTTTCCTTAGTAGTATATAAAATGTGTTTCTTGCTGCAAGCTGTGATCAGAAAAGTTTGAAAGCCACTGATAGAGACAATCTGTAGCATTAAATGTGCTAATTGATGTAGTTAGCTTTTTGTAACACCTGGCATACAAAAAGCACTCAGTACCTATTTTTTTAAAGTATTATGATGATTACACACAGGCATTTGTTTAAGGCTTTTTGAATGAAAATATGCATTCTGATATATGCATAACAAACCTCTTTTTAGAGCTTCAGCACTGATGACTTCTACAAATAGGTGGTCCCTCTTGAACTTAAGTGTTCACTACATGCTCTTTGAAAAAATCTAGTTTCTGTTAATTGAGTCCTGCTTGATATAAGGGTTGTGAGGATAGGCTTATGCATATCATAACATCCAACTACTTATAGGCAGGAACTGAAGCTGGAAAGTCTCCTGTGTTTTCCAGATGGGACATAACTATTCACAAGAGCCAAACTAGCAGAATTCTCCTCACTTAAGTCCAAGGCTTTTACCTTGTTTGTAGGAAGAAACAGAGATCAAAGAACAGGTGTCTCAGTAATTTCAGGATGCTTGAGTAGAGGTAAATCATAAATATTCATATTTTTAAGATAATTATATATATTTCTCAACTCATTTTTCTAGTTAACACTATTCTTTAAAAATACATATTCTTAATCAATTTAGGAGTTAGAATTGTGAGCATTTTGCCCTTGAAAAGGATGTGTCTTCCTATTGATATTCCTAATCTAGATTTAAATGAGACCATTCATTTTTTCAATGATTTGATGCTAATAATCCTTCTTTGCCTAAGAACAGTCCTAAAATACATTAATTCTTCATTCTTAACTTGAGCATCCACTATGTAATTAATGGATTACAAAAGTTATCCTCATTAATTAAAGGCCCAAGGCATAACCAAAGCAGGAAGAGTGGTGATGGGCACATTGAGAACCACTGGAAAAATGGCTCCCTCTTCTAGTCCAAACCATGTTCTTAACCAGAATGGTGTTGATCCTCAAGAGGTATCAAAATATAACTTAGAAACCCCTGCATGATCAGATTACTTTTTACATCTCTATTGGTAATTCTGACATTTTATTCTCCCACAATCATGCTCCAGTTATAATCTATTATTCCAAGCTTCTCAAATATTTCTTTTTCCTATCCTGCCCTTGGACCCTAACCTCTGCATTTCCCTTATGCTAAGTCTATGTCTCTGCAGATGTGAGACATGTACCATAAGTGGTATGAGAAACCATTTTAGACTGATGCTCTGGGCTTTGGCTATCACTGTATCATAGTATGAGAAGGGTCCTGTATCTTCCAACTAGATTGCATCATTGAGAAAGTCTCACTTTTATACTAAGTGAATTTATTTGTTTCCTTAACATGAAGATTGCTAATAACCCGTTTTAAGTGGGAGGGAAAGTCTTAGGCTCAGAACTTTCTGCAGGAGGCAGTACTTAGCTAAAATTTAATTACATGTTTTGTATCAATGTATTTGTTTTCAGAGATATCTTCTGTCTATAATACATGATCTTGATTTTCTTCTTGTGAAGTTCATATAAACTTGTCCTTTAAAGCAATTTTAATTTAAATTATAAAAATAAGTTGATAAAAATAAGTATCCAGTAGATAACATTAATGGATATATATTAATAAGGCAAAAGCCATGAGCTTGGTAGGTATACAAGTAAAGTTTTAGAAATCCTGACAGAATATTCTTCCCCACACTCTTTCTGTATCTTCAGTTCTCATCTGAAATACCACTTTTGTCAGAAAGACATCACTGACTCTAAAATCTGATTCCTTTTTCCTCAGACTATAAAATCTGATTCCTCTTTTTAGCCAGAAGTTCACTTTCTCTTTCTCTCTCATCTATCAAATGATTTATTCCTTTATTCCTTAAAGTTGCTGATTTACTTACTTTTATCCCTTGTATCAAATTCTGTGAAGGTAGATGTCTTTCAAAATGTCACATGATAAGTATTTGTTGACTCATTAAATATGGAACTTAGACGAACACGCACTTAGGCTGTTAAAAGGGTGATGTTGTCATGATTGGTTTTCTAAAACACGGACTCTTTTGCTTTTTTTTTTAAGGCTTAGTTCTTTCTTTTAGGAAAAAAAAAATTACTTACAATTCATCTTAAGAAAGAGAGGTTGTAACTCTAGACCCACTAAACAGTGGTATAAAAGAAGGAGGCTAATTCCAGGCTTGACTCACTAGCTAGAAGAGGATTCACAATATTCCATCAGCTTCAGTTCACAAACTCAATGTTTGGTTGAGCTGAGTCACCAAGAACCCTGTCATACTAAACATGTGGTTGGAACTGGGACAGAAAAACAACCCCCCTGTTGATAATTAATCTCAGAGTCTTTGCAGTTGTTGTTGGTATCTTGCTGACATTCCAGGCATGTTAGACATCCATGAAAAGAAGCTGATCTAGGGTGGGTGTGACTGTGAACAGAAACTTATAAACCAAGGCTATGAATAGAAATGAATGGCAGAGATTTGAGAAATCCCTAATTCGTACAGGAGTATGATGGATGCTGAGGGAGTCAGTTAGCCTGGGTAATTGCATTCAGAGAATATCTGTTATTGGAGAGAGGACAACTTATCAGTTAGTCAGTAATTGAGAATTTGATTAGCCAATCAATAATTTACTACCTTAACTGTCCATAAAATATTTCATTGCAAGATCTTAAATGAATTTTGAAATTACTGGCACTAATTAAATTTCTTTCTTAGGCAGTGCCTGTGAAATCATAATATTCCTTTATTACAGCAAACTAAGAGCTATTTAAAGAGGAAGACCGCTGCACAGAGGGAAAAAAATGATACATTTCATGTGCTTAATATATATAATATTGCAACATATAAATCAAATTATTATTATATTTTGCAACATAACGTATCTCTTAACAAACAAACAGATTATCCCCATGAATTTTTTTTTTTTTTTTTAATTCTGAGGCTATTTGAAGTTAAAAAAGGTAAGGTGTTTTAAGAAGCCTAATTTGTCACCCATGGGAACCACTTCATTGATAAATATGCTGAATTTGCAACTGATAAGAATTTTTGGACACTTCATCTAATTACAAATATTAAATTACTTATTTCAAAACTAAAACTAAAAATAGAGCAAGCTTGGAAATGATGTATGATCCCATATCATTTTAGAGATAGGTAGAAAGTTGTATTCTCTCATTAACTCAACAAATATTTTATTGGGGCACCTGGGTGGCTCAGTTGATTAAGTGACTGACTCATGGTTTTAGCTCAGGTCATGATCTCAGAGTCTTGAGATCCAGCCCCATTTTGGGCACTGTGTGCAGCAGGGAGTCTGCTTGAGATTCTCTTTCCCTCTCCCTCCACCCTTTTCCCTGATGGTGCATGTTTCCTCTCTCTCTCAAATAAATAAATCTTAAACAAACAAATAAATATTGATCAATACATGTAACATGTACTGTACTATATGTTCTCTGCTTCCTTGGAAATTGCGTTTTTTATTTTTATTTTTTGTTGGCAGTTTAATTTTTCTATACTTATTTTGGAACATATGGGGTCTCAGGAATTATTGTGATAGAGACTGGTAACTGTCTCTCTTCTCAGCACACACTTCTACATGAATTCTCCATTCTCCCTTGTAGTTAGATGTGACCTAGACACTGAGATGTAGACAGTGGAGGATGAGTAGCAGTGATTATGCCTGGCCCCTGAAAACTTCATATTCTTTCCCTTCTACCAACTGGATATAGATTAATAAATCCTGGGAGATGAAGGATACTAGATCCTTAATCATTGAAAACTGGACATCTCATCAACAAGAAGAACCCAACTCTTGTTTTATCGAAAAAGAAAAAAAAACAAAAACCAAAAAACCCTGACCTCTACTTACACTTTCTGTCACTTTGGACAGTTGTGTAGTTTCTCTCCATTTAATTTGCCTCATCAGAATATGAAGCTAATAATTATAGCCACCATGAAATGGTTACTGAGAAGAAGAAAGGGGTTTATACATGTACAGGGATTAAAACAGGCCCTGGTAAGTAAAGAGGGTTGGCTATTTTTATTACTATTTCTCAGAAGATCCTTAAGAATCTAAGAAGAAAGCTAAAGTGGACTCATGATGATACACAATGAATAGTAAAATCTCTGACAATCTTGGGCAGTTGACTAGAGGAGGTATGACATATAAAAGAGTTATAGGATCAAGAACATGCTTTCTGGTGAGAAAGTTGACAATATACCAACCTCCTCACAAGATGTTGTAAAATTCTCAATTCACTATGGATTTCTATATTTCAAAGATTGTCTTATACGGTTATACCTTTCTGTAGGGAATAAATTCCCCACAATACCTGGAGAGTCACACGTTACTGTGAAGGAGGTAATACAAATAGCAGCTGAGAGAAAAAGAAGAACAAGGGAAGGAGTTCAAGGGGAAGAAGGAAAAATTGTCTCAGCAGTGGCAAAGCCATGAAGAGAAAACTTGAAATCCTGAACCCTTCAGGGAAAGGGCAGAATTGAGGTGTCATGGGAATCCAGAAGATTCAGCAACAACCCATGCTATTTCTTCCCTTACCTTATCAGGGTAAATGAACTGGAGATATATTTTTCAGGGGGACCAACATGTATGAACATTATATTCACGTCCACTAGTCAGCTGTGCATTCATGATGTGTCTGTGACATCACCCACTATTGCCATGGTAGGTATAAGAAAGGGGAACATTTAACATCCATTTTGAGATAAATGCTAGACTGCCTTAGAATAGTTACATAGATTTATTTAACATGTATTCCCTCAAGATGGTAACCTTAGGTCCACAAAATAGAAGTGTTCTTATTGTGCTCTCACTTACTAATTTTTATATAAGGAAGCAAAGCACTTTAAGAAATTTTCTATTAACTACTTTGACAGCATTTATCTGAGTGATCCTGGTTCTGAGAAGTCCAAGAAATTTTTATATTTCTCCTTTTCATTTGACTGAAATCATTCTAAGTATTTCTAAGGAATATCCTCCTGGCTTTTTAGATCTTGCTGTGACAGGTTTTCCTTGTAAGAACTGGGAACTTTTGTAATTCATATTAGAGAAGAATTAGAACAGGAGGTAGATGGGGAGTGGTAAGAAGTGCTGGGCTAGAAGGGAGTCACCTTAGATTCAGTGTTTAGCTCTGGCACTAACACAAGTGGTTATAAGGTTATTGCCCCTCACGTTGACTTTGAAGTTCTTATTTTCAAAGTGGATGAGAGAGGCTAGTTGTGTTACTTATTACCCAACAGCGTTGAATGTCTTTCTGAAGGACTGCTCCTCTTTCATCTGATGGGGATCTCAATTACATGAGGTGAACATGTGACCTGAATGGAACAAATCAGAATCAGCCCTGGGATTTTGCCTAAACAATCAGAAAGGAGGTCCTCCTTCTCTGAGATGGAGTTGCTCTGGCAATTAAATAAGCTAAGAGGTGCTTCTGGTGATCTGTGTCTGAAAATGAGTTCACCACAGATGAAAGCAGAGCCAAAGATGAATAAAGTGAAATTATGTCTTCATGAAAATACTTGACCTCCTAGAGCCAGCTGTCCTTGTGTTTAACTCATCGACAGACCATCTGGTTACATCAGTGATTCTCAGCATTGTCCCCAGAGCTGTAGCAGCAGCAGCACCTGGGAGGTTGTTAGAAATGCAAACTCTCAGTCCCTAACCAAAAATCTAGTGATTCAGACTCTCTGAGACTGGGACCCAACAGTCTGTGTTCAAACAAGCTCTCCAGGGGATTCAATGCATGCTAAAGTTTGAACACCCAGGGTTATGTGAATTGCTGTACTTCATGTGCTCTTTAAAGCAATATATGCCCAATATCTATATGTAATCCATCCATCTATCTAAACAGAGAGTCTATTCCCGATTTAGTGTGCTATTCATACATTCACTGGTTCATTTGACAAAATTGACTAAGCTCTTGGCACCTACAGTTTGTCTCCAGAGGATGAGAATGAGAAATGAGAAGTTTTCTCATTTCAAATAACTTGCAGAATATAAGATAACTGGGACTAATAAATACTTGAGCTCTCACTCTTCTACACCCATGACAGTCACTCTTAAATAAATGATTGTCATGGTTCTTCCCAATAAAGTACTTCGGTCAGGCAAGACCAACCTAACAGAATTGGCTCAAGATGATACATGAGCCATCTCCGGGAATGAGAGGAAAACAAACAATTTTATTATTAATTTTTAATATAACGTATAAATAGTATTTTGATATAAAGTGGTTTGGGTCACAGATATATATAAAGGATCTTTTCAGGGTGAGTCAATAAGTTGTTGATTAATCTTCTTGGAACAAGATGCTTTATGTTATATTACCATTATACATATATAGATCTTCAGAGTATTGAGATGTTCTTTATTTAGAATTGCATTTCATTTACTCAGGGAACTTTTAGATATGTGTTGTAGAATAAAATACCAATTTTACAGATGTGGGTACTGATGCCAAAGAGAATGCTTCTTGCATCTATATCCTCTGCAAACTCACTGCACTCCAGGTTACTGATGGTACATGATATGATACAAATTCTAATATAAATGCATTTACAAGTACCAGAATGAGGGCACAGAAGTCAGGTCTTGTGGATCAGGTTAAAAAGATAGTCATTATCAAGTAAGTGGAGAACTGGGGTGGGGGTTGGGGTGGGGGGGTGGGGGGGGACACAATGAATCTAACATGACCCAATTTGTATTTGGATAAGACCATTCTGGCTAAGCAGATTGAAAGACAATAGAACAGTTAAGGACAATAGAATAGTTAAGTGCCTCCAGCTGCTAACTAAAAAAATAAACAAATATATAAATGAGTGAATAACTAAATGAAAAGAGTGTGCTCTGATTTTTGTTAGACATTTTTTGGCAAGAGGAGTAGGCAGTTTGAGCTTTAATTTTTTTTTTCTTTTTTTTTTTTTAATTTTATTTTTTATAAACATATAATATATTTTTATCCCCAGGGGTACAGGTCTGTGAATCGCCAGGTTTACACACTTCACAGCACTCACCATTGAGCTTTAATTTTTTAAAGTTGTAGCATCTACATTCTCTCCCCATTATAGGGTCTGAGTGGTATCGGAAGGTACTTTTGATTCAGTGGTTCTTGAAAGACCAGGATAAAGCTTAGGGGTGCTAAAGATGCAAGGAACAACCATCAGAATTGTCAAAGAGGACTCTTAGTTTCCTTCATAATTTTCTAATCCAGCTTCTCAGAACTAAAACATAGTCAAGAAAAGGAAAGAAAAAAAAAAAAAATCCTATCCTGTCTAGGAAGAAAGCTGTGTTTTGAGTGTTAGGTACCCATGGGAGATTAGAAGGCAATATAACATAGTGGTAAAAGAGCTAAAGAAGATGGCCACAGGAGTTAAACAGAGGGAAATTACAAAGTGAATTTGGTTTGTATTTCCTCTGGAAATAATAGGATATAACACTGATGCCATAATCTAATTTCAGATTGCCAGCCAATCTTTAAGCATGCTGTTTGACACTATGAGTTTCTGCCCCAGGATTATCAATCTCTTCTTTGATATAGAGATTCTGCTTCAGGAAATTAGAGAAAACAGACAAAAGTGGAGAAAAAATATGGAGATAAAGAAAACCCGCAAAGGGTCATCCAGTTCTGTTTCATACCTTGGATTTACCAAGTTTCTTAAATATGATGCCAAAAGCACAAAGAACAAAAAATAGATAAGTTGGATTTCATAAAGATGGAAAAATGTATTCACTAAAGGACTCTCTAAAGAAAGCAAAAAGATGACCCACAGAATGGGAGAAAGTATGTGTATATCACAGATCTGATAAGGCTTTAGTATTAAGAATATTAAAGAACTCCAACAACTCAACAGCAAAAGATAAACCAATAGAAAAAAATGGGCTTATAACTTCAATAGCTATTTCTCCAAAGAATATATAAAAATGACCAACAATCACATGAAAAGATGGTAACATCATTAGTCATTTGAGAAATGTAAATCAAACCACGGTGTGATGCTGCTTCAAATTCCCTAGGATGCCTATATTAATAATTTTTAAAATATTTAACAAGTGTTGGATAGCATGTAGAGTAATCAGAAGCCTCATAAATTGCTGGTGGGAATGTAAAATGGTAGATCTACTGTAGAAAACAGTTTGGCAGTTCCTCAAAAAGATAAATATAGAATTACCATATGACATAGCAAATTCACTCTTGGGTATTTACCCTCAAAAACTGGAAACAGGTGTTCAAGCCAAAACTTTTTATTAACGTTCATGGCAGGACTATTACCTAAGGAAAGATGGAAGCAACCCAACTGTCTGTCATTTGATGAATGGATAATCAAAATGTGGTATATCCATACACCGAAATTGTAACCACAAAAAGGAATGAAGTAATCATAGATGCCACAATGTGAAAGAATCTTTAAATCATTATGCTAAGCAAAAGAAAGCAGCTACAAAAGGCCACAACTTATATGATTCTACTTATATGAAATATCCAGAATAGATAAGTCCATAGAAACAGAAATCAGGTTAGTGGTTTCTAAGAGCTGCAGTGAGTGACTGCTTAATGGGTGTGGGGTTTGCTTTGGGGGTGATCAAAATGTTCTGAAACTAGAGAAAGTTGATGTTTGCATTCACATCGTGAATTACTAAATGTCACTGAAGTGTACACTTTAAATGGTAAATTTTGTCATCTGTATTTTATCACACATATACACACAGATTATGAAAAAGAAAGTCATCTGGTTTTTAAGACCAAAACTGTGAAGGATTGGAGATCCCCCCCCCTCCAACCCCCCCTCCCCACAGCACACTAACAAGTCAGACTTCCAGGGGTTTATATGTATTCACACACCAGAAGATCTCTACAGAAGGGAACAGATATTTTTATTTACAGAGTAAAAATAAAACAATTGCCTGACTCCTCAAATTCCCATGACACGATGCAATGAGAGCAAAATGTCACCTGAACATGTGGCAGGGTTTTCACCACAGGAGAGAGATTCCAAAATTTAAAAACTAAGAGTGTATACAGAGCTGTTGGCATACCTGCCCTTCTATTCTCGTCTCTGGAGATATAGACAGAAACCTTATCTTCTACTCTGGAATATAAACAAATTCTCCCTGGGAGAGCAGAGAAAGGTCTCTACCCTAGAATGTAAACAGTTATCTCAGGGGAGATTTCAAAAAAAAATAATAATATTAATAAAAAGGCATCTATTGACCCTATTACCCTTAGAATAGAAGCAAAATAGCTCTGGAGGAAAAAAACAAGTGTCCTGAGTCTATCCCCTTCGGAATGTGAGCAGATGACATTCTTTGTCTTTCTATCCCATCAATTTCCATAATCCAGAAGTCTGGACCATTTTGGAACACAGGGAAGAACTAGTTAGGAATGTCTTTCAACTCTGGTCAAGAAAAACTGTCTGATCTAAAGTTCCATTTCAGTTTCTCACTATGCATCCCTCTTTCCTCTTTGAATACTTCCAAGAAGCTCATTACCTTCTGGAGCTGCTTTACCGTATCTTTGAAACAAATTCATCTTTTAGACAGATTATGTCCTGGGTTTTGAATATACTTAGGTCATTGAGAGAAAAGTATTTTTTTATCTATAAATTAATAAGATTTAATAACTTCTAATATTTAATATGTAGACAAGTAGTATTTAGCAGCTTATGGAAACCACTACTATACTATGACATTAATTTAATTCCTAGTACTATACAAACTTTTACACTACCTTCCAGTTTCCTTTTACAATCAGTCAATTATTTGATGAACTGTAATGGGTACTTTTCTTCATATTTTTGTTTCCATGCTATAAAGAGTAACACAGAGTCTATACAATTTTGCTCTGAAATCTGGCCAAATACAATTGGCTCTGAAAAGTCTGGCCCAAAATGTACATTTCCACAAATTTCTATATTAATTGGCCTATTTTTAATTGTAAAGAGTGAAGAGTGATACTGTACCTGAATACAAAACAAAACAAAACAAGACAAAACAAAACCAGTTAGCAAGCAGACCACTTGGATCATAAGAATTTTTAATAATTCAGGCACCTCTCTTTAATACTCCATTAAAATGGAGGTAGCGTCTGCCCCCATAAATTGAGAACAGAATTGCATGATAAATGTTTAGAATTCAGAATTAAGATTGAAGAGTATTTACGGAGCCTTTTCTTGCCTCTGTAATATATCCCTTACCCTAAAGAGAGAATAGAATGTATTAGGAGCTCTGTGTGTCGTAAGTTAGGACACCCTTAAATAATGATGCATCACATAGCTGAACCCCATTTGTTCTATCCCAATCTTGAACTTCTTCAACATGGGAAGGAGAGAGATCTCTTTTCAGGATGCAGAGCCACAAAGTACCATTGAGGGAGGCCTAATTGGTGACCCAGACTCTCTTCTTCTTCAAGTAAGTCAGTAACCTTATTAAGGTAATGGAAAAGGGACAGAGATTATCGGGGATGAGGGGAAGCTTGCACATGACAAGAGAGCAAACCAATTAGAATGATTTTGTCTAGATTAAAAGAGGTGAGAAGGGCCTTGACTGAAGTATGCAGAATCATGATGTGTATAATGAGAACGGCTCACACTCTCTGCTCGCTGGCCTATAATCACAGAGTAATAGAGTCTTAGTGATCTGTGATCACAAAGTGCTTATAGTTCACTTATCAGCTCTTCTGATAACATTAACCTTTCCTACTTTATTGGCATGGGACATGATAGTAAATGTTCCAGTTATCTTCAAAATAAGAATGGACAGGTTTAGTGGGACAAGGAGTTGGACTGTTTTTGGGGGGAGAAGATAACTTTTATAATATGAATACATATTTTATGCCCAGTGTCCCAGATCAGAGACTACACAGTCATTTGAAGACGGAAATATGCTCCTTCAGTAAGTAAGGTACAACCGTTCTTGGGAGATTGGGGGATGAACTTGTTTATGATTTCAGCTAAGTGAAAAGCTGAAGGCAAAAGCTATACACATAAATCCCACCTCCTTCCTATGCAGTCACATGCCAAAATTCCAGAGGAAGGATTCAAAGTAGGGCTTGTAACCTTGAACAGCTAACCAATTGACATTGACCAATCATTTACACTTTGATTATTCACCTGCAAAATGGGATAATTACACCTGACTTGCAGATGCATTATGCAAATGAAATAAGAAAAGTGCCTAAGATAATAAATCAGTATTTTTTTTCCACTGTGTTGAAATGTATTGCTTTTCTTATGGCACTCTTTATCATCCTATATTAGCTTGGCTTTAAAGAAATGCCTTGAAGGAAATTTTCCTGACCCCCTCACTCAGAATTCGCCACCATATTAGGCGCTAATATTACACCATATGTTTTCCTTATGGACCAGATCAAAAGACATGACTATATAATTTTGTGATTACTTATGTTTTGATCTCTCCTTTACTAGACTAAAAGGTCCATGAGGGACCAAGACTACATCTGCTGGCTTACCTATTGCATTTCTAGCATCTATCACATTTCTTCCATATTTACATGCCCGGTAAATATTTATTGCATGAATGAAAAAGTTTATTAATTATAAGTAAATGGCCTTTTAGAGGAGAAAACACCAAGACATTCAACTGAGCTGCTGGCAAAATGAACATTTTTAATAATCATGGGAAGAAAGGGACAAAGTTTAAGGCATAAGTCAAGTCTTAAGGAAAAAGGTAGTCCTCACGTATAGTGTTCTTTTTATTCAACCTAAAAGGCATTGAAAAAAATCATGTTGACCCCCAAATTGGTTATTTTATAAGTAGTTACTCCACTAGAAAAGATGGTATGGAGACCTTCCATATCAGTCAATGCAATTAATTAACTTATTGTCTGTATGTGTGAGACTGTCTGAGGAAGAGGAAGTTTAAGTTTATAATCCATTTACTCCCTTTACCAGGGGAAATTCCCAGGAGAAGGAAAAGAAAGGTGACAGAGTCTAATATCTGCAACAGCCCAATGACTGGACTGTGAGCTGTAAGAGTGGGTTAGCATAAGTACAGCCATCTTGGCTTGGGCAGCCATCTAAGGCCCAAGGGCTGACTTTCCCCTACTTTACTTTAGTTCCAGGGACCCCCTCCCTGCTTTAGTTCCAAGAAAGTACCACACCCTGCAACACCCCAGCTGCAGCTAATCTGCTTAAACCACCAGGACCGCTAGGCGGTTGCGGCATGGAGACCAGATGTTGAAGAGAGCTTATCTTACTAAACCACCAGGGGGGTGCAAGCCAAAAGTATGTATGGTCCCTGAAGTGATGGCAAATTACTGTGAATTGGATGTTTAAAAAAAAAATGCTATATAAATCCTTGGCTTTGAGTGCTCAGGGTCCTTGCTGAAACCCACTGTGCCAGGCAGATACTCGGACCCCAGCCAGCTGGAAATCAACCTCGCTGTGTGACTTGCATTATCGAGAGTGTTCTCTGTCTAATTGAGGGGTGGTCGACTCCATACCCTAACAGAGCAAATAGACTAAAGATATTTGTTAGGAAAGAGGGTCTTATCTATTGAATAAGGAAGTCTCTTTTTAAAGACTGCTTGTAATGGAAGAATAGGAAGGAAGAGGAGGAAGAGGAAGAAGAAGAAGCCAGGGTATAAAATGGGGATGATTCATAGACGAAGTGCTTTCTACTTTTGTAACTAATTAAGAGACCTTATATTTTCTGGACCAGTGAGTGTGTGTCCAGTGAAGAAATTTTTAAAAAGAGCACAAGAGAGAGAACAGTGAAGAACTGCTTTGATTTCCTATAACTTGGTATGCTTCTTCTGAGCTTCTTGACTGTACTGTTGCGTTACTAAAAAGGTTGTGTATGGAGTAACATTCCTCATTCATAGGAGTCTTATTTGACATCACGTGCTTTATGTTACCTCACTATCTATGACCCACTTCTACCAAACCACATTCCAATCAGAGATGTCCATGTGCAATATTGACTCTGGCCCAGGAGGCACTAAAAAAACCTCTCTGGGCAAGAATTCCAAAACCATTTTGCTTTCCTGACAAAATGACGCATACTAATAAAGTGTATTTAACTCTTGCATTTTCCTCTTCTGGGAATGTAAATAGGATTCTTATAGAAGCCGATGCTGTTTTGTGACCACAAGGACAACAAATTTAATAAAATCCAAGAGTTTAAAATAAGTACTAATCTTGATATATAGAAGGTGTTAGAATAATGTCATCAGCCAGAAAACTGGAATTATTATTGAAGATAAGCAAATCTCTATTTAAGCTACTGTAGCCATTTTTGGCTACTTACAGTGAATAGAGAAGTATTTCTAAATTATAGAGTACCTATTAAAATGACAGAATCATCCCAGTTAATGTTTTGGAAGATCAAATAAATTTTAAAGTGTTATAGAGAAAAATCTCAGTAAATCCACATGATTATCCAGAAACCCTTAAAATAGTTCAGAAGTCTGTAATAAAAGACATACCCACAAAGGAAATAGTAATTTTCCTTTAACTGTGTATTAAACATACATAATACATAGTTAATTCATACATAACTATGTATTTCAAACATTTTTATCCACAGAATAAGCTAATCTATGCAATCTGTCTACATAGAATTTATACTATATATTGTCTATTCTATATATATATACGTATATATATATAATTTTTCATTTTTATTTATTTTTTAGTTTCTGAGAGCTTTCGCAACAAGTTCAAGAAATGAAAAATCTCTCACATGGAACTTTTATTAACTCTTGATTTTCACATTAATCGCACTCCACAAGGCCATGTTTTTCATTTAAAATTTACCTTTTGTTCCACAACTACTTGAAAATTCCAGATTGTATCAGATAACTATTTCTCCCCGCACCCCCTTGTCACCCTACTTCATTTCATTATGTGAGTTTGGAATCAGAAAAATTAAATCTGATTCAAAGTTGATTTGGTACATACTCTTTTAACCCTTATTCCATAGTTTACTTATGTCTAAAATGATGGGAAAGAGTCCTACCTCACTGCTATTTTAAAGATTAAAAGAGAACATCTATTCACAGAGTATCTTTTTCCCTTCTGTGCTGGTAGAAATAAATGCAAAGTTGGTAGCTGAACTCAAGAATTTTGAACTGTGACTAGTACTTAAGTTTTCCATTGTTCACTCAAATGGGAATAGGGGAAAGGTCAAAGAATCAGAGAAGCATCTGCTGAACTCCATTAATTTGTAACTGAATCAAAAGAGAAACATAAATGACATCCCCAAATGACTTCATCATTATCTTCTTAGAGTATAAAAGTCACATTGTCTTTTGTAGTAGGCAACATTTATATGGAAATGAGGGTGGCTCAAGAAGGGAGTATAATATGGCTTTCTGCCTGGATGCATTGACTCTTAAGATCTCTGTGTAGGGAGCCCTGTGCACATGGTCATTGAAACTTCAGATGAGACCATAGTTAATGTAATCACAGAAGCGGTCTCTGGGGCTCTTACCTGGGATCATGATCAGACATAGGATTTATTCATACATGCTCAGAAATGCACTCTTCCCACATAAAGGAGTAGAATACAAAGAGGACCGTATAAAGAATAGGATCTCTCTCTCTCTTTTTTTTTTTTTTTTTTTTTTAAGAACTCAAAATGGATTTTCTGGCTTTTGGAATACCTAGATTTATGGAAGTTTCAAATGAGAAGAGGTATTAGAAGTCATAAATTCAAAAGTCTTCATTTTACAAATGAAAAGTATAGAGTCCAATGAGAAGAAGTAATAACATAAATCACGTAGAAAGTAGTTAATGGTTAGCAGGAGAACCTGGGTATTTTAACATCTGGTTCTGTACTGGTTTTATTTTCTTTCTTACCATTATGTTAGAATAGTTTCCCTTTCTACGTGAATGTTAAGCCATGGATAAACGCTGTAGGCAAGAAAACACCGTATATGATTCTGGAGCAAATAAATAATATTGTAAATAATATTACCTCTGCGAGATGGCTTTGTAAGAAGGATAAAGAATAGAGGACTTGAATTTTCTTCATATTATAAATGGAATATGTGGTCTTTGAGTGAGCTGAGCTGATGACCTACTGCCACTCTCATTTTATGTGTTCCCCTGGCTTACATTTAGGTTTGATGTTCTGAGCCTATCCCAGCTTATTTGCCGGGACATCAGTCTGCCTGATTGATCATGGTGTTAACCCTAGTTCAATCTTTGTCAATCTTCCCTCAACATTTCTGAATCTCTGGGTGATTTCAATGATAAATCTTCAGAACCACTTAGAAACTGGTAGCCCCACTTGAATTCATATGAGCCTACTCTAAGTGAAACATAGTCACAAAAATACATAATGATTAAAACTCATCTGGAGTAAACTCAAATTTATCAACATACATTAGACATTATAATTTGGTCCATGTTGGACCCACAACTTGGATCTCCACTTGAACATTCGTTACCGATCCCTAACCTAGATCCCTAACCTAATTCTTTTTTCCTTAAGAATGCCACTGAAGTTTTACCATGGTCCACACACACACTAGGGTGACAAGTAGTGATGATATTGTATGGTATTCAGCACTCTCATAATAGCTTTATACTTCTATCAAATCCAATTTGTTCTGGGGTGGGGGGTGGATAATTGCAACTACACTGATTGTTTTCATGAACTTTCTGTTGTACACACAGAATTCCATCACATTCCATTTATACTTATTAAGGACTTTTGATGGTATCATGAGCTGTACAGCAATGATTATTTCCTAATATCTAGTCTTTTCTTAGTAAGTTTTTTTCCTTTATAATAGGGTTTTGTTTTTTTAAAAAGATTTTCTTTTTTCACTTGTCAGCACAAGCAGGGGGAACAGCAGGCAGAGGGAGAGGGAGAAGCAGGCTCCCCACTGAAGGGAGTCCGATGTGGGGCTCTACCCCAGGACCCTGAACCATGACCTGAGCTAAAGGCAGACACTTAAACAACTGAGCTCCCCAGGCACCCCAGGGTTTTGATTTAAAGGCAGTGATATGCCTAACTAAAAGTTTACATTTCCTAGCCCCCACTGCAGGCAGGCATATGCATGCACGTAAATTCTGGCCACTGAGAGGTAAGAGGTTATGAGATGGTTCTGACCTGAAAGAGGCTTCTTAAGTGGGAAGAGAAACTGGGATGGAGAGTTACTATTCTTGGAGGATAATGGATATGCATGATACATAAATGCATGCATACATACCGACTTCCAGAAAGCAAACACGGAGGAATCAAGGAGTGATTAACAAGAGTATCTTAAGAGACTAGAGCATGAGGCCACACTTTGGGTTAGCCCAGGCAGTGTCTACATAGCCTCCCTTGTGATTAGTGGATGACAGGGCTGTGATTAGTGGATGACTGGTGACTAAGACTATTTCTCATTTCTCTTTTCCTGAGGTCATTTTCTAATATGAACTAGGCACCACCCCCTATCACTGTATATTGAGTGTGTTGGACAGGGATAATTTGTATCTTAGCTTATAGGTCACTGGGCCACTTGAAATGATGAAGACATCACAGATATTGAAGAGATAAAATTTTGAAGTTGCTATGTATGAAGAAAAAATTTCTCCAAAGACACTGATTATGGCAGGCTTTGCTTTAGTTTACAATACATGTTATTTCCTGTTACCTCGTTACCAAAACTCTGACTCTATCTTACCATCACTGGGTCTACCCAACATCAGGCAATTTTTCATATGTAGAAAAAAGCCACTTTAAAAAAAATTATTTTTTTTCAGTGATCCAAAATTCATTGTTTATGCACCACATCAGTGCTCCATGCAATATGTGCCTTCCTTAATACCCACCACTGGGATCACCCAAACCTCACACCCCTTTCCCTTCAAAACCCTCAGTTTGTTTCTCAGAGTCCACAGTCTCTCATGGTTTGCCTCCTCCTCTGATTTCCCCCAAATCACTTCTCCTCTCCATCTCCCAATGTTCTCTGTGTTATTCCTTATGCTCCACAAGTAAGTGAAACCATATGATAATTGACTCTCTCTGCTTGACTTATTTCACTCAGCATAATCTCTTCCAGTCATGTCCATGTTGATATAAAAGTTGGGTATTCATCCTTTCTCATGGAGGCATAATACTCCAGAGTGTATATGGACCACATCTTCTTTATCCATTCGTCCATTGAAGGACATCTTGGTACTTTCCACAGTCTGGCGACTGTGGCCATTGCTGCTATGATCATTGGGGGTACAGATGGCCCTTCCTTTCACTACATCTGTATCTTTGGGGTAAATACCCAGTAGTGCAATTGCAGGGTCATAGGGCAGCTCTATTTTTAATTTCTGAAGGAATCTCCACACTGTTTTCCAAAGTAGCTGCACCAACTTGCATTCCCACCAACAGTGTAAAAGAGTTCCCCTTTCTCCACATCCTCTCCAACACTTGTTGTTCACTGTCTTGTAGATTTTGGCCATTCTAACTGGTGTAGGGCAGTATCTCAATGTGGTTTTGATTTGAATCTCCCTGATGGCTAATGATGTTGAACATTTTTTCATGTGTCTGATAGCCATTTGTATGTCTTCTTTGGAGAAGTGTCTGCTCATGTTTAAAAAAAAACCCACTTTTAACTTTCTTTTCTGTTACTAACAATTTCAATTATTTTCTTAGTCTGTATCCAGTATTCCTTTAATCTAGAGTAAGTTCTCATCTTCAACCATCTTTATAGGTATATGAAATTAACTACTTAAAGATCATAATTCCTTGTGCAGTTTTTTTCTTTTTTAAGTTTTAACATCCAGATACACAGCTGTCCCTACTTTGGTAAGTATTGCAACAAGTATACTAATTAACCTATTAAGTTATTATTATATTAGTAAAGATATGGATTGTTCCTGAAATACAGGATGAAACAAAATCAGTCAGAGAAAGACAAATACCATACGATTTCACTCATATGTGGAATTTAAGAAAAAAGACAAGCAAAGGAAAAAAGAAAGAGAGAAAGAGAGAGAGAAACCAAGGAATAAGTAAATTTGGGTAAAATGTTTTGCATATATTACTAGGAATTCAAACTTTCATTTCATTCTATAAAGAGCAAAGAACATATTATCAAGTAACTGGTGTAAAACAATCCTAAGTGTTCATGTGATTTTTTTTTTTTTTCTAGTTTTGCTTTAGACCCAGGTAAAACCTTCACCATATACAGAAGATGGCAAATTAGTAAAAGGGCATATTGTCATCTGTGGTTGACTGCATGCCATGTGCTAAACGTTCTTATTACATTAACACATCTTTATGAGTTAGTGGTTATTTTCTTCTCTATATAGATTATTATATCAAAACCAAGAGATCAAATCACTTCTAAATTTTTACACATCCTATAGTGTTGAAACCGGAATGAGAAAGCTATTTTTTCTAATTTAACGTTAGAATTAGTTATTTTCACTACTTCAGATTTATTATATAGGAGAGAGATAGTGACATATTGCTAGGAATAAGAGTAGATGGGCATTTTTTGGAGGGACTGAGACCAAGAACTAGATCTGCACCCTGAAGTGAGGCGGGAAGCAAGAGAGGAGCTACAGCTGCTGTGAGGAAAGTGATTTGATCAGATGAGTCAAAAATGTGGAGGATGTTATTGGAGGAGATTTAGCGTGGCAGGCAAAGTTCTCAGATGACTACCATGTTAACCGCCCTCTGGTATTACAGTCTGGATAATCCCCTCCCCTTGAGGTTCTAAGAAGAACCTGTTGTTTTCTTCTAACTATAGAATATGGCAGAGATGATGGGATGCCACTGCCTTGGCTAGGTTACATTATATAGCTAAGGTGAGGGGATTTCATTCCCATGATTAAGCTGAGTTACATAAGACTCTGTCTTGAGAGACAAGAGCAAAAGATACTCCTTTCCTTAAAGAAGCCAGTTGCTATTCTCTGAAGTGCTTATGGAGGGAGCCATGTAGGAGGGAACTGTAGGTTGTTTCTAAGATCTGAGGGCCTTAATACGATAGCCACAAAAAAATGAATTCTGCCTACAACCTCCATGAGCTTGGAAGCAGATATCTTGTGCAGTCAAGCCTCCAGTGGAGAACACAGCCCAACCTACGTCCTGATTGCAGCTTTGTGAAATCTTGGACAGAGCATCTAACTAAGGCATACCCAGACTCCAGCCCCAAAAGCACAGTGAGATAATAAATATAGATTGTTTGAAGCCACTGAATTTGTGGTGACTTATTACAAAGCAACAGAAAGCTAATACATCTAGCAGGTGGCACCGGGAGGCCCAGTTCACTGTTTGTGGGTAACATGACAGGAAGATAGTCCCAGAAAGGATCTCTTTTCTGGAAGGGCTAGGGTCCTAGATTCTAAATAAATGACTCTGAATAAGTGACTCAAGAACAATGTAGGATTAAGTTATCTGCACAAGGGCACAGTACATGAGTATAGATTAATAGTAAAGCAGGCCCAAATGGGCACATTTGTTCATGCATTCAGAAATATCTACTAATAACATAAGTAACTGATAAGGAATAAATGAACTAGAAGAGCTATCTGAAGAAATGACCCAGAATGAGGCAGGCAAAGGGAAGAAGATGGAAAATATTGAAGGCAGGTGAAAGCCTATGTCTCCCTCTAGATCTATGAATCATTAACTCTGGGGTAGGGGTGTGGCAATCTGCTTTCCCTGCAACTGATTCTGATGTACACTACAGTTTACAAAACATCCATAAATATGAAGAGAGGTAAAAGACATACATTCTGACTTTAAAAAGTGATAGACTATGAAAACAATGGTCTTAATTTTACTATTCTCTTATCTTTGGCAACAATAGAAAAAAGAAAAAAGAAAAAAATATATGCTCAATAAGTATAACATAGAAAATATCAGCACACTTAAAACTTTGTTAGAAATTATGGACTAGTAAGTAAGCATTACATAATTATAATTATGGCTCAGTAAGGTAAGCATCTGCCTTTGGCTCACATGACGTGGCCAGGGTCCTAGGATGGAGTTTGCCTTTCCCTTTCCCTCTGCCTCTCTGCCCACTCATTCTCTCTCTTTCAAATAAATAAGTAAAAATTTTTTTAAAAAGTTATGGACTAAATGTTCATACCCCTCCAAAATTTACATATTGAAGACCTAATGTGATATTATTTGGAGATGGGTCTTTGAAAGGTGACTAGGTCATGGTAATAGAAGTGAAAAAGAGCTAGCCCTTTCCCCAGTATGTGAGCATACAGCAGAAAGATGGCATACAGGACAAAAGATGTAAACCCTCACCAAGAACCTGACTGAGCCAGCTCCCTGATTTTGGACTTCCAGCCTCTAGATTTGGGAGAAATAAAGATTTGTTGTTAAGTCGGGCAGGTTGTTAAGTCTATTGTAGTGGTCCAAATTGACTAAGGAAGAAGCAAAGAGAACTGGTTTGTAAGTGAATCTGAAAAAAAACAATGAAGGACATGGGGAAGTATTGAATTTTTACTTTGTTTTAATGTCACATGGCCATAAAGTCATTAGATAATATATATAAAGCAACCATTTTTCTTTTTATCTGAGTAGCATAATGGGCATTTCATTTTATAACAAATCTTTCTGTTTTAAAATATCACTATTCTCTTGGGACCTGAATTTTTTATTCTGGGGATTTTTATTTGACACTAGTTAAACTGTGTATTCTTTGATGTGTGCCAGAATAACAATGGATTAGAAACTTCCCAAACTGTAGGCATAATTAATGAATCCAACTGACATAATATGTAAAGTCAAAAGAGTAGATACTTCCTCCACACATGCCTCTCCAACAAAATGTCAGATTCACTTTGTTTCAGTGGTTGCTTAATATCAAAGATTACAGGTACGTGACCTCTCAACTTTTAAGTGCTGATTTTTGCTTTTTAAAATGTTGAATACTTCTTGCATTTTGAAGGCATTCAGTTTTGAAGATACATTCTAAAATCTTGAAATTAGGAATCAAATCCTGGCAATAAAGTTAATCAGGTAGAAAGTAAAAACTGGAAAAATTTTGCAACATTAAATTCATAAAACTACTTTTATAGAACTTATATAAATACGTTTTGAGCATCTAGATGGCTCAGTTGGTTAAATATCTGATTTCAGCTCAGATCATGATCTTGGGATCCTGAGATCAAAGCCCAGTTGCAGGATCCCCATGTAGAGGGGCGTCTGCTTGTCCTTCAGCCCCTCCCCCTACTCATACTCTCTCTCTCTCTCTCAAATAAATAAATAAAATCTTGAAATAAACAATTTATATAAATATTTTTATTGTTAAAAATTAGAAGTCCTGCCTTTGAAATTCTTTCTATAGCATTGAGTATTTTAAATATTAGAAACTAATGCTCTGCCTAGACTTGCTTCATCTGGAAAAAAACAAATATTTTACAGTTCCCTGAGAATAGACTCCTTTTGAGGAAATACAGCTCTATGATAACATTGCTTGTATGGGGTTATGGACTGAATTGTATTCCTCTCCCAAATTCATATGTTGGAGGTTTAACCCCCATGTGACTCTATTTGGAGATAGGGCTTCTAAGGAGGTGATAATAATTAAGTGAGATCATAGGGTAGGGCCCAAATTTGATGGGATTGGTGTCCTTCTAAGAAGGGGAAGAAACACCAGAGTTCCCTCTTTCTGAAAGCACCAAGAGTTTGTGAAAGGACACAGTGAGAAGGCCTTATCTGCAAGCTGACAAGAAAGGTCTCACAAGAAACAAACCTTGCTTACACCCAGATCTTGACCCTGCAACCTCAGAACTGTGAGAGGAAAGAAAAATCTGTTGTTTAAGACATTCAGTCTGGGTCATGGTAGCCCAAGCCAGCTAATGCACGAGGGCATGCATTGATGTATCGAGAACAATGCCTGTCTCGACTTCACATCTTGAGGATATATTTATCCTCACATCCATATCCTCATATCTGCAGTAGCCAATCCATAAACATCTAAGGAATGCCACTTTAGGCTCTTTGTAAATTGTGCGGGTGTCTTTTATTTTAAGTGTATAACTATGCTTACATAGTTATAAAGAGTAAATTCTTACAGTATGAAATGTATTTGTATTGCATTTAAAATATAAGAAAGATAAGAGTAAAAGAATTACCCTTGACCCACATTGGGTTCTGACAGCAGAGCCTCACTGCAATATTCTTTCAGTACTAGAGCAGGTAGACAATGGACCTCTGAGTCCAAAGCCCTGTTTTGCCTACAGGAATATAGGAACTAGGGAAAAAAATGATTTAATGTCTTTTTAATATTCTGGTTTCCATACCAAAAGCAGTTTAATCAGTGACTTCTTCTCAGAGCCCATTAGGGCCCTTAGTTGAAAGGAAGCTAGGGGCGGACCTAGGTGGCTCAGCGAGTTAAGCCTCTGCCTTCAGCACAGGTCATGATCCCAGGGTCCTGGGATCCAGCCCCACAACAGGCTCTCTGCTCAGCAGGGAGCCTGCTTCCCCCTCCCCCTCTACCTTCTTCTCTGCCTATTTGTGATCTCTCTTTCTCTCTCTCTGTGTCAAATAAATAAATACAATCTTAAAAAAAAAAAAAGGAAGCTATGTGCTATATAGGACCGCATGGATAGTAGTTGAACAGTAAATGTATCTGCCACATAATCCATCTTCAGTTCCAAGTTTTGGGTGGCTGCTTATTAGAACTATTCTGGGATCAAACACTCATGAGTCATGGTTTGCTCAAGAAAACATTTCAAGGATTTAATACAAGAAATTAGGTACTTAAAGTATACTTGTATGGGATGATATAAAGGTCAATAAAAAACAACAGTGATCTCAGGGAAGCAGGAAGTTTACAGATTTTTCTTTGTGAGCTTATGTTTTGAATTAATACCTCTTTTAAAACCTCCAACTGACTTGATGAATTTACCTGGATAAATTATTTTTCTCTTTCACCTTGCAGTGTAATCCCTATGATGTCGCTTCTCCCCTTCCCTGGTAGTGCTACCTGGCAGTTTTCTGCAAAAACATTGGTATATCATTTCCCCATTCAGTAAATTCCAAGTTGTCCTCAGTCTCTCCTGGCTATTTCATTGCCTCTTTCCTCTAAAATTTCCCCTTCCCACTGTATACCTTTACTTATCTCCCCTTAGTATTTCCAGATCTTGTTACAGTATATATCATTCCTACCTTGTGGTCACTTAACATGCTCGTATCATGGTTACTGTCTGAATAAAGTCACAATTAGCAAAATATATGAGAAAAAAAAGTCAGGTTACAGTCAATGGACATTTGGGGCAGAGCTATGTTTATGAGACTATGTACTCTAGAGTGTATGGTCCCAGCAGCTATGGTGTGATTCCCACAGTAGGCTGTGCATGTTTCTCAGGCTTCTAAGTGCTTCTGCCCTGACTGCATTTCCCTCTCCATTTGATGCTTACAATCTTCCCGCACAGTGGGAAGCACAACTATTACTTTGGTCAATTTACAAGTGAGAAAACAATACATTACTTCATTACGATGGAAAAATTGTGAATCACTCTCAGATGTATTGATTCCAAATTAAGTAAGTTTCATATAGACATATTTCTGTTAGCTATAACACCACATATTAAATATATATGTACATATATATGTGGAAATATATATGTCTATGTACATATTCTAACTTGAAGGAATGGACAGTGCAAGAGACACTGAAGCTGTAATACAAAGATTGCCATTGACACAAAAACTCACTAATGCTCTCCTAGAAAGTTAGAACTTAAAATTGTTTTGATTCAGTTTTACAATTCAAGAAGTATCCAAACAGAATATGAGTTTCCTTTGTTAAAACAACTCTCAGACAACCCAAATCATTAAATTCTTTAACTATAATCCACAATAGACAAGATTCTAAAATCAAGAGGTTAAATGATTTGTTAAGACGATAAAAAATTTGGGGTGCCTGGGTGGCTCAGTTGGTTAAGTATCCGCTGTCAGTTGGGGTCATGGTGATGCTGGTTTGAGGCCTGCACTGGGCTCCCTGCTGAGCCCAATGCCTCTCCCCTTGCTTGTGTTCCCTCCCTTTCTCTCTTTCTGTCAAATAAATAAAACTTTTAAAAAAAAATTGATGGAGAAAGCTATACTAGAACCTGCCTTTTAAAATACAGATCTTTGACAATTTCACTATAATGTATTTCCTTGACCAGGGGAAAAGTTACTCTTTTTCAACAATCAGTAAACTCTTAATGATGTGTAAAACAAACTCAATGAGCCATTGGTAGGAAATAGTACCATTAACTGAAGTCGAAAAAATCTGGAAGAGAAACAGGCATGGGGTAAAAATGTAAGCCTTTTTATGAACATATGGGAATACATAAGAAAACTGAGGTTCTTGCGTATTCTTATTAATACATTCATCTATGCAATTGTTTTCTTTTAATATGTTGAAGAGCTATCTTCCTGAATTAAGATATGCAATCCTACTTTCTTTATAATATTTGCATGTTATTCCATTATAAGAATGTGCCATACTAAATTTAAATAGTTTCCTATTTATGGAAAGTTAGGTTTTATTCAGGTTTTTGTTACTATAAATAATACTGTAGTGAAAAATCCATGTTCCAATAACTCAGCATACTTTTGTAAATATATCTAGCACATTACTATTGGCCGCTTTATTTACATACCATAAAATTCCCTGTGTAATGTGCACAATTGAGTGAGTTTTGACAGATATACTTTGTCATGTAACCACTGCCACAGTCTTGGTATAGCTCATTTCTATCATCCCAAAAGTTCCCTTGTGTACCTCACAGTCATTCCCTTATCATTTCCTCTGGTCCCTGGAAACCACAGATCTGATTCCCATCACTACAATTTTACCATTTCTCTAATTTCATAGGAATGGGGTCATAGAGTATATATTCTTTGATGTCTGTACTTAGAATTCTAGTTCTGAGACTCAACTGTTTTTCCTGTATTACAGTAGCTTGTGTATATGTATGTATCTATTCTATTTTATATAAAAATCATAGTAATACAGTCTATTATATATAACATAGCCTATTTTTCTATGGGTCCTCATAACTTTTGGTCAATTAAAACCTGAGCAGAGGTTGTGCTCAAATACCTTGAGTCTGTAAGGTTTCCAATCTATGCTGGTTGATCTGTGGTGTGGTGTTTGCTAGAAAGTGAATGCAAATGTGAAAGAGTGCTCCAGCTTTTACTTTCCACCAGTCTCTCTCACTTTTTGTCTACATAGGCATGTGGATTTGTCAGCAAGGATGTGTTGGTGCCCTGGGCCCTGTCTGATCTCTGTTGCACATGCGTACTGCCCTCGGTCAGCCTGGGGTGTCTACTGGAGCTTGGCAAGCCACTATGGCCATCTCAGCCCCCAAAGCTCCCTGTTAAATCCCCAGCTCCTCCTTTGTTATGTTACTTTCCGCCAATTAAACCTGCAAGCCTTTGGCTCCCCTTGTCCACCTGCCTGTTTGCCACTTGCTTTGTTACATTGCTATTGTTTAGTTAGTTAGTTATTGTTTCTTTAAAGAGAGACAGAAATGAACATAGAACTTTCCAAGTAAGTTTTCTTTATGACCAGTGGCATGTTAAAATCTCCTTTATATAGGTTTAATGCATTTTTAGTAAGTGAATTCCCAATCATTTATGTTTTTGGTTACCACATAAAGGGAAACACTTTTTTTCCCTCATAAATGTCATATTGTATATTAATTGATCAAGAAAATTCCAAATATAAAAGGGTAACATTTCAACAATAGAAATATTATTACTTTCACAACCAAATCCTATTACTTCTTGCTCATAAAATACTTTAATTATAAGTCAAAATCAAACAGAAGTTCAGATAAGGGTAATATAAACTCTAGTTAAATGTCATAAATATTTTATTAGGCATTTAATTTACTATTTATGTTTTTATAACATTGACATCAGAGATATGGGGATCAGGACTTGCCTTGAAAAGGGAATGGTTTTCTTTAGCATATACTGGGGTCTGTCAGTGCAGACTAACCACAAAACTATACCTGAAAATTGAATCTTTGCATTTTACAGATGAGAATTTTAAATACTGACAAACAAGGATATAGGATTACAAAGATAGCATTTTAGTTATACAGTAATTTAAAGACCACAATTCTCCTGTCTTTCAAAGCACAGTTTTATTAATAATTATAGAACATAAGAAATAAGATTAAGAGACAAAAGAAGAAATTTCTCAATTTCCTGGAAGCCAAAGCCAAAATGCAACCACACACAATTATGTATCAGTCATACATGCATGCATGTCTGCACACACTTATTTTCTATTTCATACCAGGAATATTCTCTGCTTGCTTCTATCCTCTTGCGTGTGTATTTCAGTGACTGGTATGATAGTCTGAGAAGCACATTTCCCGGAATTTATTGCCAGTGCTTTCTAGTTTGCATTCCGTCATTGAGAGTTAACTGCCATGAGATTTGGAAGTAGGATGTGGCAGAATCTGCATACCTGTCATGTCACTGCCGGGCGTGGACTTGGACATGTGCACACGTGAGGCTTTGCAGCAACTTCCCCAAATTGTTAAGGCAACTCAGGACTGCAGGCTCTGATATCTTTGAAGAATCACACAAGTTCTTGCTGCCCTGACCCCGAGACCTGGGCAGTGAGTGTGCTCATCATTGCTGGGGCGCAGCTACTCCCAGGCCCACGGCTCAATTTATTTTTATTTCTACTTAGATTGAAAACTGGGCACTCACACAGATACTTCGATTTCCTTTTCTACACAATAGAATTGATTCTAGTTTTCTCTGTTTTTGTGTTTGTACCTCGTCTCCCAAACAGTGAGGAATGCGTCTCCCAGTATCCTGAAATCTTTACTTGTTTAGTCAGTCCCCCTTATACGTAATGAGTCTGCTGTTAGCAGCTGAGTGTCTTCTTTCACATATCCCTTGGGCTCTGACACTGTACCCTGAGTTACTCCCACACCGCCTCACATTAGAGTTGCCCTTCTGCCCACTCCTGGGCTCCACCCACCTGCTCTGGGCTCCCTTCTCTGTTCCCTCTATGGAGGGCCCTCGGCACCTCACTCGCGCTCTACCTCCCCTCCTAGGGCCACACCTAGGCAGCCGGCCAAGCGGGAGGACACAGGATTCCCTTAAGAAATGCTTTGGGGATTAGTACTCTTTGCTTTCTGGCCTTTTTCTCTCCTCCCCATAAAGAGGACCTTCTCACACTTCGGTGGAACAAATTCTCCTTTTCTAAGGTCTGTATTTTCCCATGGCTGACATCCCCTCTGATGGAAAGCTGTATTTGTGTCTTTATCATGTTCTACCCTGTCATTCTTCTCAGACTCATTAAAAGTGGAATGTCTTGGGACGCCTGGGTGGCTCAGTTGGTTAAGCAGCTGCTTTCGGCTCAGGTCATGATCCCAGCGTCCTGGGATCAGGTCCCACATCAGGCTCCTTGCTTGGCGGGGAACCTGCTTCTCCCTCTGTCTCTGCCTACCATTCTGTCTGCCTGTGCTTGCTCTCTCTCCCTCTCTCTCTGACAAATTAAAAAAAAAAAAAAAAATCTTAAAAAAAAAAAAGTGGAATGTCTTAGTTGTCTGCCGTAGAAAACCAATGGATAAAATAAAATACTAGGGGCGGGGGAAAACTGCTGCTAATATTTAAAGATACAGTTTGCCACCCATTTTTAAGATCGCTTAGTCTTTACACCAACCCTATAATATAGAAATTTATAGTATTAATTTGATAAAGGAGGAAGCTGGCAGCACTCCTGAGGTCTTACAGTGTATCTGTGGTAGAGTTTTGATTGACAGGTCGGCCTGATAACAAAGGGCTTGCCCCTTGCCTTACACTCTGCTCCCCAGATCTGGGTTTCTTCAGCCTGCATATTAGAGTGTCCAAATTAATTCCTCAGAGTCCACTTCTTAAATCAACTCAATATTAATTTGTTCTCTATCTGCATAATGGGGGTAAGGTCATATAAAATGTATTCTTGTAAGCCATCCTATGGAAGGATTTCTACAAAAGAGAATGATATGTAAATCCTCACTAAGATTACTAATGTCCAGAATTCATACTCTGTGAAGGGTAAATTATTCATGGAGATGAGTGGTTACCAACCCAGGACCAGAGAAGATTTCTGAAACATTTAAGACATACATGCTTTTCCTGGGACATATCTGTCAGATCGGACATTTAAATTATGGCAATTAATGATACTTGCACTATTTAAGAATGGAGATATAAAAACAACTTTTACTTTTTTCCCCCCTGTGACGTGAGTTCAGGGTCCCCACTGAGCCTCCTGAATGCCCTCCAGCAGATATTTTTAAATCTATTTAGATATCCTATTTTTTTTAAAGTAATGTTCTATCTAAATGTTCTCTCTTCATGATTTAGCAAAAAATCTTATAAATGTGATCTCAGTTAAATATATCAGACTTTTTATCCATCTCTCCTTCTAGAGTTCAAGTTCCAAAATACAGAGTTTTGCTTTATTTATAGCAGTTATGACTACAGATTTATACAATCATATTTCTGGTAAAAGATAAATGTCACCTGAATTTAAGAGTTGATATTGATAAATAACAGTTACAATTTACTGTTACTACAAACACAAATTATTTTTTATATATAAAACTAAAGTGTCTTTTAAGATTCTGAAATGTCCAGAGCTATGTATGAAGACTATAGTTTACACACACAGACATCATGTTCAAGTAACAGTTGATTCAAGACCGTATACTGAGTCAGCCTGCAAATGATCAGTGTGATTAGGTCACAGCAAACACGGGCAAAGGCTCAGAGTTCTCTAGAAGTCTTGGTTTATTTTACATCTCTGCACATCTGTGTGTGCTGCTTCCTGAGTCTGAAATGTTATCCTTCCCTTTGCATGAAAAATGAATTCCTAAATGTCCTTCAAAACTCAGATGCAAAGTCATAAATTCTTCATTCCTTACCTAATCTCTGCAGTTAAACCTCACCTTTGACTCTCACCACACACCTCTCCTAGCACTCAGAATGTGCTTATCTGTCACTTGTCTATCTCATTAGATGATGGTAGAAATTTAAATTGTATATTCAAATATGTTCTCTTATGACTTTTTCATTTATTCACTTGTTTAATATGTATCTATTGAGCATGTATTTTGATGCAGAAACAAGAGAACAAGTTTATCCCATGATGAGGTTTGAGAAACAGACAACGAGTCTAGTCTGAAAGTCTTACATGCCCTGTCAAAGATATGGGGTGCTTTTCCTTATCTATGGTACAATAGAAGCCATTATAACAGAACAGAGCTAGGAAACCATTGTTAGTGTTCTTGAACCATGTGAGTTCACATCTTAAGCCTGAACATGCCTTCTGAGCCTCCTGCACTGGAGGCAAACTATATCCAATGTCGTCATCATCACCATCTTGGTAGCAATATGAAAGGGGAATACTTGTGTAAGAGAAGTATTTAGCTACCCCAGGACAAAGAATTTTAAAAATACATAAGACAGGGGGCATGTGGTTCAGTCGGTTAAGCCTCTGCCTTTGGCTCAGGTCATGATCTCAGGGTCCTGGTATGAAGCCCCATGTAAGGCTCCCTGCTCAATAGGGAATCTGCTTCTCCCTCTCCACCTGCTCATACTCTCTCTCTCACTCTTGTTTTCACACACTCTCTCTCAAATAAATAAATATAATCTTTAAAAAAATTAAAAGAAAAAAATCTGTCCTTAGATTTTTAATTTTTTTTTTTAATTTTGAAATACATCTTTGCAAAACAATTGAAGATGCTATAGAGAGCTCTCATATATTCTTCACTTAATTTCCTCTAATGTTAACATCTTCCATCTTAGTATCTGGTACATTTATCAAAACTAAGAAATTATCATGTGCACGGTAGTATTAACTAAGTTTTTCTACTAATGACCTTTTTGGTTCTAAAATGCAATCCAGGACACTTAGTGTATTAATTTTCTAGGGCTGCCATAACAAAGTACAATTTACTGAGTGGCTTAAACAGAAGATATTTTATTTTCTTACAGTTGTGGAAGCAATAAGTCCAAGATCAAGGTGTAAACAGGGTTGATTTCTTCTGAGGCCTCTCTCCTTGACTTGTAGATGGCCATCTTCTCCCTGTGTCCTCACCTGGTCTTCCTTCTCTGTGTGTCTGTGTCCTAATCTCCTCATTTCATAAAGACACCAGTCATATGGGATTAAGACCCATCCCAATGACCTCATTTAATATTTTTTAAAAAATTCCAATTAGTTAGCATACAGTGTAATATTAGTTCCAGGTCTACAATATAGTGATTCACCACTTCCATAGACTACCCTGTGCTCATCTGGACAGAGCCCCCGTTGATCCCCATCACCCAGTCCACCCATCTCCCATCTCCCTTCTGGTAACCATCTGTTTGTTCACTATGGTTCAGAGTCTGTTTCTTGGTTTACCTCTCTTTCTCTTTTTTCCTTCTTGGCTCATTTGTTTTGTTTTGCTTTTTATGTTCCACATATAAGTAAAATCATATGGTATTTGTCTTTCTTTGACTGGCTTATTTTCTCCCTCTTTTGTCATATTTTTTTATTTTATTGATATATAATGTATTATTTGCTTCAGAGGTACAGATCTGTGAATTCTCAGTCTTACACAATGCACAGCACTCACCATAGCACATATCCTCCCTGATGTCCATCACCCAGCTACCCTATCCCTCCCATCCCACCTCCCAGCAACCCTCAGTTTTTTGTTTTTTGTTTTTTGTTTTTTGTTTTTCTTCCAGGGATTAAGAGTCTCTTATGGTTTGTCTCCCTCCCTGGTCCCATCTTGTTTCATTTTTTCCCCTCCCTTCCCCCCAAGGCCCCTCACCCTGCCTCTCAAATTCCTCATATCAGAGACATCATATGATAATTGTCTCTCTGAAATTGACTTAGTTCACTTACCTTAATATCCTCTAGTTCCATCCACATCATTGCAAATGGAAAGATTTCGGGGTTTTTTGATGGCTGCATAGTTTTCCATTGTATATATATATATATACCACATCTTCTTTATCCATTCATCTGTTGATGGACGTCTAGGTTCTTTCCATAGTTTGGCTATTGTGGATATTACTGCTATAAACATTCAGGTGCATGTGCCCCTTCAGATCACTACTTTTGTATCTTTGGGGTAAATACCCAGTAGTGTGATTGCTGGGTTTTAGGGTAGCTCTATTTTTAATGTTTTGAGGAATTTCCATATTGTTTTCCAGAGAGGCTACAACTGGCTTGCGTTCCCACCAACAGTGTAGGAGGGTTCCCCTTTCGCCACATCCTCACCAGCATCTGTCGTTTCCTGACTTGTTAATTTCAGCCATTCTGACTGGTGTGAGGTGGTATCTCACTGTGGTTGATATGTATTTCCCTGATGCCAAGTGATGTTGAGCACTCTTTCATGTGTCTGTTGTGACTGGCTTATTTTGCTTAGCATAATACTCTCTAGCTCCATCTGTGTTGTTGAAAATGGCAAGATTTCTTTTTTTTTTTTTTATTGCTGAGTAATAGTTCACTCTGTGTGTGTGTGTGTGTGTGTGTGTGTGTGTGTGTCTATGTGTGTACCTCTTCATCCATTCATCAATCGATGGACATGGGTTGTTTCTATAATTTGGCTATTATAGATAATGCTGCTGTAAACATTAGAGTGCTTGTATCCTTTTGAATTAGTATTTTTGTATTCTTTGTGTAAATTGCTGGATTGTAGGGTAGTTCTATTTTTAACTTTTTGAGGAAACCTCATACAGTTTTCCATAGCGGCTGCCCCAGTTTGCATTCCCATCAACTGTGCAAGAGGGTTCCCGTTTTTCCACATCCTTCCCAACACCTGTCATTTCTTATGTTGTTGATTTCAGCCATCCTGACAGCTGTGAGGTAATATCTCATTGTAGCTTTGATTTGCATTTCCCTAATGAAAAGTGATGTTGAGCATCTTTTCATTTGTCTCTTAGCCATCTGTATGTCTTTGGAAGAATGTCTATTCATGTCTTTTGCCTATTTTTAATTGGATTATTTGGTTCTTGGGTGTTGAGTTTTATAAGTTCTTTATATATTTTGGGTACTAGCCCTTTACTGGATATGTTGTTTGCAAATATTTTCTCCCATTCCACAGATTTCCTTTTAATTTTGTTGCTTGTTTCCTTCATTATGCTGAAGGCTTTCATTATGATGAAGTCCCAGTAGTTTATTTTTGTTTGTTTTCCTTGCCTCAGGAGACCTATCTAGAAAGAAGTTGCTATAGCCGGTGTCAAGGAAGTTAACACCTGTGTTCTTTTCTAGGATTTTTATGATTTTATGTCTCACATTTAGGTCTTTAATCAATTTTGAATTCATTTTTCTGTATGGTGTCAGAAAGTGGTCCAGTTTCATTCTTTTGCATGTTGCTGTTCAGTTTTCCTGACACCATTTATTGAAAAGATGGCCTTTTTCTCATCAGATATTCTTTCCTGCTTTGTTGAAGATTAATTGACCATATCATTTGGGTTCATTTCTGGGTTTTCTGTCCTGTTCTATTAATCTATGTTTCTATTTTTGTGCCCACACCATACTGTTTTGATTACCACAGCTTTGAAATCTAGGATTGTGAATTCTCTTGCTTTGCTTTCCTTTTTCAGAATTGGTTTGGTTATTGGGGATCTTTTGTGGTCTCATACAAATTTTAGGGTTTTTCTAGCTCTGTGAAAAATGCTTTTGGTGTTTTGATAGGGATTGTATTAAATGTGTAGATTGCTTTGGGTAGTATAGACATTTTAACAATATTTATTCTTCTAAATCATGAGTGTGGAATGTCTTTCCATTTCTTTGTGTCATCATGAATTTCTTTCATCAGTGTGCTGTAGCTTTCAGAGTACATATCTTGCATATCTTTGGCTAGGTTTATTCCTAGATATCTTACTATTTTTGGTGCAGTTGTAAATAGGATGGATTCCTTAATTTCTCTTTCTGCTGCTTCATTATTGGTGTTTGAAAATGCCACAGATTTTTGTACATTGATATTTTTATCCTGTGACTTTACTAAATTGGATTAGCAGTTCTAGCAGTTTCTTGGTGGGGTTTCTCAGGTTTTATATATATATAGAGTATCATGTCATCTGCAAGTAGTATAAGTTTTAATTCTTCGTTCCTGATTTGGATGCCTTTTCTTTCTTCCTATTATCCTATTGCTTTGGCTAGTACTTATAATACTATGTTAAATAAAAATGGTGAGGGACCCCTGGGTGGCACAATCTGTTAAGCATCAGGCTCAGGTCGTGATCTCAAGGTCATGAGATCAAGCCTGCCCTGGGCTCTGCACTCAGTGTGGAGTCTGTTTAAAATTCTCTTTCCCTCTCCCTTGGCCCCTCCCTCCTGCTCACACGCTCTCTCTCAAATAAATAAATAAAATCTTTTAAAAAATTGTGCGAGTGGCCATCCCTGTTTAGTTCCTGACTGTAGAGGAAAAGCTCTCAGTATTTCCGCATTTAGGGTATTAGCTATTGGTCATATATATGGTCTTTACTATGTGGAGGTGTGTTCCCACTAAACCTACTTTGTTGAGGGTTTTTATGATGAATGAATGTTCTACTTTGTCAAATGCTTTTTCTGCACATATTGAAATGATCATATAGTATTTATCCTATTTTTTATTAATGTGATGTATCATGTGGATTGTTTTGCTAATACTGAACCACCCTTGCAAACCAGGAATCAATCCCACTTGATCTAATATTCTCTTATAATTATTGGTATTTCTGTGCTGTTCCCCTGTGTGCTCTTCTCTCTCAAACTCGTTTCTCTGCAATCACATCTCCCTCCCCTCCATAGCACCTGGGATCTGTTTCTCCCCCAAACACTTCTCTGCACTTCCTACCTTCTTCATGGTGGTCTCTTCTCTCCCTTTAGTTGTGGTGTTTGTTTTGCCCGTCTTCAGGTTGATTTCTGGGGTACTGAGGATGATTTGATAGTTATGTAATTGTATCTGTGGGATGAGGTGAGCCTAGGGTCTTCCTATTCTGCTGCCATCTTCCTGTCTCTGACTTCATTTAAATTCAATTACCCCTTTAAAGGCCTATCATCTGAAATGGTCACATTCTGAAGTGCTGGGGATTAGGAATTCAACATATGAATTTTGTGGGGATGCATTTCAACCCATAACATTAGGTTTTATTTCATCGACATATCTCTTTAACCTCAACTCATCCATGACATTTTATCTCCCCTCCCCCACCTGCCGTACCTCCCAGCTTACTGGTTTTGGGAAAGAATATGATAGAGGTGAAGTACCTTTCTCATCACATTCTTGGGGTGGGCGCGCATGACTTAGGACATAGATCCTGATTGTTAAGGCAATATCTGTCAGATGTCTCACTCTAAAATGAGTATTTCCCCCTTTCTATAATCGATTCATTAGAAATGTGTCACTAAGTCTAGCACCTGCACTAAAGGAAGATAATTAAGTTCTACTTCCTAGAGGGAAGAGTATATCAAATAATGTGTAAAAATATGATAAAGCCACCAAAGTAATTAATAAATATTATGGGAGAAGAACCTTGAAGTTCTTCTTCAAGAACTACAAATATCGTTTCTCTTAACATTTCACCTTTATTCATAAATTTTGATACTATTGGGTGACAGTCTCTTGAAAAAAAAGGAACCCAATCTGTTCTAGGGATGCAAGTCCCTGAAGATCTCTTGTCAGCAGCCATACTGAAGCTTTTGCAATTTAAGGGGACCTCGAGAAAGAGAATACAAAATTGTAAGTACATAATTTGGTATTAAATGAAATTCATTTTCGATGAGAAGAAAGACTTGCAAACATTTACTGGATTTTCAGATATCCACATTTCTTTCTTTTTGGGATTTCTTTAAACAGTATTTCAGAAATACATTTGTAGAAATGCAATCTAACTTCTTTTTTCCCAAATACTATACTGCTCTTAGGAACTGGCTGTCCTTACTAGAGCCCTTGCATGTAAGGGGTCTTGAAACTTAAGGTTTAGGCCCCTCTGCCAATGGTGCTTTATGGGATAGAGATATTGAAGTGATAAAAGCAAAGCAAACCTAGAAACAAGATGCAATTCCAAGTCAGATTTGTGCAAGGACATAATTTAAGTCATCAAAGCTACATATACATGAAGTAAAAATGAAGTTCTGAATGAGGGGAGGTCAGAAGTGGGGTAAATACCAGGAATCATAATACCTGGGAAGGAGGCAATGGGGTAACTGAGTCTGGGTTAAAATATAAAAAAAAAAAAAATGGATCATGGAAGCATGCCACAGAGGCAAGGAAAAGGAAACAAAGACACATATACCTGGCCTGTCCTTGAATTTCAAAGCGTACTTCTGTGTTTGGCTCTGAACCTGGCATCTTAAAACATTCCAATGACCTAATGGCTTGGCATCAGTCAGAAGATGAAGTAGTGCAGGAAATGATTCACGTGATTTTTTTTTTCCTTCCCTGATCTAATATGATTTTAGCATGACTCACAAATAAGAAAATATTCCCCCTTGCCATAAGGGAGATGCTATAGTGTCCATTCTAGAAATGTAGTAAAGTTCCAAAATGTCCTTCATGCTCTTTTCACTTGCTATTGTTGGACACCTGCAGAAGAGTGGACAAGTATACAGATCTTGTTCTGTAAACTGAGAAAAATCTCAGTTTCCTGAGAAAATCTACATATTCATTAAGTGAGGAAATTATATTCTCCTTCCGGGAATGTATCTTTCAATTGTACCCAAGAAATATCCTCTATAATCAACACATTGATTCCAAAATGTGGTGGGAAGGAAAATGCTTCTTAATATAAACATTGGCTACTAAGCTTTGGTCTTTTAGGAGAGTGGAATAATTCATATTGAAGTCAGGTGGGTTTATTGTTTTGGGAAAAATACATTATTTAGGTATAGAAAGTAAAGATTCTAGGGGAGGGATAAATTTCTCTGCATAATGAAGAAACAAAAATTTTGAATTTTGAAGAGACAGACTTGGAGAAAGAGAAGTTTTTGTAAAAGCAGATAAAAAAAGAAGTATGAGAAGAATTGACAGAGCAAAGAGACAAAAAAGGGGAAACAGGGAAAGTGAGACAGTAGGAGACAGACAGTATGTGAGGGGAATGGAAGCCAAGAAGTGTTTTAGTCACTTGGGGACATTCTTGTAGCAGCTAAAGTTTAATATGTTCTTAGAATAGAGATATCTGAGACTAATCCAAATTTCCATCCTGCTCTTTGTTGTAATAATTGTTCATTGTTACCCTCGAGCTATAAGTAGAGGTGACCCATACATAATCACTTTGTGTTACAAATATGCCAGGGGAATGTAACTTGGGTGAAGCCTTGCCCAGAAATACAGGATCATCAAATGTCAGGAAGAAAATAATAATGGAAAAGCTCACTAGAGTGACCAACTGTCCTAATTTTCATAGGGGGGAGGGATTTCTTAGGACATGGGGCTTCAGTTCTAATACTAGGACAGTCATGGGCAATTTTGACAGTTGATTACCCTAATAGTGTATCCTTTTAAGCAAAATTTATTTACTTGCCTAAGAGAATAACAGAGATATCTATCCTTGTATATGGATAGAGAAGAAGAAAGCCATATATTGAGAAAGATAAAGGGAAAAGATGAGAGAGAAATATAGAGAGAGAGGGCAAGGGTCCTACATATGTAAAGATCATAGATGTTTGTATGTTTATATGTATGTATCTTTCTTTTTTAAAAGATTTTATTTATTTATTTGACAGACAGAGATCACAAGTAGGCAGAGAGGCAGACAGAGAGAGAGAGAGAGAGAGAGGAGGAAGCAGGCTCCCCGCAGAACACAGACCCCAATGCGGGGCTCGATCCCAGGACCTTGGGAACATGACCTGAGCTGAAGTCAGAGGCTTTAACCCACTGAGGCACCCAGGTGCCCCTATATGTATGTATCTTTCTACGGATATATTTATACAGGTATTTCTCTATGTGTATGTAGATATTTTTAGAAGAGGAAAGAGAGGAGAGAATGATCTTAGTTTCAGTCCTCACTTTGACACTTTATATTTAATCTTTGGTAAATCATAAATTATATCTGAGCCTTGGTTTCCTTTCTATATAGTTTCTTTGTAGGACTGTAGTAAATACTTAATATGATATGTGTACATTAGCTGTTAAGTATATAACACACAGAACACAAAATTTTTATAATATGTACTTTTATTATTTATATATATACATACACATGTGTATGTATATATATTTAATATACCAAGTCCACACCATATCATTTGCTGCCAAGGTCAAATAGAAGGTCTATCCATACCAGTTCTCCAGTGCTTTCCTTCTCTTGTTTGGATTATACACGAAATCTGCTGTGTATCGAATCTATGAAATCATGGGAAAGGCCTAGGCTTTAGTCCTCTGAAATTACAGTTGCTTTTTGTTAACATGATTTCATGGAGAATGTCATACCAGATCTTCAGGTGTTCTCAGAGCACTGAGCACCAAGGACCTCTTTGCTGACCTTATGTGAAGTATTCAACAGCCAGGTTAGGAGTTGAAACCTCATAGATAACCAAGCAGCTTTCACCCAGCCAAGATCCTCGCTCCTGCGGGGGGTTCTGTGGCAGAAAAGTACCCTGCTGCCCCTTGTGGCACCCACAAAATCCTGTCCTCCTTCTTGTTCAGAGAACCTTTTACCACCTTGGCTGCCCCCTTCACCCCCCATCCAACAGCAAAGCTTTCAACACTTGCCTACTCACTGCTGGAATTTGTCCTAATCCCTTCAGGAGCCAGGATTCTGAAAATTCTACTCAAGTGAAAAAGGAAGCCCGGAACTCAAAGGCAAAATATCTGATGGTCTCTTGACAGGGCAATTTTGTATGCTATAAACACATATTTTGCTGATGAGTTTATAGCAGCTCCCCCAAGAGTGACACAAATTAATAATTTGTGAATAATTTATCCTCTACTTTTAGTACTGTTATAAAGCAGATATTCAACACAATTTTAGTAGCTTTTTCTTTCCAAACCCTACACATAAAACATATCCAGAACTATTTCTGCTTCCTCTGAAAACAGACTAATGAGGAGATACTGAGGAAAGAAAAAAATGTTCCCTACATATCCATTAGTGAGAACAAATTTTTAGTCACCTTAATGGTACTGATGATATGTAATAATTAATGCAGCCACTTATAGTGATTCTTTATTTAAAAGACTTTTCAATTCCATTTGAATTTACCACCCATTCTAACATGATGTATAAAGAATTTCCTGCTTGAGAATCCATCTCCATGTAAATACTCAAAGGAAAATATTCACTTCCTAACACCCTGTAATTCCCAGGTAGTTGAGATGTTGTCATAATTGAGAACTACAAAAGGAATTCTAGAAACAGAAGATCTAGAAAGTTATAATATCAATTCTAACTTTTCCGAGATTCTTAAGTATGTTCATCTTAGTTTCCTGGTACATGTCAGTTTATTTTGTTAATTTTCTGTCTTTAAGTTATTTTGCAAGAACACCCTCACAGAAATATAAGAGGCAGGAGACTGGGAATATGGAGAGACAAATTCTTACTAAAATCAGAGCTTAGAAATTAGAAGGAATATTTCTTCAAGATAATAAGCATAGACCCACAGTAAGAAGGGCAATTGAGGGTTATCTGTTCATTTTCTTTTCTGAAGAAACTGTTTCTCTCATCACCACTGCATCCTTTATAGCAAACTTTTTGTACAGTATAATCTAATGGTGAGCATCTAACTCCCAGTTACTCTCTTTTCCAAGAATTTGGAAAATTCAATTTCAAGAAAGGGCAGTGTACCCATGGAGCAGATGGACAATTTCAGGAATGGAGGCAAACCAATTTTTGCTGTTGTACTTCTCAGAGCAGATGAAGTTTTTGGCAGAGAGTAAAGGGAGGGGCAACATTCAAAGATGGTTTGGTAGCCCTAGTAGTTTTCCTGCCCCTTGTTCTAGGCTTTCCTATAGCCAGTTGCATTAATGCCCTTGGGTTCATAAGATATCTCTGCATGATTATAAGAAATTCTTATTTGTTCAACAATGTTTGAGTTAGAATCTGTTAAGCTAAAAGCAAAAAAGTCCTGCCTGATACATATAACTCCTTTGCAGCAAAGTGAAACTAGCACTTCTATAACTGCTTATCAAGTAACTTTCACCTCTTTTCAACTTTAGTTACACATGTCTTTAATCTAGGCATTAGCATCAACACCTTAAGTTATGAAGCTTTGACCTCCAATGTCTTACCCTCAGACCACAACCTCCTACCTGTCCAAATGTTTTGCACCCATTTCTACAGCTTTTGATTTCTTTTTTTTTTAAATATTTTATTTATTTATTTGACAGACAGAGATCACAAGTAGGCAGAGAGGCAGGCAGAGAGAGAGGAAGGGAAGCAGGCTCCCTGCTGAGCAGAGAGCCCGATACGGGGCTCGATCCCAGGACCCTGAGATCATGACCTGAGCTGAAGGCAGAGGCTTTAACCCACTGAGCCACCCAGGTGCCCCTACAGCTTTTGATTTCTTAGAAAATTCCAGACTCTTGAGAAGTCTTAGACACGGAATCAGACAGATCTGGGATCTGTAATCAATGTAAGGCTACATTGATCCAGCTGGAAAAGGGGAATGATACCAATAATCTCTGGGCTTGGAAAGCATATTCAGTGAGATGATGCTTTATTCAGCAGAGCACCTGGCACATTGTAGACACTCCATAGATGTCATCTATGCAATTCTAGTGTTGTTATTGCTCTCTCCATTTTTCTTCAGTCTTCCTGGTTTTTCTCCCTTCCTTAGTCAATTGTGGATGCACCAGTTTTGTTCACACAACTCATATTCTCAATATCAACTCATACAGTCTAGTCCTTCTGTCTTGATTAGGAGAGGAAACTCAAACACAGGGTGTATTTTCCAACTACCTTGTTTCCCTTCTACTGCTCTCCCATGAAGATTCAGATTGACAGTCACTCCGTGTTCGTGGTCTACAAACTCAGCTTGGTTTCTAGAATTGCCTTTATGAGACTGACGCGCTACCTACTGCGCTAACGAGGCACCTTAGAATTGCCTTTAAATCATTTTCATTGATCAGCATCTCCCACCATTCCTCTCAATTTCTAAATGAAACATTTTCTTCATTCCTTTGGGTCTCTGCCCAAGCAAGTTACCTTACTTTCCACAAATTGATGTATTTAGATTCACTATGAATGTGACTTAAGACCATGTCACATTCTAACATCTACATTCACAACCCTTCTCTCTCTTTTTTATCTATCATGGAGGATGATGTGTCTATTCACCCACTATCCAATAAGCCCATCCTTTTACCTCCTCTGGGACTTTGCATTAGACTTCCCTTTTATTTCCTTCTTCAACCTTCTCTCTTCCTGCAGGATCTTCTCTCTACACTAGCAAATATCCTCAGGTAATTCTTATCCACATATACAAGCTAAATTGTTGACATACTTTTGACTTCAGTAACATAATACCAAAATAAAAGTGACTTAAAGTGATTTCATAGAGTAGGAAGCATGAGGATAAGTGTCTCACCCTAACTATAGAGAAGAAAGTTCTAAGGCATCTGATTTGCTGAAACTATGAATCCTCCTTAAACAACCCTGATGTAGGCAATATTTGGTGGTGGTGGCTGCATTGCTCATGTTTTGAAAATCTACATGCAATTCCTGACTGGTGCACAAATGTAAATGAGAGATTACTGTAACACAGTGTTTTCTGATAGCAGTATGTCTAACTACTGAGCCAGTGGATATTCTAAAGTTAGCTGGGATAATCCCAGGTTCAAAAGAGCATTCTTGTTGGGAGCCTGCCTATACTGTTGGAGAAGAACAAACAAAATTAAGAATAAGCAAATGCAAACATCAATGGATGATAATCATTTCAGGCCAATAATTGTCCATGACTAATCTCTCACCAATGAACATAAGAACTCAAAATTGACTGAGATGAAATTTTCACCTTTGACCTTACTAGTGGAAAGGTGGCTCATACCAAAAATTAAATTTGGCTTATAAGGCAGAAATACTTATAAGACAAATTTTTGTGACTATCTGAGGTTTGAATTGAAAAATCTCCCTACTATGTCTTGAAATGGAAATCTAATAACCTTTTGAAATATTTTAAAGCTTTCTCATTCCTGTGGAACACAGTTCAGATTCCTGACATGGCCAACATGGGTAGTATAGCTAAGGGTGTAGCATATAAGCTCTGAGTTTAAATAATGGCCTCCCTGTTAACATGTGCGTCCTTTAACCTATCTAAACCAGATATCCGTTAACACCTCTAAATTTCAGTTTCTTGTAAGATGTGGATGAAGGGTACTAACCTCACAGCATTATAAAAAGATTAAATAAGATAATCCAACTAAAACATAGGGAGTAGATAAATAGTCATTAATGTGATTCACCAAACATTTTCAGTTCTCCCGAGAACGTGACTGGAATATCCTTCCTCGGTACTCTATCATTATGTGCGGCCCTGTGACCTGACGAGGCCAATAAAAATAGTTGAGGTCATAAGTATTAACTTTCTGACAAAAGTTTTAGGAACTAGGGTGCAATTTGTCATACCCTCTTGTCCACTGCTACGATGACTGACAATACCCCCAATGACTACTGCTCTATCATCAAGGGTCTCAGAGGGAGACAAGAACAAACTAAGCCCCCAGTTGATCTAAAGCATGAGTGAGAAATACTTCAGTGCTATTCTGAGCCATTGATATTTTGGTGACTTTATTACTAGTGCTCAACCAGCACGTGCAACTAGTGCAAAATGGCTAAAAAATATTTTAGATACTGTTGCTATCATCATCCCTGCCAATGTCATCATCACCATCAATATCATCACCATCATCATCATCATCTCCATCATCTCTATCATCCTCATCCTCATCTACATCCTCCTCTTCACGATGCCCTCTTTCTGTTGTTTTCTTCTTTGTAAAGTCTTTTACCTTTTGTCGCCCTTGTCTCTTCTCCCTGCCTCAGCCATGGCAGTCTCTGTCTATTTTCTTGATTGATGTTTTACATTTAAGGTTTTAATATTGGATATGTTATTTTTTTCTTCCTGCTTGGATCCCTCTTCTTACCATCTTTAGCTAACAGGAAGAGGTCCTTAAGTTAAACTTCATTTTATCTTAATAGCATTCAATAACACTTTGGAATTATTGGTCTAAGCTCTTTTACAATAAAGCACTGTTGAGTTTTCCTAACAGATCTTTTCTCTCAGGTTTTATTTTCTTGTAAAGTGACATTCTTATCTATCATTCCTAAAATGAGAAGCCCGAGAGTTATCCACATTTCCTCTTTCCATCACTTCATATTAATAAAGAATAGTGTCTTGTTAATTCTATCTGAAAAACATATCTTCAGTGTATCAACTTCTCTCATATATTCCATGTTTAGTGTGAGTCAAACAACCATCACTACTCCTCAGAACACAAAATAGTCATTTTATTGGTCTACACCTTTCCAACTCTTGTCTTCTTCCATCCTATTATTTCTATACTAGCCAGAGTAATTGGGGGAAAACGACAACAGCAACATCACATAACTTTGTCATGGTATTTGCTTCTTTAGGCCCTCTGTGTCTTTTTCATGCCTTGAACTAAAATCCAAACCCCTTAGCATAACTGTAGATCTCTACCGTGATCTAACTCCTGCCTGTTCTTCAGGTTCACTTATTTATTTGTCTGCAGGCTTACTGGCCTCCTTTCTCTTCCCTGACCTTCTGAAGTACACTCCTATTTAAGAGCTTTTTTGTATGAAAATTTCTCTACCTGGAATGATAGTCCCTCTACTCTTCATATGTCTGAAACAGGGAGTATAGCTCAGTGGTAGAGCATTTGACTGCATATGTTTGAAACATACATGGGCTTAAATGTGTTTTCCCTAGGGGGACTTTTCAATAACAATCTTCATGAGTGGGTGCCATGTCACCTCTGCTCTGTGTCATTGTGACCTATTCATATCCTTCATGACACTTATCATCGCACACACACACACACACACACACACACACACATCCACATTTGTTTCTCTATTAATTTTGCTATCTTAGAAATTTACTGTAAGCAGTGAAGGTTGGGACCATTTCTATTTTATTAACCAATATCTTACCAAGTTGTTGAATGAATAAATGTTGGTCACAATTTCAAAGATCATCATATAATTCTTGCAAAGCATTAATTGTTAGAACAACAAGGGAGGAATTCTTAAACTCTGTCCCTCAATAATACCTTTATTACCCATATAACAACATGTCAGCTATCATACATTGATTATCATCACTTTTGAGTTATCCTGGCTGAGAAGCCACCCATGCATTCTAGCTCCAGAGAGTATGGGACTGAAAACACAATTTGAACTGTACGTTAAAACCAATGAAATCAAGTCTAAAAATTGATCTTCAGCATGTGAAACAGCAAAAATGCATAATATGCTTCAATTTTCTGATACTTAAAATTTGAAAACAACGTCTTAAAATAGATATATATATTGGGACAGACATGGGTAGTGCAATTCTACTATCACATGTGTTATGATGATTTTGGAGAATGAAGAGTTATTGTTGAATCCCCCTAAGGTCATAAATGATTAACATCCAGATTTGGGGAGTTGGAAGAGACCTTAAAGATTATTTGAGGTAAAACATGAGAAATTCCTCTGTAAACATAACCTACTAAATGAATCATTTTCTTCTCTGTCATTGTGTAATTGTTTTCCTGTGCCCCAGTCCCACCAACCACCATCTCTCATCTGTGTTACTCCATCCACCTCTCATCAGGTTCTCTGTCACCCACTCTCACCACCCAGAAGCCACGTTCTCTTTTTTTCTTTTTTTCTTTTTTCAGAAGCCATTTTCTACACAGAAGCTAGAGTCATCTCTTGAAAATGAGTAGATTCCTCCTCTCTCCTTAAACTAGAATGATGCCTCATTGCACTTAAATTTAAATCAAAACTTTATACCATGTCTTATGAGACCCTAGATGACCTGGCTGTGTCAGCCTATCCTGTATAACCATCTCCTTCAACCCATCCTGGTTAACTTTTGCAGACATCCTGGCCTCCTGGTTCCTGTTCCAGTATGCCAGCCTTCCTCCCACCTCAGGGCCTCACACTTGCCATTTCTTCCATCTGGGTTGTCCTTGTACCAGGTCTTTGACTGTGTGACTCCTTTTCATTATTCAGTCCTATTTTGTCACATGTGGAACTCATCAGAGGTGACTTTTCCAATTACCCTACCTAAAATAGGTCCTTTCTCTCCATTCTCACCCAGCTACTCCCCACTTCCTTAGGTTTTTCAATATCAAGCTGAAATTATATTATTTAATTGCTTATTCATTTATTGGCTGTCTACCTCAATGACCTCCAGCCCAAGGAAAGTAAGGAGCTCATCTGTTTTGTTTGCCACTGCTAACTACTGTTCTTAGAACTTGATCTCACACATAGTAAGCATGCAATAGTTGCCTATGGAAGGGAGGGAGACAAAGGAGGAAGAATACACGTGAACATGTTTACATGTAGGGGACCTATGAGGAAGATTACGTTACCCATTGTGTCTACCCAGGACAGGAAAAACTTGGTCACTACAGTCTTTAAGGGAGAAGTGAGCAGGCTCATGGCGAGGCCAGTGCTCTTTCTCACTGCACAGAAAGCACCATGGTTAGCAGCACAATATTTTTTCTCCCCTGTCACATGGGCTCTGCTACTTGATGACTGATTCCCCCCCTTGCCTTCTCTGGAGTCAGACTTCACGTTGTCAAAGGGCATAAATACACATTTTAGCTTTGCTTCAGGGAGTAGTAATAATTAATGTCATTTTATTGATGATGAATAGAATTCTGTGAACCAGCTCAATATCACATAAGATTTTAAAGAATTTTTTTGAACCACCCCAAATCCATTCTTAGCTACTAGATTGTCAAAGTGTATACAGCTCTTCCGTTTGCCAGGGGCCAACAGTTTTCATGGATAGGTTGATGCTGGGGGCTATCTGTTAAGTACTAAATAACGGACAAAATATGCATCAGCTTCCTGAGTTGGAAAGTGACAGAGAAGAAAGTTGCCATTTGCCCCTGGGTATAAAGGAAATGAGAAAGAAATTGTTACAGCAGCTTGGTGCTGTTGAGCAAATATGTCTAATCTCTGGAAAATAGGAAGCCTCAGGGGAGAATATAATATTGTCCTGCTTCTTGTTGCCTCCTCTATAACAGATACTCAATTGCAATGCAGAGGAGAGGAACAGAAGCCCCACTTAATCAAACCAAAGAGGCATGCCAAAAACTAAAAGGCAAATCCCTTCAAAGAAAACACCATAAAACAATGTACTAATTAGGATTTGTAAGGATGGGAACAAAGCCATTTATTTTTAATGGGTTATTGAAATGGGTTCCCCAAATTGGACTGCTGAAAATTATATTTAACAAATTTTCTTAATATAAAAGTAAAACATGTCCATCATAAAAAAAATAGAGCATGCTGAAAATTCTATAAAATTCTCAACATCTTATTACACATAAATAACCATTGTTAATACTTTCATATTTCCTTCCAATAGCTTATATTGAGAACGTTTTCTAAAGCAATCAATATTCTCTTAAAACATGGTATTTAACAATTTAATACTAGTCCATCTTATTGCCATATTGTAATTTAATTTTTTTCTCTGTAGTTGTGTTTTTGGCTATTTTTAAATTGCTGTTATTGGGTTTGTTTTATAATGTATGTATATATACATATAAGAAAATGATGGGAAGGAACATGTGATATATAAATGTATTATTTATGCTATACAGTTGTAATTCAGTTTTATCCTATCTCTTAAATTCAGTGTAATATTGAGAACAAAATCTAAGAATATTTTAACCAGAGGACTTAATAGAATTTTATCATTATATAAAATATCATGAATTGTTTAATCATTTGACATTTTTCCTTTATAAATAAAGGCATAATAGACATTCTTATACATGAATTCTTGTGATTTTCTATATGAAATATTCCAGCCACAAATAACTATTATGTATTATTTTTAAGATCTCTTAAGACAGCAAATTTTAATGATCTATTTTATGAACACTAATCCAATTTCATTATATATACTTTTATAAATATCAAGCTAAAAATTTATTCCTGTAAATATAATCCAATTTTGAGTTTTATCTTTGTTTCTTTTTCTAAAAAGTTCTTCCAACTATATTTCTTCTGGGTATCATTTATGGTTTTATCTAGTACATTTAACTCTTTAGTTCATCAATATTTTATCATAGTATGTGGTATAAGGTAGAAACCTATATTTATCTTTTTTAGGTTAGCCAATTTTCTAGAACCTTTTCTTACATAAGGTCAGAACTTATTTCATACCTTTCTTAAATAAGGTATGAGCTTAGATTATAATTTATTTTTTAAGTTATAATTTAAAATGTCTTGAATTTCTATTATGTTGTTGTTTCCTAGTGTGTTTCTGGGCTTTTGCTTATGTTTATCTTCTTTCAATACCTGCATCAACTCAGTAAGGTTTAATAATTTTAACATTATAACATCTTTGATTATATACTAAACTCTCCCTCATTTTTTCCATAGTTTTATTTTTCAAACTGGTTTTGACAGCTCTTATCCATGTATTCTCTGAAATATTCTTAGTGTGTCTTTCATTTGGATATATTATATTTATGAATGAAACTACAGACCCGTGACAAGTTTAAAATATGGAATTTTACCACTAAGAGGAAAATGATATTCTTATTTATTTAAATCTTCATTAATTTTATTTCATTTGCCTCTCCTTAGATTTATTTCAAGGTAATGCATGATAATACTGCAAATTAAATCATATTTAGCATGTTTCCTAGCCATTTATTCTGTTCATAGTCTTACTGCTGCAATCATTTACAGTACCATTCTGTTGACTCATGAATTCTCTTTTGGATCATTATGATTTAGTTTTATCTATTTTCTCATTCCTTTCTTATCCCTAGATATTGCCCATTTTGTTAATTTAGTTAATAGTATTAATCGTGAAAGACTGGCCTTGTTCTTTACTAAAAGGGAGATGAATCTAATGTTTAATTGCTATGGTCTAATACTGATGATTGACTTTATGTTGTTAAGGAAGTAAATTTTTTTCCTCTGTTTAACTAAATGTTTATTCCATATTGGAAATTGAATCATATCTGATTTTTGCTATTTATGGAGATAAATCATGTTACTAAATACACTAATATTAAAATACCTTTAAATTGCTGGGATAAAACTTATGTTGCCATGGTGATTTCTTTTTTATTAATACTAGTATAATTCATTTGCACATATTTCACTTAGATGTTTTCATACATAATTATAAGTGACTTTGGACAATATGATTTTTCCCAAAGACAGTTTTGCCAAATAATAGTGAATACTACAAATGTTTATTGATTGATAAAAGGTTTTGTGATCCAAATATTAATGAGAAATAGAGCTAGATATCTAAAGGGAGAGACTGGCTGAACTCCCTCTTCTTTCCTCATCTTTCCCACTTGATGTTTATGGTATCTGACCCAACGGTTAAAACCAGGTGGTGAGGAAATAAGAAAAAGAAGAAGAAAATGATCAAGCATAGTTTCCACCCTTTGAATGAGGTAGATGAAAAGTTTTCTTTCATGGAACACTTTTTTGGGTGTTGCTGGAGATCCTCCACTTGAAGAGCTGATGGCTCCTCCTGGCTATGACCTCTTCTTAGCCCTGTATGACCTCCACAGACCGTGTTGGGTCACATTGCTGCCTTCTTGCTATAGACCATCACAAGGTGGAAGAAGCATGTATTTTTACTTTGAGATAAACAAATCAATTATCTCTCCTCATGCCTCTGTGTCTCCTCAATCTAGCAATTGGCAGTAAGCTTCAGCCAGAATTTTGTTCTTCTAGATACTAAGGCTAGAACCTCCAGGGGCCATATACCATGAGATCACAGGAGGCTCTCTGAATGCCCTCTCACTTGGCTTGATGTGAGAGGAATCCATCCTTTCTCCATTTTGAAAATTAGAACAGCCAGAATTCTGACAATTCTCTCAGAAGGAACTATCTTTCCTTCAAAGCACACATTTTTATGGGTGAAGTGTGTGATGGCTAATATAACAGAAATGGCTTTAACATTTAGGGGCATATCCTTCTGAGGTGATCTAAAGATTACTGAAGGAAGTAGAGGCATAAGGCACCTACCACACTTGTCTCTCAGTCAAACTTTGGAGAGAGAATCCCATTTTAGGATCTTGTGTGTGTGTATAAATCATATACTAATTACATAATATGTAATTAACACATATTTTATATGTGTGTATGCACTTATATGTGATATAGATAGATATCAGTATATTGATATGAATAACTTACATATAAATCTATCTGGACCTGGAAACTCATTATAAGTGGTTAAGTAAAATTCCTGGAAGGAAAAAAAAATCTTCTATTTATTTTCCCATGAATATTTCTATAATTCAAATTTTCTGTTTTTAAGTCATTTGGTACATTTTATTTTCCATGAAAAATCCTAATTTTCATAACAATGAGTAGAGTTATGCTGGTCAACAATAATTTTAAAAATATTTTCCATATTTGTGATTTATATGTTTTCTGTATTTATTTTTTATTTCTCATTTAAAAATTATTCTTTTCCTAACTTTGTATATTTATTTTTCAAAGTGTTATTATTTCTACTCTTATTCCAAATATCTAAATTTTTGCCTTTACACCATTTCTCTTATTTTACAAAATGGATTATATTATCTCTAACTTTCTCAGTCGAATCCTCAATTCAACACTTCTCTCTTCTTTTAATGTTAAATTTATTTAAGACTCTCAGGGTTCCACTGACTATAGCTTTAGCTGATTTAAATATTTTTTATGTCTTCCTTTTTCATTTTCTAAGTTTTCTTTAACAGAATTTTTAATTTCCTCTTTAGAATGTAGGATTATTTTTGTTTGCCTTTTTAACATTTAAAATATGTTCTATTATTTTTTTAACTTCTGAAACAACATATGTTAGGGAGGAAGAGTAAGAAATTAAACACCTCTGTTTCTAACTTCAATCCTATTAGAGCTTAAATTAACATTTATCCAATTCTCCTGTTTACTCGTCCTGTCAGATTTTAGTTCTGCTTTCATTATTTCTTCTTCTGTAGAAAAAAAAATTTCCTTCACTTTGATTCTTTATATAATGTTTGCTTTTTCAGTGAGTCTTACCCATTGCCCTTGGTCTTTTACTTCATTTCTGAAGTATCATTTTCTTGATATAATAGTTGATAATTTCTAAGGGGCAGCTGTAGAGCAAATCTCATTTTGAAAGGAGTCATGACTTCTACATATTGAAAGCAGTATGTTTGGCCTTTGTTCTTGCCTGCAAATGACTTCACTATTCTCCTGTTGGGATATTTTATAATCTCTTTGCCTTGACTGTGCAGAGATTTCTCTAGGTCTTATGTCTGTCTAGTAACGGTGAGTGTAGGAGAGATTGAGTGAATCTTTATTTCTTCTGTTGACCATGTGCGCACACATACGAAATCCTTCTTTCAGATCTTAGGTTTGAGGGATGATTGGTATCAATTTATACTAACATTTCAGTGATGTGGTAACTTGCAGTGAATGAACAGGGAAGTAGAGTCATGAACAAAGCACCAACTCTTGCTTTGTTGCAGCAGATGACCTGAGGACCACCATTGTGTGCTCATTCCTCACTTAATGGAAACTGGAGGTAGCCAAGGCCATAGGTATGGTCCCTCTGGTCTTCTTCCTGCCACTTCTACCTTTCATATTTGGGAGGGGGAATAGTAGTTTTGGTAACTATCTGATAGCTACATTTCATATGTGAGAATTTCAAATGACCCACAAAATTGGATGTATAGAGTCCCACTCATTAATTCTGTGCTTTGCCCTTATTTTTAGCACTTGTTATATTCACTTGCTGGATTTAGTCAACTAAAGTAAGGATCATCTTCACTTAGCCTTGGAGATTCTACCCTATCGTGGACATTTGAATTATAAGAAATTCCTCAAGATAATGAACAAGATTGGAAAATAAAGGTAAGCCTGCATGAATTCTGGCTTGAAATATAGCCCCTTACAATTTGTTATCTGTGAAATCTCAGGCAAGTTTCTTATCTAATCTATGCCTCAGTCTCCTTCTCCTTATCTTTAAAATGGGAGTGATGCGCATACCTATTTCATAGGGTTATTACAAAGGCTAAGTAAGTTACATATGTAAAATATTGAGTGCTGGGCATATTCTCAGTTCTTTACAATGGTTTGCTTTTATGGTAATGTCACTCCTCCCAGGTTCTAAAGATGATGGTAATTTTTAAACCATCATCTTATTTTTTAACAGTAAGTGTTTTTTGTTTGTTTGTTTGTTTTTTAAAGATTTTATTTATTTATTTGAGAGAGAGAGTGAGAGAGAACAAGAACACTACAGGGGAGAAGGTCAGAGGGAGAAGCAGACTCCCTGTGGAGCTGGGAGCCAGATGTGGGATTTGATCCTGGGACTCTGGGATCATGACCTGACCTGAAGGCAGTTGCTTAACCAGCTGCGCCATGGGGCCCAACACTCAGTTTTTTTCATGTGGATTGGGAGAGGACAATGTAGTAAGCTGTACAGAGGTTTCTCTAGGGCTTATGTCTTTTTACCCACCTATCTACATAAGCAAATATGGTGATTTTGGTGATCAATATCCCTCAGGGGAGCTTCTCCAAAAGACAGTTAATACTGTGAGGGAACCTACTATCTTTGTCTACTTATACTTAGAAATATGCTTATGCCAAAAAAATTTAATGCATAGGTGTACATATAATATTTAAACATTGACACAAGTCAAATGTAAATATTTAAATGAAATATGTACATACGTAAATGTAAATATGTACAAATGTAAATATTTAAAAATCATTTGAATAACATGTGATGTTTAAAGAGCTCTTCGAAAATATGAATGTGCTTCATCCATATAATGACTTATGTTGTCATTAAAAATATGTGTACTGCTTTACTAATTGAGGAAATTATCAGAGAGCATATGTAAATTTAATAAAGCAGTATAAAATGTTTTAAATACAAGATGACTCCAATTTTGTAAATGATATATGGTGTCTATATATTTATTCAATTAAAATCATTGGAAGGAAATATACTCAAATACTAATAGTTGTTATCTCCAAGTGGTGATTTTTATTTTTCTTCTTACATATTTTATGTGTAAGTATGTAACATTTGTCTAATTACAAGTTAAAAATGAGTTTCATTAAAATGATACATTTCTGATGAGACCTACACCATTGTAACTACCATGTGTTATATTGCTATGCAAAGTAACGAAAAAAAAACTCAAGTAACATAAAAATTGTATATATTAGCTACTTCTAGAAATTAACTGAGTAAGGTCTAAAATAAATATCCAAATTTAGCATATGGAGACAGTAAAAAGACCAGCGGTTGCTGACGGTTGAGGAAGAGGGAGAATGAGTAGGTGGGCACAAAGGATTTTTAGGGCAGTGAAAATGCTCTGTATGATACCATAATGATGAATAAACGTCATTATACATTTACTGAAACTTATCACATGTATAACAACAAGAGTGAACTGTAGTGTAATAGCTATGGATTTTCGGTGACTACGCGGTGTCCAGGCAAGTTCTTCAATTGAAAGAAATGTACCACTCTGGTGGGGGATGTTGATCATGAGGAGGCTAGTGTGTGTGTGGGGGGGGGGGGGGTTGTGGAGACTATATGGGAAATTTCTGTACTTTCCCCTCAATTTTGCTATGAACCTAAAGCTTCTTTGAAAAAAAAAAAAGTCTAATTTAAAATGTAAAATAAATAATAAAGTAACTTTAAAAAGTTACTCATTGACCCAACCATATAAACTTCCTCATTGTATAACTGGGAAATTACTGAAGGAGTTATTCATATCCATTGAAGTTCACAAGTTTCTTTACTAACCTTGTGAAATTTTTTGTTAGAGACCTTTCTGCCCTACCAAAAATGCACACATACTAACCTATACACCGGCACAGCTTACACTTCTGAGTGTTTATAGACCCTATGAAACTTGTTCGTGGACCTGCAGTTTCTCCTTCCAAAAGAAAGAAAAAGTAATATGTATTCTATGATACTAATTGTGGAGTTACTTATGGTAGTGAATAAATTGAAGCAATTTGAACTTCAATTAATAATAAAATGTTTAAAGAAGTCATAACATAGGAACAAACTGGAATTTATGTAGCCTCTAAATTAAAATGTTTACAAAGACAATGTATTACCATGGGACAGTATGATATATTATTTTTTAAATTATAATGCAACATAGTAGGAAAATAACAGTGAAATATGCACATATGTGGAAAATGAGAAAATTTACAAAAACACTGTTGAGTATGGTCTTAGCATTGTTGAATTCATGCTGATCATTTTCTTATTTTTCACACTTTCAATGACATTAATTTTAAAGATGAAAAAAAGCAAAGCAGAAAAAAAATCCATTAAATCTATCTGTTGTGCAAATGTTCATGGCATCAAGAATCTGTGTCTACTTTCTAATTGGAGAAAGGCCCTCAGCGTAATGCTTCATTCATTTTTTCAGCTGGAATGAATGGAGTTTGCAAGACAAGCTACCTTATTACTGAAGGTCAAGCTACTATGGTATACTTTTCAGTTTAGATTTTTGATCCAAGGAACACTGCAACTTCTTTTTTTTTTTTTAACTTACTTGTGTTTTTACTGATGAAATTATACAATGACTGGATTTTGCTTCAAAAATAATACTGCAAGGAAAAAAAAAAGTGGAAGATGACCCACAGAAACAAAGCTGGTCATATAGTGATTGTTTTGGGGGTAAGGGGGCTTTGCGTTAATTACTAACTTACTGCCATACACTCATCTCAGATGCTAGGAGTACCTGGATCTCTAAGTTCCCTAAGGCATTCCTAGGGAGCTTGTCCTTTCCTGTACTGCAGTTCCATATATCTATGTCACACATTTTAATTTTCAGAATGTGTTGACATCTGTCGCCATATTTAATTCAGTAGCTTCATCTATGTTCAGCTTAAAATATGGAGCATTTGGTGAAAACTGTCAATAAGAAAATAAGAATGCATTAGTAGATAATGATTTTGTTCTACAGAGCTGTATAATTTTTCCCATTTTAAACAGATATTTTCATAAATTTTGTGTCAAGTTGGAAGAAGTTCCAAAAGTGGAGACTTTACTATATTTAAATGTTTGAGCTCAGTAGGCATAATTAATGCCCAATGGAAATTCTGAAGTATGAACTATTATTACGGAAAGAGTTTGTCTACAGAGAATTATTTTAAAAAAGCCCCACCTTATTTTGCAAACCATTTACCTAATAATACTTTACATTATTTTAGCCTTAGATTTTATTTTTAGTTATTAGTATTTTATGTGAAGCCTTCAAAAATGTTGCTATTGGCTTATTTTTTATTCATGTTTAAAAGATGATCACTTTATTGTTTTGTTCTTTTACATAAATTGATTTTTATCTTTATTTCTTAGAAAATAGAAAACGTTGTAAAAAACAATAAGAAAGTTGAAAAGTCTGTTAATAATATTTGGAAAATTAAAGAGCCCTAGGCTATGTCTGTATATGAGAAAATACTGGCTAAAGTCATGAACCTTATTATCACTTACATTGGAAACAATACAAGTTGAATCCTCCACTACCAGAATTCAAAAGAACAAAGCAATTTTCCTCTACAAAATCACATTAGTCTCTCATTTTGGCTCAATATTCCCTTTAATAAACAAGAAGATAAAAGTAACATTCAGTAAGAACCCAACCTAAGGGATCTGAGTGTCCAGGTTCATCAAAGACTACTGAGAAGATGCACCAGGAAAATAGACAAGGATTCCCTCCGCAGATGAAAACTTACATGACAAAGTCAGTATTATCTTGATTGATTAGTAATATTGTAATTTTTAATAAGAAGTGTGATATATTTCCCTGAAATGCAGTGCCACATAATGTAACCAAACTTTAGTGGCATTACAAGGGACAAACGGTATTATTTCCCATAGCCTTCATATCTACTCCACAGAGTAAAGTACAGCATTTTGAAATACTTTCTTGGAAGGGGAAACATATCACTCCTTAAGATAAAATTACTATCACAGGCACAAGAGATTTTTTTCTGTTTTAAAACAAAAATTTTTGGGGGGGGCTGGGTGGCTCAGTGGGTTAAGCCTCTGCCTTCGGCTCGGGTCATGATCTCAGGGTCCTGGGATCAAGCCCCGCATCGCATCCTGCTCTCTGCTCAGTGGGGAGCCTGCTTCCCCTCTCTCTCTCTACCTGCCTCTCTGCCTACTTGTGATCTCTCTCTCTCTTCAAATAAATAAAATCTTTTAAAAAATATTTTTTAAATGACTGAAGATATTCTGCTGACCATTTTGTATATATTCTTCTCTGTGTGACTTCCTTTCTTTATTTAAAATATGGACAAATGAGTTAATAACATGTATGAATTATGAAGAACTAGGGAATTCATTTTTCACTTAGGTTTAAAGTGTACAATTGCATACTTGAAAAATAAGAGGGCATCAAGGTATTTCCCTAGGATTATCTTTAAGATAGTGGCCACTGGTAAATGTGTGGGGATTTTAAGGTGAGTAGTATAATTTTCCATTTATTCCAGTTTGAACAAATGTGTCTATTCTCCAGACTTTTTTTTTTTTTTTTTGATAGACAGGATTCAAAAGAAGGCTGTATAGAACAAACCTTAGAAGAGAATCACTGTATTTTCTCCTGTCTGCATTTCATATGAAACATATCTGAATCCAAGATCATCCACATAATGAGACTTTGGACACATTTGGGTGAGCTATAAGAGAAAATTCTAAGAAAAAGGAGGACAACATTGAATCTTAACATGCTGTGCGTGTGTGTGTGTGTGTGTGTGTGTGTGTGTGTGTATGATTAAGACCTTCAACTTTCGGAAAGGACAATATCGAATATCAATGTAAAGTGGAACAAGACTGTGTGAATGGTTCATCAGACCTCTAAATACAACAAAAAGTTTAAAAAAAGTGCATTTTTTTCTATTTTGATTTTGTAAACAACTACATGGAATCCGTATAGCTTTAAAAACACAACACAACTTAATGAGATTTACTGTTTTGATTCACCTATTTTAACATTCTGCATTGTTATATTGAAGACTGAAGACTTCAGACTTTGGGATCTTGATGAAGAAAAATTATATGGAAGAATTAGTGCTACCCCGGATGTTACTGGAAGAGCAAATTGATATGACTTGTCAGAAACAGCAATTAAAACCAAAATTAAGTAAGTGAACTCTGCATTTTTTTGTCAATTGTGCCCCACCCCCCAGGACAGGATTATTTCCAACTAAAATGTGAAAGTGTCCCCAGAGACTTTATTCATTATTCGTTGGATGGTTTGTGTTAAGGAGTTTGATGTGCAAATAATTGAGACTATCAAGAAATATCCAATGTATCCAGTGAGAGTATGTCATTGCTTCTGTGAGAGAAGAACATCTTCAAGGTATCAGGCCTTCTCAGAAGAACTCCCTACTCTGGCTTTGATAAAGATTCACAAATGATACACTTAAAAAAAATCCACAGCAAATTTTAATCCAAAATCTGGGGCAAATTTTGATGCTCAAGCTTTGAAGTTAGGTATTTTCTTTGCTATCCTTTATTGTTTATTACCTGTCCTAGGTAAATTTACTTTAAAAATGACAAAAGTGATCCTATTTCTCTATGGAAATGGAATACTGTAAGTGTAATATATAGTGTAATATATATGTGATATACAGGTTCCAATAATTGTTGAGTTTTACAAGACATAGCTACTAACTTTCCAAGGGGTCATGAAATGATTGGATGACAAATGACCAGGTAAAGTCTGAGTTAGAATGATCAAATAACAGGCTATTTATTAGTCAATTTGGAAGGAAATAGAAGATGAACTTGATCATCCTCCTTATTTGACAGATGGGGTCATGAAGCTACTAATATGTATAAGAAGGTCACGAGCTTTCACAAAGATGACTCTCAACATGAATTGTTTGCTATTACACAATTAATTATTTCATAGGCAACAATACCCATGCAATCAATGTTTATGACAAAAAGTTTCCAAAATACTAGAAGCCTGTTCTCTATTTTATCAGGATGGTGTCTGGTCACCTCTACTATCATCTGTACATCTTCACTAGGGTATCAAATATTAACATGTAATATCCTCCCCTCCCCACTCTGCCTTGACCTCTATTCCTCACTAGAGCCCATGTGCACTTGAAGCCAAAGCTACCTGTATAGGTACCTTTGGGAAAACTTGTATCTATATTTGCAAAAAATATATTTGAGACCATCATACACTATAGGGATAGCAATCATATACACCCATAGTTTAACCTTTACTTCTAAGAGATAATCTAGCAGAGATTTTATTCCAGGGTTTTGTAAATTCTCCAACCCAAGGATATTTCTGCTTACCTAAGAAAAAGAAAGAACTGAAAAAAAAATCCTTGTGTTATCTAAACATTGTCAGTTTGGCTGGTCTATAAATGATTTGATTTCACTGGCATTCACTTTAATTTTGTCAAATTAAGCAAAAATAAAGCTAACAAAATAAACCCCTAAATTTAATATACATACACATCATATATGTGTGTATGTGTGTATGTTTAGATATGTATACATGTGTATGTGTGTGTGGAGTCACAGTAGGAAACAGATAATTATAAGAAAACAAAATGGATCTTAAGGAATGAATTTCTTCCTTTACCCTCACTATTTCTTTAAAAGGGAAAGAAAAAATAAAAAAGGATGAGATAAAGCTTATTTTTAAAGGCATCATTTCCCACAACATTCTATTCTCAATTTTAGATGCACCCTGCCCAGAAACATTGTGCTGATCTTTCCTGGATGAAGACTGAATTTCTGAAGACTAAGGTATAAACACAGTAGAGATATGCTATCATCAAATACACTGTACTGAATCTATACAATCGAATAATAATAAAAAAGTATTCTTTATATATAAAATGTTTCCCGGATACCAAAAGATCAAATAAAAATCCCACCCCTCTTGCTGTGTTCCTAAGTATAGTATATACTCGTTTCAGAAATGGTTCACAGCACTTGTCTCAGGGCAATATTTTCTGGCTTACAGGGCTGGGATCAAAGGAACCAGCATCTCCCCTCACTTAGGGAGCCATGGTTTTCTATAGCACCATAGAGCAGATGGGTGTGCGTGACTGCCTCATACATCAAGCGTATTCTGGTGGAGACCTGGTTATTGACAGCCTTCGCCATGGTCGCCAGAGGCCTCACTTACATTGTAGCTGTCATTCAACCTGGAAGCCAATGGGCATTCTCTCGAAGTCAGCTTGGCCCTACTTTTCTCTTTTTGGTAGGTCTGATATCTTCTTATTATCAAAAGAGATTGTGAAGTCTTAAAATCAGCATTTTTCCTCCTCCAGAAGTCCTTGCTATTGCTACTTAGAAATGATGTGAAACATTGGAGATGTGATAAATTTAGAAATATTTAGCTCATAGCAAGGTAGATATTGGATTAGAGTATAAAACATAGAGCATTTAATAAGGTACATGGGAAAACCAGAAAGAAAATTTGGATGCCAATTCTCCAACATCATTTCTATTTTGCAGTAGCATAAAATTTGTCATATATTTTGAACAACAGTGTTCCATGGCCACTTAGAATAATATATGCCTTGTATATAAAAAAACTAATTAGAAAATGATTCAGAGTAAAAAACTCATGAGTGACATTCATTCTTCAGTAAATAACTAATATGCAACTTACTTAGTTACAAATCTCCAAATATCTATTCCCATAATAAAGACAAGGAAAATAAAACAAAATCAAAGGTGTCTTGTAGAAATAAGCACCTCTCTGTTAGGCACATGAGCTTGAAGGACAAGGTACCAATGGCTCTGGGGTTTGCCATGTTAGATCAACTTTGAAAGTCTTGACACTAGGAACGCTTGTTAGCTGGTGCCCAAACATGTGCCTTTTGAGCTTGGGCCCTTTTCAGAGGAGAGCTTCATATTCCAAAATGAGAAAAATGGCCACCGAAATAACTGTTAATATTTTTTTCTTTATGGAAGATTTTGTCTTGATTATCAATTAGGAAGTGCATACTGTATCTCTAAACTTTACATCAGACTGCCAGTGGGCGTGTCTGATATTAAGGCTCTTCATGACGCACCAGAGTGTTTATAATCACATAATATATTGTTCTACCTTAAGAAAAAAACAAAGTGGGGATTGGATTAGGACTTGTTTGATTGATAATATTTAATCTTTTCAGTGTGAATTATGTATTAAAGTAATTGCTACGAGTCACTTATCACCTCCTAATTAGATGAAATTCTGTATGAATCCTTTAGGTATGCCACAGGTAACCTTTTGATGAAAAACTCAAGAAACAAGGTCGACTTCAACAGATCTGTGAGGTCTTCCAGGTAATGTTGGGTTAATACTGATAAATTTCAACATAGTAACATATTGGATATGCAACTCATGGGGGTCGTAGATCCTTGTCCCAAAGATACAATATTTTTAAATGGGAGCCTAGATGGTTTAGACATTAAAAGTTTGTGATAATCTTTTACGAGTCTAACATTACCTTTGTATTCAAAATAATATAAGTATAATAGGACAATTAATGAATACCAAAAACCTTTTGTTAAATAGAAAATGCATTTCTACCGAAGTGTTTTCAACATCTGAGACCTTAAGTTCCACTAAACAGTGCTGGTAAGAACACAGTGTTTGCCTTCCTCTGCGTGACATTATGTCTACTAAAGAATGTTCTCAAATAGCAACTTGTAATATATTTTTAACAGAAAAAACTTAACCTCAGTAAGAATTGTATATTAAATATTTGATTCAGAAATAGTTAAATTTTCTTCCATTGTAATGTGAATCTTCCACAAGGAAATTTTAACCAAAGTCTTCCCAGACTGCAGTAAAAGAAATCTTTTATATACTTTCAAATACTGTGCCTTTTTATTTAAAACAGTGTAAACATAACAACTCAACACCACCAATAATTGGAAAAAGACTAGTTATGTGAACACTAATTTCCTTGAATGCCCCATGAAAATAAGGGTAAATAAAACAGACAAATCTTCAGGAGAAGTTTCAGTTCACCTTAGCAGTGGTAAAAATATTGCTTTATTCCAAATGAACATACAACACAATTTACTGTTCTTTTGGGGGCTTCCTGTGAACTGAAAAGTTTGGGCTTTGTGATTTCAACAATTTATTCTTTCCATATTAACCACAGAAGCCAATGTCTTGGTCCACAAATAGTAGACTTGCTACAAAATAAATAGTAATGAGGATGACGAGAAAGCAAAGGGTAACTGTCGATTTGATAATTGGCTTGTGTAAATCATTTAAGTATGCATAATTCAAAATAAACACACATCCTCAACTCGCCTTGTGGTCCTGATATCATTAATGAGCCAATAGTTGTTCCTCTCAAAAGTATTCACACCAGAAAATGATCTTGCCATTGTCAAGAGTTTTATAGGATTCCGCCATGCAAGTGACCTTGATTTAAGAACTAACTGAACTTGATACTTAATGAATAAATTTAAAGTGAACAGATCTGAGAGGGAAATTTTTTTTCTGAATAATAAATTCCCTGATGTTTCAGAACAAATTTTAGCAAGCTTAATATGCACACACATGCACACATACACACAATGAACACATGTGCATACAGCATACCTGTGCTCGAGTGAGCAAACCCGTACCCACACAAGGTTGTGCACGCGCGCACGTACACACACATACACACACACACACACAGGCACACACACACACACACACACTGAGAAATGCTCCTTTGGAGCCCCTACACAATCTCAAAGAAAAACACTTCTAATCGCATGATTTTAGTAACACGACATTGTGATTTTTCTCATCTTTTTTTCTATAATAATTTCCTTCACACCTCCCTCTGAGATTCTGTGCCTTCAAATTTCAGAGGGAGCGGCACGTAAGAGTAGCTAAGATTGCCCCAGATTACGCCTTCTATCTCCCGCCCTCCCTCTTTCAGAGTCTTTGTGCCATTCTTCAAAAATGAAATAGAAAACACTACACTGGTTGACATGACATAACCTGTGAGGAGGCTGTCGAGTGAAGAGAAATTTAGGGGTTGGGACCTGCAAGCCAAATGCAAGGGCCACCTGCTCATTGGCACGTCCGCCCTCAGGATACAGCTTGTCTCTTTGAAACCGGGTAACTGCCAATGCTTTTTTATGAGGACACTGGTGCGGTGGGGCTGAGGGTCTGAATCACCCACATCTACTAAGAGCCAAAAGAGGCCCCGGTGTTGGGACTAACTGAAATTGTATTCACAATCCTACCCAAAGCTTTAGTTGTAAGCTTTATCCCTCCTGAAACGTTTCTTTCCCTTTAAAAAAATATTTTGTTAAAAAACAGTATGATATGAGGGCGATAGACTATTTGGTTTCTTCTAAGTAGATGCTCTTAAATTAATGCATATAAATAATTTGTATTTAATTTCCTCTCTTTTCCTGTTGAGCAAAGCATAGAACACACCGATTCCTCCATCTCCAGTCACTTGGTCAACGCGGAGTCTCTTTGTATTTCATTTCTTAAGACAAACTGTGCCTCTCGTTCTGATTTGGCCGTGGGACTCAGGGGGAGAAAGGCTGTGTTTTCACTTGCACTGTCCTCGGTTTCTACACTGGCCAGTTCGTAGTCTTCTGACCGCCTGGCGTCGCTCAGAATTCGGATCTGCTCCTGGACAGTTTCTAGCAATATTTTCACTTCTTGTTGTTCTGCTATGAGACAATCGCTGACTGGAATACTCACATTGACAATGTCAGCAGAGTAGGAGTTTTTGTACCATTTGATGCTTTTGACTTCAGAAATCCCTGGCATTTGCATGCAGGTTTCCTCTAGACCCACTGAAGGGATGATGGGCACGGAACTGGCCCGCGTGGATGAATATCCCAACAGGTCCTTTTGATCCAAGCTATTAAAATAGGAATTTGTCTCTCTTGAAGGCAGTTGCATATTTATGGATGCATTTTGTTGGGTTTTTAAACCACTGGAGGAATACCTGAAAGAGAAACCCGGTGTTACATATCCTGCTTTCCGCCGTGCTTCCTTAGAGCAATATTCAGTCAACAAAGCACTTCCACATGCACCATCTCACTGAATTCTCACAGCAACCCCATGAGACGGATAATATGCTCCCAGTTAAACAGAGAAGTAAACTGAAGCTCATAGAGGTGAAGTGACTTGCCCAAGGTCACACAGAAAATAAGTGACAGACTGAGACTCAAACCCAGATCTTCTTACTTGAAGTCCAGGGATCTTTCAACACACCACAGCTGTATAGGCAGGTGGGGTATAGTCTTCCTGACCTCTATCCTAGAATACAAAGTAAATGGGGATTGAGCAGGTAAGTGTGGCCTTTCCATAGTGACAAACAGGAAACCCATAACGGCATTACTCCACTCCATCCATGTGACCACCCTCTCAGCCCGGGTTTAGTCTGTAGACTCGCGGCCACACTAGCTGGGGGCGATCAGGAAGCCCGGCATGGAAGCATCATTGTACTATCGTCCTGCGTGTTTCTGCTTCACATTGAGTTTAGGGGAAACAGGTCCAATTATCATTGGCTCTCAACTCTGTAGAAACTGCCTCACCTCCAGACAACTGAGCCTACAAATGGGAATGGAGGCATACACTTGCTTTCTGGGGATGAATGTGAAGTGAGGTCCATTGGGCCTCTACCAATATAGCAACTTTCCTCACATGGTTTCTGGAGCCAAGTAAGGTAATTCACTGGTGCACGGCAGTAGCTTGTCAAGAATGCCAACATGCCATTCCAAGTCATTTGAATATGCCAGGAACTGGCTAGCCCTCTTATTGCCTGTTCAGAGCTGGTGAATTTTCCAATGCCATAGAGTGGGGCAGGTATGTTGTGGATTCACAGAAATGTGGCTTCGGGTCCTGAACAGTAATCTCTATTCTCTGTTATTTGTCTTTAATTTAAATGTGAAATGAAACCTTAAAATTTAAGCATAATCTAAATAGAGCCACCCTCCACATAATAGGTCTTATTCCCCTTGTCTTGCATTACGATGTAAATAACAATCAGGTTTATAAATGGAAAGAATAATTGCAGGGAAGTGTCTTGCATACTAAATAGAAGCCTTTATTGCAAGGATGCAATCAGAGCAATTTAGGGGTCTGTCTTTCCTCCATACAGGGAGAAAAGACGAGGATCCAATGTAGGTGTCTCTGTGGCTCCATCCTCTCTTACTGTGCCTAGTACAGAGTTGGCAATCAATAAATCCTGATCAAGGGGATGCATGAATACAGGAACGGATCTTCAAGGTAAGTGCTCCCTTTATATCCCAGTTAATGTCTATTTCAAACATAATAACAGCTGACATTTGCAAAATGTTTTTTAAAAGCATGCTCATGTCTAATTACCTCATTTAATTTTTTAAAAACCTGTGGCTTATTTATTATTATTACCATGCAGTGGATAAATAAGCTAGATTAAGGGGCACTCAAGTGACTTCCCTCAAATTATACCTTTGGTAAGCAGTAGAGGAACAAGTTAATCCCAAATTGTCTGACTGTAATTCTTCTTATTAAAGCCAGAAATAAGTGGGCATCCCAAGGTGCAATAGAATACCTTTTTAGGGATGTATAATCTTTTTTACAATTATATTCTGATTGTATGGTCATGTAAAGGGAAATTCCCTGGGGGATCATATGCCTTTCACTTAAGTGTTATATGGTTGAAAATCTGACCCTATAGTTTCTGATCACTGACTTAATTTCAATAAGAAAAAAGGGGGCAGATGTCATCCTGCTAGCATCACTAATATGCATGAAGATAGAGGATGTCTGCTTATCACATTCACCAATGGCACAGAGCCAAGAAATATAATTGGGATAAAACTGTATTCCACATAGATATCTTCCAGGTGTATCAGTGGGTAGAATCTAACAGGTTGAAATGTGATGGTGACAGGTGCAAATTCTTAAAGCAGCATTTAAACATTCCTTGTAAAACTGTGGGGTAAAGGCATAAATATCTCAGAGGACTTAGTAAATTGTAGCCTTCTGACTACACTGGCATGACAATGTAGTAATCAAAGGTAATTCAAACCAAACTTGGGGCAGTCTTCATAATGATGGACTTGGGTGAGAAAGAGGAATGCCACTTAGCTTATGAGTCACCTTGCGAGTCAGGTATGGGACACGTGGCTGGCCGTAACTGAAATCTAGAATGTTACCATCACATGGAGAGGACTTCAAACAATTAGAACTCTCCGAAAATGTGATTTTTGTTTTATATCAGACATGATTTTAAGTCCCAATGCCATTACAAGTTCTGCAGTCTTGGACAAATGGCAGCCCCACTTACATTTTTTCATTAATTAAAACATGTGGGAATACTGATCTAGGGGGATTCCTCTGGTGACTGACTGGAGTCATACCTCTCCATTATTCAACCAGAGTCCCCTCTTCCTTCTCAGAGATGCTACGAGGGTCCCAGCCAGCACTGGTATTTGAGTAGAAGCTATATACTATTCTCCAGAAGTTCAAGCGAGAGCTAAATTTCTAATGTGACTCTAGATTAGAAGACACTTCAGAGTTCTGTGTTCCTTAAAAGCCACTAACTCTTTCACAAGCTTGATCCATACGCTGTCATTCCTTGACTACAAAATACCAGTTTGAACTGCCCTTCCCCTGATCCCTCACCAAAGAAACTTGCAAGTGCGTCTCATTTGTCACTAGGGGAGTCAAAGCATCCTTCTAAAGAGGAGAAATTCCAAGTTAGTCACTTGGTTTGGTTCCCAGGGATTCAGGGGTCCAGCCAAGGAGTTTGTGTCTCTGCACGGGCCTCCAAGCCTCTGTTCCTGGTGTTTGTGGCACTGAAATCAACTGACTAAATTGAAGAGAGCCATTTTCCCCTCTGAAGCCATACACAGCTATTTCCCTTACATATCATCATCCATGAATGTTATTTTCTTCATATTTCTTTCCTAGTTTAGTAGTTCATTTAGTCAGAAAGGCCAGTATTCAATCTCAGTCATTTTACATGGCATATGCCACCTCAAGTTAGCCATTTCAACTCTGCCATTCTTAGTTCGTTCATTTTTTAAATTCCTAAAGGATCACTTACGTCTGAACAGTTGCTAGGTAAGTGAGATAGGTATTCAGTATGGTTTGGATCCGTTCTGCTTTGAAGGTGGTCATATAGTTCTGTGATTCCATTTCTTTCTGGCTAGCATATGAATACATAAGTTTGATTTGCCTGACAAAACCTAGTTTGGAGCTCTGTGAGCCATTGCCATGATTGTCTCAGGTCCCTCACTCAGGGGGAAAAGCTCCTGAAGAATCTCCTCTCCATCTCATTCCTTCATCAAGAGCTCTCTAAGATATGTGCCGGGTTCAAGCTGGGCTAACGTAAGTGCCAAGAAGAGAAGCCACATACACCAGGAGCCTAACTAGCAGACCGTGCCCACACCCCAGATAAACAAGCAGCAGATGGCTGATAGCTCTTGTAAATTCATTCACTCCCCCTCCAGGCTAGGGCCAGATTTGAAGAGGGCCTTTAGCTGTGAAATTCTATTACCAATCCCATTTCCAGTCCGGAGAGACGGTCAGTCCCCCAGGAGTGGAAAAATAGCTGTTTTTAAGAACTGAGAATGAGATTGCTCCTTGAGATTCATTGTGCTGAGCACACAGTGACTTAGAGTCACCATTTATCAACATCAGGTGCATATCATACACAGGAAAATACACGTGGCCAGCCAGCTGGAGAGAATATTCCAAACCCAATGATGATTGAACCAAAACAAAACTACCACTATGCAGACAATAAGTGTAAGTCTCCCAGGAGGTAAAAGACAAAAACAGTGCCTGAATATTCATGGAAATCTCTGAGCCTCTGAAGATTTGTTTATGTAGGGTTCAAGCCTACATGCCTGGCAAGGGCTCCGAGCATCCTTATACCTGGGACATACGGGATGATAGCCATATCAGCGCCCGGTGAAAAGAAAGACAGCACGGGCTGGTTCTCTAACCATCCACAAAATCTCTGAACTTGATTTCCCCTCACTCGTTCTCACCCATATATGTGTTCCCAAGTAACAGACAATATTAGTGATTTAAGAAGAAAAGTCATGATGAAACAAGATTAATTATAATTAGGGGCTAAGGGGAAGCCCCGTTTCTAGATCTAAGGCAAAGAGAAATGCAAACTGCTTCTTGACTTGCATTATACGTTTTGGACAACTTGGCTCTTATGTTGAATTTGCAAACTGTCACCCCAGGTCTATACCGAAGGTATTTTACAGTTCATTTGGAATTGCTTCAAAATTACAAATGTCTTTCTGAAGAAATCTGTTGCTGGGTTTTGTCAGGGTGTGGCTGTAAAATGTCTTGCCAGAAACAAAAGGAAAAGGTAAGGCTCTGTGAGTATGTCTCCTACCTGCTTTGGCCCTCAGTTTGATACAGACAGTCTGGAGAGATCATCCAGGCCAAAGCAGAATAAAAGCCTGGCCTGCCTTATCCAAAGTGATAAAAACCAGATTCAACAAGAACCTGGCTTGACTGAGGGAACCGATTCCTGAAATTTCTGGGATAAACCCTGATTGCATTGCTCTTGAAATTAATAGCTAACAGTTCCTGTGATAAGTGCCAGACTACTTCTCTGCTTACTATGCATCAGGTACAAGCCCTTTAATACATGTAATTTTTAAAAATCTGCCCAAAAACCCTGAGGAAGCTGGTATTATTTTGCCCAATCTGTACATAAGAAAACTTAAGTTCAGAAGATAAAATTTTTTTCAAAGATGCGATTTAAACTCCAGTCAGTTTAAGGAAGGACTACCATGTTTGGGCGATTTATGCCAATTAGGTGAACAGGGGCTAAAATTCATCCTATTCTACTCACCATGCCATGAGCCCTGTGAGGGTCTGCATCCACTCAGAAGAAAGGGCACCTTTTGCAGCCCTGGTGTGCAAAGCCCATCTTTCCACACCTATACCACAAATGAACCTAGAAATCTGAGTTCAGCAAATTGTACTTTGACAATATGCTGTCTACATTGACGGAGACAGTTTCAAGAACACTCTGGACAGAAGTAGACACTATATACAAATACATTACAGGTTACTGTTGAGGGTAGTGCCCACAATATTGATTAGAGAATTGAGTAATTGTTTTTCAAACTTAAGAATGAAGGAACACGTTAGTCCTCCTAAGAAATCTTTTTCTTTTAAATCAAAGATGCATCCCCAGTTGTTTTAGCAACTATATAATATACTGCCTAGATAACTATACACTGAGCTTGCTCCCTAGTTTTATTTTTCTGTCTTACATTTCCCTAATATCTATTTTCATTGTACCTATTCTTTTTAGTTTATCTTTTGTGGAACAAAGATCGAAGTAAGCATAAATAGACTATTAATGACAAAAATCAATGAAGAAAACCCTAAGGAACATTATAACTCAATTTAAAGTTTGAGCATTCATGACACCCTCCCTAAATTCCATTGCTTTTAAGACCTACCCTTGACAAGGTATCGTATCCTGGTCTGGGATCCTTGATTCCTCGAGTTGCTGATATGCTGGTCCCACAATGCCACCCAGCCTACTTCTCGGTGAGGGGGGTGTTCTTCTGAAGGCATTCCTATGGAGCATACCACTCCTTTGCCCTGGACTGCAGCAAGAGGAGAGATTCCTGCTGGGATGAAAGAAAACCAACAGATTGATCCTAGCAAGAACCTTATATATGGCCGCTCAAACATCTCAAATGCTGCTCTTCACTCCAGACACTCACAGTTCTAGATTAGGCTCTCCAACCATGACTGCTAGGAGGAGACCAGAAGTTGTTGAATCCATTCACCCTTGCAGGAATTGAGACAAAGAGAAGTTCTCACATTTCTGGCTTTCTAGTTTGCAGCACAGTGGACCAAAACAATCTCAGCTTTCCAGCCAAAGATAAGAGGTGGGCTTAAGGAGTTCTCAAGCTCCTGATTCTCAGCTACCCTCATTATCCAGGATATAGTGGCTATCTAATAAAAATAAAAATGGCTTTGTTACTAGATACTGACAAAAACTAAACACAGGAACTCTGAAGGGATTCATGGGGAAAAGTTCACTGTGTTAGTGGTAGAATAAATAAGCCTCATTTGAATTGGCATTCTCTCCCTAACATATGTGCTAAATTCCCAGTTCACTACCCCAAATTTTCATCAATCTTGAGAAACAAAATTGTTTTTCTTTTGAATTTGCTTTTAATAAACATCTGATTATGTGTTTTCCTTGACTCATACATCCAAATACCCAAATAACCTTATGTGTTTAGATGCCATCATAAGCAAAAGGCATACGTGGGATGTATCCTAGGTGAGATTGAGATTCCTACATAGATCATGCTAACCAAAAGAGCTGGGCTCTTTATAAAAATCAGTTGCTGATTTGACTTTTTACCCATTCCATGTCCATTTCCATCTCCACCTCACTGAATGTACCCTGCAGACATGAGGACTGGTAAGAACTCTGTTCCTACGTAGACATTCCATGTGATGCCAGTTTATGTGGTCAAACTTGTTCTATGGTGTTCAGATAACAAGTAAAGTGAGAATCTTTTGCTATATTTTCATTTTACCCTAAAAATACCAATAAAGCCATATAGAGAAGGATGGAAACCATTTTCAAAATTTCAGCAAACTTACCAAGTTCTAAAAGGACCAGTCTCCCAAAGTAATTTAACCCATGTCACTATATTATTTGGACTTCTGGAATTTTCCCTCCTGGCAACACTACTGTTATTTCTACTTAGTAGTTACAATAAAAAACAAAACCTCAAATATTATTTAAGATCAGAGTTTGAGAACCTGACATTTGAGTAGACACTTTCCTGGTTTTGGCAAAGTGAATGATCAGATTTTACCTTCTTCAAACAGTAGGTCATACCTTGCAGCACAGTATACCTTCATTCTTTATCATAATATTTCTTGTATGTTGACAATATGGGGCCTCTAGGTAGGTCACCAAGGCCACAAGTTTAAAGAGTTCTAATAGTTGTTTTTTTTTTCCCATCCCTCTAGCTTCTACCTATATTATCCAGGAGCTATTATGGAGTCTGTGGGGTACTCAGGCTTTGGTGCTAGAAGTAGCTGCATCTGGGGGTGCATCTCAGGTGTTACATTACTTGCAGCATGATACGGGGGTAAGGATTTCTACCAGAGCCCTGAACAAAAGAGATGATACTCTAATTTGGGTCACTGGGGAGATTTTACTATTTACAAAGGTGTCTTCATTGTTTGAGAGGGGAAAAAAGCCAACATGGGGTACTACTGTATGTCCGGGCAAGTAACAAGAGGAAACTGTTACTATCCTTGCAACTGAAGGGACAAGGGGTGGGGGAGATGATCAGAATGGAGAGAGAAGGGGAGTTGTAAGGAAAGGACCACCTGGCAGGCACTGTGGCCCCAGGAAGTGGGACGAGGGATATAGCTGAGACAAGCAGGGAGGAGGGCACAGAAAGTCCAGGACTCCGGTCTCCCCCCATCCTTCCGTCTCCTGCCTGTGCTTTGAGTTGACAGCAGACAAGGGAGCCTGCTGCTCTTTCAGTGTACATGGCAAGGCAGAGGAAAGTAAAAACTTAGTATGGGGAGGAGAGGTGCCAAAGGAAGGTATTCGGATCATGCTTCAGTATCTTCATAGTACTACTTTAGGGCTAAAAGAGAGAGAGTATGCATGGAGCCTGGCCGGGAATAGGGGTTCAGTGCAATGAGTTCCCCTGACTCCTCCACACCTGACAACTTGAAGGCTCATGGTAATCACTGAAAACTCTGGTCTTATCTCATTCTAAAAACCTCCCATATGTGCTGTCTCTAAGAGAGTTATATTGCTAGAATGTAATAAGTATGACATAACATAATAGATTTTTTTCTTTAAAAAGCAAGAGGATTGTTTTCCCTTTGAACTAAACATGAGAAATAATGGCTTTGAATTAATAGCTTTGTTGTAATGAGTTACCCAAGTAAGTCATGTTTGCAGTGCAAAAAAAGGAAATTAATTATTCATAGCTAGCCAAACTGTCACAACAACAGAGTCTTCCAGTATGAACTAGTCACCCGTCTGCAAAAACAGCTCTACACCTACTGATCAATCAGCTATTCAAGCCTTCTAACCCCATGGCATTCGGGAAGTTATGGAGCAGTTTGTAGAATATATAAATCAGTAACCGGGTTATCAATCATGAAAACACTTAAGTCTACTGCGTGTTTTACAAAACAAAAGCCATGATATATTAAACTATAATTTCCAAAGTTCTAAAAGCACTTTATAAATCAACTCTTGCCTATCTATCAGGACACAATGTATGCCGACAAATACCGCAGTATCATTGAACCAAACGAAAGGGAAGCTCTCTGAAAAACGTTCTTCTTTAATTCGTGAGTGGCTCCCAGCAGCATAGGCGAAGCCAAGTTTAAGAGGGGGTATCTCAATGGACAAAGAATAGGGTAAGGTATTTGCAGCTCAAATACATTAGAAACTGTAATTCTTTTTTATTTTAACTTTAAAACATTGATGGTATAATATAGTCCTAGAGTAATATTATATATAATTATTTTACTTGACTGGATGGGACACCACTTCAACATGTATTATAATCAGCAGGGGAAAATGCTGTTTTGGAGAAAATATCCATCTTATAAAAGGCTGGTAATTTTGGACTTATTTCCCTAATTAAAGAACTTCCATTAGATCCAGTGAACTCAAATGCTCTTTTAACAAGGAAATATTTATAAATGCCTCAAATGATATAACCCAAAACTGGCAGTTAATAACTAAAGCAGTAATCCAACAGCCAAGTATATTTCAATTCCAACTTGAAAATATTTAAACCATTAAAAAAAAAAAAACTTATCAAACCTTTGGTATCTCAGTCTCTACTCACGTAGAATGGGGAAAAAAAAAAATCCCCAAACCATAATGAGGATTAGTATACAGAGAGACTGAAAACCTCCCAGTAAACGTGGTCAGCATTAAGAAAATCCTTTTTTAGGGGACTCATTGAGAGTCAAGGAAGGTTTTCAAAACATTGCCTAGATATGTCAAAACCAAGGGTCAACAATATTGTCGTTGTTGGGGACAACTGGCTGTTTTTTAAAGTTTTTTCTTTTTTTTTTAAGTATAGATGATATGCAATGTTATATTTGTTTCAGAGATACAATATAATGATTCTACGATGCTCGCCACATAAGTGACAACTATTATTTTGTACCTTCTCCTTTTTTGAAATTTTAATCCTTTCATATACATATATTTATTTATATTTATATTTACATATTTAATTTCACAATATGGTACTTCTCACTAAGAAAGGGAAGCTTAAATCACTGCACAACTTCCACAAAGACTGAGGATATTACATTCAGATGCACATAAACAGAGCATCAGTCCCAAACTTTGGCACTTGGTTTAGAAATAAGACTGCATTTTTGGAGTTTCAGATTTTTGTATATGAAACACAGCATGTGACTAGAAGATGCTAAAAAACCTGCTTGGCCTCAGAATGTTAGGACATTTATAAGATAACCTTAATTTTTGGCTCTCTCCCCCAAAGAACCAATTTCTATGGTCAGCTTGCAAAAGAGTGCCACCCTATTCATAACAGATCTTATAAACCCAAGGAGAAGACCTGCGAAGCTTCCTCCCCTTGAAAAGTTTTCTTTGTGTAAGAACCATGTTGGAAGACCTGGAGCATGTCAGATCAGCTGCCTAGGGAAGAATTAGTCATTAAATTTGCAGACGGTGATAAGGCAGGCTAGGAAAAATCATGTTTTTAATGGTCTTTCAGAATGCAATTGTTTCATTCACTGGTCTGTGTCTGCAGCTTTGATGGGTGTTGTTAATAGTTCCTCAGGCGTCTTACAGGGGCATGGCTGCCTGCTGTTAGCTTTGGTTTACTTGCTGTGAGCTGCTTGAGCATCCACTCCTTGGAGAAATACATGGGAAGCAAAAACAATCATTTCTCCTGAATCAAGCTGCCATTCATGGGCATGTGTTGTCCAACATTAGACAAAGTATGAACATGCCCATCCCCACCATGTGTAGCTACCTGTACCTGTGGTGTTTGACAGACTGGCTTCCTCTGTCAGGAGAAGGGACCTCTGGGAATGACTGAGGGCCGGCAAAACTTGACTCCATCATTTTCTCCAATGCAGTCACAGGATGCCTTTCCGCCTTTGAATACTGTGGAAAACCATATGCACAGAGTTGAGCTGGAGAATGAGTTATGAGAGGAGGGCCTATAATACTGTAGCTAGATATCAGAAGTTACTGAACTGAACTTGCCAGTATTTTGTCCAATGGTCACCTGATCAGGAGAATGATAGAGACATCATTGGCATCCCATTTCTCACACAGTGAGTATGGTCTCCATCCTCCCCCCACACTCTCTGCTTAGATAAGGTCCATCCACGAGCGTTCTTCACTTTAGAATTTTAAGAATGTCTTCTCATTTCAATCTACACCCAAGGCACACTTTGCCTGACAGGCGAAAACACAAGTATTTTTTATTCGATATACATTTTATACACGCAAAAAATTAATTAGTAGCTGGATTACAAATAGCAGGGGTTCAATAAATAGTGACGGAATGAACCTCAGAACATTCTCAGAATTATAAGGATATTGATTCAGAGTACCTGCTCTCAGGTCTCCATCATTACCTCCTTCAGCCTTTGCCAAGTAATTACTGGACATAATAAGAGAAATTCGTGGGCATTTCACTCTTTATACCTACTAAGTCTTGGTTTCATCTTTGACTGTGGTATCTTATAAGGCTCAGGAACCTTTGGGAAAGGTCTATAGAGATGACACATTAAGAAAAACTTTGCCCCAAGGGAAATATCGTATGGCATCTCAACCAGACAGCACATTGTCCACTTTAATCTTCCCGGGACACAGCTCTTGAACAGCAGCAAGTGCTAGCTGGTTTCTCTTCCAGAAACTCCAGATTAAAAACTACCCTGAGAAATGACAATTTTAGAATGCTAACCAAGCCAGAGAAAATTTTGAAATATTGATATTCATACTAGCGTATGAACACGAATTTTACAGAACAATGAAGACAGATATGCAATATACATATGAAAAGGTATACAACTGCATTCATTAGTTGTAAAGGGATAAAAATCAGAATAGAGAAAATTAAGTTTCAAGAAGCTCTAGTAAAGTTACAGATACAAGAAAATTAGAGTTAGTACTAATATGTTGGGGTATAAATGGCCAATATGTTCCAAAATGTTAAATAAACACACTCTTTGATCCAGAATGTTACTTCTAGGACTTACCATCATCAATATGATTGTAAAAATTCAAAATAATGTCATCACTAGAATGTACCAGTGATACAATTTTTAATAACAAAGTAGAAGATAAAAATAAAACAAAAACAACTGGACACAATAGAAATATCCACAAATAAAAACTACACAAACATTGAAAAGAAGTATGCATAATATTGCATAAATAAGGAAAATGAAGTAAACAGATATACATATATTGCAAGTGTGTATATGTATATATACATATATTTAGCTCTATGTATGCATATACACACACATATATACATTTTGTATGTACATGTACCTGTACATTTCTGTGTGTGCACTTGTGTTGTGTGTTTCCCATGCAACCCCACAGGATGCAGATAAAAAAAAAAAAGATTAATTGGATGTTCTCTTTGGGGAAAAGTGTATCAATGATTACAGGCTATTGAGATTAGGCAAAATGTCAAGGTTATATAACTAACCTTAAGGTAGAAATCTCTACTCTTATCTTCTGAAGTATTTCCAAAATAAACCACATGGGGCAGTCATAAGCATGTCTTCAAACACAATCTCAATTCTACAAAATGGACTCAAAGAAGCAGGTCAGACTTTTTGCAAAATGGAGTAAATTGACACAGAAAAAGAAAAAGAAGATAAGGAGATGATTTGGAAAAAGTGGCTATTTTTAATAACCCAAAACTACAAAGATCCAAAAAATGATGTAAATACCTTCATGCGTGCTTTTTTATTGACGAATTAAAGTTAATTATTACAACCCATCCATGGGAAAAGTGCATTGAATAGACAAGTAACTGGAATATAATCAACATTCTAACTTTCTATCTGAACTTCAGATTCTAGTAATAGACCAACTAGGGATTTGTTTGTTTTTTAATCTAATAAATTGCTTCAGAAGACAAACTTGGATGCCTGGAATGCTCAGCTACAGAAACAAGTGAGATGATCTGGAGACATCTGTGGCAAATGGGAGGAGGTAAGCATCTGCTCCTACAGAGAGGTCTATGGGGACATCTGCTAGGTTTTTCTGGACCATCTATAATTTCTAGAGAAATCACTGAATCATTAAAAGTCAATAAGCCATTTTTTTAAAGCAATGTATGTCAAATAGCCTAATTATGTGTTGGGGCCATTAGTTCAGAATCTGTGCTTTTGGTGGGGGAGTGGGATACCAATCAGTTTTTACTTTTATTTTAATTCTAGTGTAGTTAAAATAGTGTTATATTAGTTTCAGATGTGCAATATAATGATCTAACTGTTCCATGCACCAAGATACTGTGTTCTTAATCCCCATCATCTGTTTCACCTATACCCTTACATACCTCCCCTTTAGTAACCATCTGTTTGTTCTCTATAGTTAAGAGTCTGTTGTTTGGTTTATCTCTCTTTTTTTTTCTTTGTTCATTTGTTTTGTTTATTAAATGCCACATTTGAGTGAAATTATATGGTATTTGTCTTCCTGTGACTCATTTCATTTAGCATTATGCTCTCTAGCTCCATCCATGTTGTTGCAAATGGTAAGAGTTAATTCTGTCTTATGACTGAATAATAATCCTGTATATGTAAGTATCTATATTTCTATCTATCTCCATATCTATCTATCTCCCATATCTTCTTTATCCACTCATCTATCAATGGATGCTTAGGCTGCTTCCATAATTTGGTTAATGTAAATAATGCTGCAATCAACATATGAGGTGCATATAAACTTTGCTTCAAATGAGAGTTTTGATCCTGAAAGCTAAAAGATTTTGTTCAAAATCCTGGATAAAAATTTTGAGTAAAATCAACGTCTTTTTTTTTTCTGGTTGAATAATATTCTATTATAATAGAATAATTGAATAGTGTCTATAATAGATACTATGTTCTAAATCTTTTCTTTCAAATGTTTTCATTGTTGTTATACAGTTGCTTTCAATTCTATTGTTTTGGTCAATTAACACAAATTTATTTTCAAATTGTCTTATTTTGGATTTTGCCTCTCTCTCACAAACTTTATAAGAATCATTTTCATTTCAGTTGGTAGCATTTAACATGAGATTCAGGTTTAAGTTGCTGTATTCCTATCCAGGATTGACTGAGAAAAAACAGACAAACAAAAGACACTAGTAGATTTTAAAGCCTTTGGCATCTATAGTCACGGCAAATATTAAATTAAACCCATTGCTAGCCAGATTAACATAAAATCTACACTAAACATCTGTTTACCTTAGGATTACACAATGTATCATGTCTACCTTTTAAAAAAATTATAAGGCATTCTAGTGTGTATATATATATATATATATATATATATATATATATATGTATATGTATGTATATATATGAAGACATAAAGTAAGAACCAAACCTGACTCAGATACCACAGAAAAGTTGGGGTGATAGACATAGAATTTAAAATAAATACAAACTTTTAGTTCCTTTATTTCTCCAGAAAGGGATTTTATTTCTCCAGAAAATTGAAATCAAGAAAGCTATTAATGAGGTGCAATAAAAAATGGAGGCTCTTACTGCAAGGATAAATGAACCAGAAGAGAGAATTAGTGATAAAGAACACCAAATGATGGAGAATAAAGAAGCTGAGAAAAAGAGATAAACAACTACTGGACAATGAGGGGAGAATTTGAGAGAATAAGTGATAACATAAGACAAAACAATATTAGAATTGGGATCCCAGAAGAAGAAGAAAGAGAGGGGCACAAGGTATACTGGACCAAATTATAATAGAGAACTTCCCTAATTTGGTGAAGTGAGCAAGGATCAAAATTCAGGAGGCACAGATAACCCACCTCAAAGTTAAAAAAAAAAAAAAATGAGGTCAACACCCCATCATCTAATAGAAAAACAAGTCTCAGTGACAAAGAGAAAATCCTGAAAGCAGCTCAGGACAAGAGGTCTGTAACATACAATGGTAGAAATATTAGATTGGTGGCAGATCTATCCACAGAGACCTGACAGGCCAGAGAAGAGTGGCATGATATATTCAGAGCACTAAACAAGAAAAATATGCAGCCAAGAATACTATATCCAGCTAGGCTCTTAATGAAAATAGAAGGAGACTTAAAAAGCTTCCAGGACAAACAAAAACTAAAAGAATTTGCAAACACCAGAACAGTCCTGAAGGACATATTGAAAGGGGTCCTGTAAGCAAAGAGAGAGCCTAAAAGTAGCAGACCAGAAAGGAACAGAGACAATATATAGTAACTGTTACCTTACAGTCAATACAATGGCACGGAATTCGTCTTTCAGTAGTTACCCTGAATGTAAATGGGCTAAATGCCCTAATCAAAGGGATAGGGTATCAGAATGGATTAAAAAAAAAACAAGACCTATTGATATGCTATCTACAAGAAACTCATTTTAGACCCAAAGATACCTCCAGATTAAAAGGGGGTGGAAAATATCTTACCATGCTAATGGACATCAGAAGAAAGCTGGGGTGGCAATCCTTGTATCAAATAAATTGTATTTTAAGCCAAAGACTATAATAAGTGATGAGGAAGGACACTATATCATATTTAAAGGTTCTGTCCAACAGTAAGATCTAACAATTTTAAATATCTATGCCCCTAATGGGAGCAGCCAATTATATAAGCCAATTAATAATAAAAGGAAACACATAGACAATAATACAGTAATAGTAGGGGACTTTAACACCCCCCTCACTGAAATAGATCATCTAAGCAAAAGATCAACAAGGAAATAAAGGCTTTCAATGGCATACTGGACCAAATGACGTATCAGATATATTCAGAACATTCCATCCCAAAACAACAGAATACACATTCTTCTCTAGTGCACATGGAACATTCTCCAGAATAGATCACATCCTGGGTCACAAATCAGGTCTCAACCAGTACCAAAAGACTGGGATCATTCCCTGCATACTTTCAGACCACAATGCTCTGAAGCTAGAACTCAACCACAAGAGAAAAGTTGGAAAGAACTCAAATATAGGGAGGCTAAAAAGCATCTTACTAAAGAATGAATGGGTCAACTGGAAAATTAAAGAAGAATTTAAAAAATTCCTGGAAACAAATGAAAATGAAAACACAACTGTTCAAAATCTTTGGGACACAGCAAAGGCAGTCCTGAGAGTAAAGTATATAGTGATACAAGCCTTTCTCAAGAAACAAGAAAGGTCTCAAATACACAAACTAACCCTCCACCTAAAGGAACTGGAGAAAGAAGAGCAAATAAAACTTAAACCCAGCAGAAGAGAAATAATAAAGACCAGAGCAGAAATCAATGAAATAGAAACCAAAAGAACAGTAGAACAGATCAAAGAAACTAGGAGCTGCTTCTTTGAAAGAATTAATAAGATTGATAAGCCCCTGGCCAGACTTATCCAAAAGAAAAGAGAAGGGACCCAACTTAATAAAATCATGAATGAAAGAGGAGCGGTCACAACCAACACCAAAGAAATACAAACAATTAGAAGAACTTATTGTGAGCAAATATACACCAGTAAATTAGACAATCTGTAAGAAATGGATGCATTCCTAGAGAATAGTTTACCTAGAGGTAAACTACCAAAACTGAACCAGGAAGAAATAGAAAACCTGAACACACCCATAACCACTAAGGAGATTGAAGTAGTCATCAAAAATTGCCCAACAAAGAAGTGCCCAGGCCCAGACAGCTTCCCAAGAGAATTCTACCAAACATTTAAAGAAGAATTAATACCTATTCTCCTGAAATGATTCCAAAGATGGAAATGAAAGGAAAACTTCCAAACTCATTTTATGAGGCCAGCATTACCTTGATCCCCAAACCAGACAAAGACCCCATCAAAAAGGAGAATTGCAGACTAATATCCTTGATGAACATGGATGCAAAAATTCTCACCAAAATACTAGCTAATAGGATCCAACAGTACATTAGAAGGATTATTCACCAGGACCAAGTGGGATTTATTCCTGGGCCGCAAGTTTGGTTCAACATCCACAAGTCAATCAATGTGATACAATACATTAATAAAAGAATAAGAACCATATGATACTCTCAATAGATGCTGGAAAAGCATTTGACAACATACAGCACCGTTTCTTGATCAAAACTCTTCACAGTGGGTAGGGATAGGGGATACCTACCTCAATATCATCAAAGCCATCTATGAAAAACCTAAAGCAAATATCATTCTCAATGGGGAAAAATGGAGAGCTTTTCCCCTAAGGTCCAGAACACAGCAGGGCTGTCCACTATCACCGCTGTTATTCAACCTAGTACTAGAAGTCCTAGCAATCCACAGTCAGACCACAAAAAGAAATAAAAGGCATCCGAATCAGTGAAGAAGAAGTCACTATTCATTTTTTGCAGATGATATGATACTTTACATGGGAAATCCAAAAGACTCCACTCAAAAACTGTGAGAACTCATACAGGAATCCAGTAAAATGTCAGGATATAAAATCATTGTACAGAAATCAGTTGCATTTCTATACACCAACAGCAAGACAGAAGAAAGAGAAATTAAGGAGTTGATCCCATTTATAATTGCACCCCAGACCACAAGATACCGAGGAATAAATCCAACAAAAGAGGCACAGAATCTGTACTCGGAAAACTACAGAGTACACATGAAAGAAATTGAGGAAAACTTTACCAAGAAATGGAAAAATGTTCCATGCTCATGGATTGGAAGAACAAATATTGTGAAAATGTCTATGTTACCTATAGCAATCTATACATTTAATGCAATCCTTATCAAAATACCATCAACTTTCTTTAAAGAAATGGAACAAATAATCCTAAAATTTATGTGGAACCAGGAAAGACCCCAAATAGCCAGAGGAATGTTGAAAAAGAAAACCAAAGTTGGCGGCATCACAATTCCAGACTTCAAGCTCCATTACAAATCTGTCATCATCAAGACAGTATGGTACTGGCACAAAACAGACACATAGATCAATGGAACAGAATAGAGAGCCCAGGTCTGTGGTCAACTAATTTTTGACAAAGCAGGAAAGATCGTCCAATGGAAAAAAGTCTCTTCAATAAATGGTGTTGGGAAAATTGGACAGGCACATGCAGAAGAATGAAACTGGACCATTTCCTTACACCACACACAAAAATAGACTCAAAACGGATGAAAGATGTCAATGTGAGACAGGAAGCCATCAAAATCCTTGAGAAGAACACAGGCAGCAACCTCTTTGACCTCAGCCACAGCAACTTCTTCCTAGAAAGATCGCCATAGGCCAGTGAAGCAAGGGCAAAAATGAACTATTGGGACTTCATCAAGATCAAAAGCTTTTGCACAGCAAAGGAAACAGTCAACAAAACCAAAAGACAGCCAACAGAATGGAAGAAGATATTTGCAAATGACATATCAGATAAAGGGCTAGTATCCAAAATCTTTAAAGAACTTATCAAACTCAATAGCCAAAAACCAAATAAGCCAATCAAGACATGGGCAGAGTACCTGAACAGACATTTCTACAAAGAAGACATCCAAATGGCCAACAGACACAGGAAAAAGTGCTCCACATCACTCGGCATCAGGGAAATACAAATCAAAAACCACCTCACACCAGTCAGAATAGCTAACATTAACCAGCCAGGAAATGACAGTGTTGTGAGGATGCAGAAAAAGGGGAATTCTCCTATACTGCTGGTGGGAATGCTGGCTGGTTTAGCCACTCTGGAAAACGGTATGGAGATTCCTCAAAAAGTTGAAAATGGAGCTACCCTATGACCCAACAATTGCATTACTGGGTATTTACCCTAAAGATAAAAATGGAGTGATCCGAAGGGGCATGGGTACCTGAATGTTTATAGCACCAATGTCCACAATAGCAAACTATGGAAAGAGCCTAGATGTCCATCAACAGATGAATGGATAAAAAAGATGTGATATATATATATGTACACACACACACACACACACACACACACCCAACGGAATACTGTGCAGCCATCAAAAAAACCCAAAATCTAGTCAATTGCAATGACATGGATGGAACTAGAGGGTATTATGCTAAGTGAAATAAGTCAATCAGACAAAGACAATTATCATAAAATCTCACTGATATGAGGAATTTGAGAAACAGGACAGAGGATCATATGGGAAGGGAGGAAAAAATGAAACAAAACAAAACCAGAGAGGGAGACAAACCATAAGAGACTCTTAACTGCAGGAAACGTAATGAGGTTTGCGGGAGAGGTGAGGGGTGGGAGGGTAAAGGGTGGCTGGGTGTTGGACATTAGAGAGGGTACGTGCTATGGTGAGAAAATTAAATACAAAATTGCGTTAGGTAATCAAAGCAATGATTAGAGATCAATTAATAACATTAAATTCTTATATTTGAAAAGAAGAAATACCTAAAATCAATGATGTAAATTTCCACCTTAGGAAACTAGAAAAAGAAGAGTAATTTAAACCTGAAATAAACAAAAGAGAAATAATAAACTTTAGAGAATTAATTAAAATTGAAAACAGGAAAAGAATAAAGAAAATCAACAAAAGCAAAGCTGATGATTTGAAATAATCAATAACATTGATAAATCTCTGGTCAGGCTAATCCAGAATTTAAAAAAAAAAAAAAGAAGAAGAAGAAGAGATTATCGATAACAGAAGTGAAAGAGGCCATCACTACTACTCCCAGGGACAGAAAATGACTAATAAAGGAACACTGAATAACTGTATGCCCTCAAATTTGATATATTAGTTGAAATGGACCAGTTTCTTAAAAGACACATGTCATCAAAGTTCATGCAAGAGGAACTAGGTAAACATAATCACCCTATATCTATTAAAGAAACCTACCTATTGACAAAATAAGTATCATTTTGGAGATGTGGAGATTGTAGGAAGGAATACAAATTCTGCTAAAAGAAACTGACTCTAATATAAATATATGAAAGACCACTAGTGGGAGGTGGGGAACATGGCCATGCTATCCTAAGTAACTTTGGAAATGAGTGGAATCTGTGGACTAAAGGCAAAAGTACTGCACATAAACACTGTTTGGCTGATAGATATATCTTTGATCTGTCTGCTGAGAGAGCCTAGAAGCAACGACATACTCAACAAAAACCCCCAGAAAGCCTATCCTGAACTGACGAAGTATGTCAAAATGACACGGGGACCAACTGAAAGAGCTACCAATGGCCATAGCTGAAAGAGGTTGCTATAAAATAAGAAGAAAGCATTTATTGAATTGTAACTTGAAGTATAAAATAAGTATCCATGAATTCATACTCTTAAATGATGGAATTAATAAATAAATGAGGAACAAGAGATAAACTCTTTGCAGTTGCATTCCAAATAACTTCGTAGATACTCTGCCTTTACAAAGGGGGAGCATAACTCCCCACTACTTAAGTGTGGGTTATATAGAGGCACTTCCTTCCAAAAGAACTCTATAGAAAGGAAGGGAAGAGTAAGGTCACAGTGGAGACACCTAGCAATTACTACCTCAGGTGACAAAGTAATCATCAATAGTGCTAAATCATATTGATACGATTCTCTTCGTTCTCTTTCTCCCCAAACCCCATTACCCCAGCCTAATCATGAGAAAAACATCAGACTAATTCCAGCAGAGGAACATTCTACATACTTGACCACTACTCCTAAAAGTTGTCAGAGCCACTAAAACAAGGAAAATCTGAAAATCTGTCACAGCCAAGAGGACATACGACAACCAAATGTAATGTGGTATCCTGGAGGGAATGCTGGAAAAGAAGCAATTAGGTAGAAACTGAGGACACCTGAATCAACTCTGGTTGAGTTAGTAACAAGACATCACTATGGGTTCATTAATTTTAACAAACGTACGATGTTAATATATGACGGTATTAGGAAAAACTGAGTGCATATGGGAATTCATCGTACTAGTTTTGCAACTTTTCTGTAAATCTAAAACTGCCTTAGAAAATAAATCTACTTAAAAAAAAAAAGAAAGAAAAAGCAAAAAGATAAAAATCCAAAAAAAGAAGCAGAAGAAACAGAAGGAGGAGGAGGAGGAGCAGAGGAATTTAGAGACTAACGATAAAATTCAGTCTCTTATTTTCAGCTATAGGCCTCAAGGTGTAGAATCCACTCAGCAAACAGTCCACAAGAAAGCTCCTTAAAGCTTAACTGACCACAATTATAGCCTTTGTACATGTTGATGCTCTATGCTGAAAGCATTTCTTTTCTTTTCTTTTCTTTTTTTTTTTTTTTTTAAGATCACAAGTAGACAGAGAGGCAGAGAGAGAGAGGAGGAAGCAGGCTCCCTGCTGAGCAGAGAGCCTGATTTGGGGCTCGATCCCAGGACCCTGAGATCATGACCCCAGCCGAAGGCAGAGGCTTTAACCCACTGAGCCACCCAGGCGCCCCTGCTGAAAACATTTCTTATGGTTCCTTCCAAAATGTATACACTTCCATCCCTGGGAGGAGTAACGGTCTGCATGATTTTATCCATGAGATAATATCTCCAGGAAAGCTGTCCGTCTGGCTCTTTCCATAAACATTTCTGTACACTACTACAAAGTATGGTAGTTGACTCCATGTTCTTTGCTTGTACTCCTACAGATCTTGACTTTCTGTGTATGTACGTTTTGTTAAAACCTCATTTAGTATAATGTACAAAATGTCACTTTAATACTTACTAAGGAGATGTCACCGGCCATTCACTGGTCCTTTCAACATGAGCTGAGCTGATTTCCTATTTAACACCCACAGAGGCCCTGGTCAGTACCATTATCTCTTGCGGAAGCCCTCATCGCAACTGGCTTTCCTGAAAGCCTGCCTTGTCGGGGGGGCTCCTGGGTGCTGAGGACCTCCACTGTTGTTAGCACCATCACCTGCCTTGCTCCTAACACATTGTTGATGGTGCACCGAAATCAAAAGACCTGTCAAATGAAGCAGGCTCATATTGGAAGTAGAGCGCTGACGCTGTTTCCAGGTCTGCCCGATGCACGCAGCAGGAGTCAGAAGGTTAAATGAAAGCATGTCTGTGTTGGAAAGCAATGATGGCAGAGCTGATAATCACCTGGTCTGGAACCCCAGGCAATAAAGGCAGGAAGGAGGATATTTTTAAAGGGTTTTAAATGTCTCTCTCTCTCTGCATTGCTCCCAGCTCCTCTGTGCCTGTGTCAAAATGTTCTTTACTGGATGTCTGACTTAGGAGCCCAGAGTGTGGTGAAAATGAGGGGTTATGGCATATTTTAAAGCATGATTTCTGACGCAAGTAATTAAAAACAATTTGACCACTGGTGCTGTTAGGAAATTCTGTACCACATTCCACACTGGAAGAGCTATGCCATTTGCAGTCAAACATCAGCCCATTTCCATGGAAGCAAGATACCCTTTCTATGCATGGGCTATAGCAAGCTCTCCTCCTCACTCCCAACCCCTATGACCCATGTTCTCACCTCAACCATGTGCCCCTTTCAGCCAGGGCGACTGAGCACATGCCATCATTCCCTCTTCTGAGAGAATTCTTTGCTCGTCTTATATTGTCAGGTCAGCTTCCAGACCTGCCTTCTATAAGCTCTAACAGGACTGTTCACTATTGACCGGAGGCCTTGGCAGATTCATTTGTGGGGTCTTTGGATTAATCTCTCTCACCTACAGTAATCAGTAAGCTCCTTGAAAGTAAGGACACTGTCATTTTGGTTCATCAGTATATCCCTGGTCCTTATTGCTGTGTTTGGTCCTTACCAAATATTTAGTATCTATTTGAATAGATGAATCTATGACTCTATAGTGAAGCAGTAAGTTAGAACTTGATATATATAAAACAAGAGGTCAAGTTTTAAGCTAGAACTATTCAAAGTTAACACTGATTCATGCTATAAAGAAATGACCTCTTCTGACCAACCCCCTTACAACTATCTGGCAAACTTCGACCCCGTTCCCAAGACTCAGCTCGTCTGTTACCGACTTTGGGCAGGATCGGTAATCCCCCAGACCATCCTAGATGTCCTTTTCCATTCCCAGATAGCTCCGTGACTTCATGTATCTACATTCGAGAACAAGTGCTGTATATGCTTCCATACTTGTTTCCACCGTGAGCCTGTGAGCGCCCCCAGGTCAGGCTCCATCTCTTCTGTTTGTACTTTGTCAGATCTTCTTACAGTGCCCAGCATAGAGAAGTGTTCAGTAAGTATTACAGAATAAATGGATGCCTCTCTCTACCAGTTATCAAGGTTGCATTAGGCATTAAATTCTTCGGACTCTCCTAATGCATGCAAATATTATCTTCCAGTTCTTCCTCATTGAATGTTAACTCCCATAAACCAATCTTTCCTGAGAGGGTTCTTGAAAAAAGGGTGGGAAGGGATGTATAATTTTATTCCCTTACTTCTCACTTAGGTGTAATTTCTTTTGATTTTAAGAGAAAAGGGATCATCTCTCTCTCTCTCTTTTTTTTTTTTTTAAAGATTTTATTTATTTGACAGAGAGAGATCACAAGTGGGTGGAGAGGCAAGCAGAGAGAGAGAGAGAGGAGGAAGCAGGCTCCCTGCAGAGCAGAGAGCCCGATGTGGGACTCGATCCCAGGACCCTGAGATCATGACCTGAGCTGAAGGCAGAGGCTTAACCACTGAGCCACCCAGGTGCCCCTCATCTCTCTTTTAATACCTTCTCTTTCTGATCCCTGAATCAGGCTGAGAAGTGTCATTCAGTCTGGAGGTTATAATGCTCGCTCCAGCTCTCTCTCTCACCTGGAACACAGTAAATGAGGTCAGTTCATCTCTCTGAGTCACAAACGGGTCATCTGTAAATGATGGCAAAGCACTAGATGCTTCCACAGCAATGCAAGGTCTAGTTCTGCTGCCTCCCAGTCAAGTATTTCCAGGGTATCATGTTGCTTCGCTGGACTAGGTGTTTCACATCTTGTTAAATGACTGTAAAGTGAAACCCTTCCCCATGAATGTTTAATGGACTTAAGGGAATGCCGGACGCAGACAATTCATTTGTTAAACATTGCAATTTGCAAAGAATTTCAAGTAGCTAACCTGGGCTTCAAGATAAAATAAAGACAGATTTGCCTGATACGGTGTTGAGCAGGAAATTTTCCCTCCCAAGGATTAGGATGTAAGTGGATAACCCATCACCCTCTGTGTAGTAGAAATAATGATAGAACTCCTAGGCTGGGCATTCAGAGTTTCCTAATGGACACACTATGCAACTTGAGCTTGGACTCTGGATTTCCTCACTACTCTGGACATTTGGGAAGGATAATTTTCTGTTGCAGGGGAGGGCTAGCCTGTACATTGTGGAATATGTACCAGCACTTCTGCCCTCCTCTGCTCATGGATGCCTCTCCAGTTAAAACATCTGAAGTCTCTCCAGAATTTGTCAAAAGTTCTCTGGGACAACAGTGCCCCCTGTTGAAGCACTGCGATATAAAGATGTGAGTTTGGCTTTCTGCTACTCATAAGCAGTCTGTCAGAGAGAAACTTTCTCAAGCTTTGAGTCCCATTTCCCTCTTCTGCACATAGTGGGTATAAATTAAGTCATCATTGTTAGGACAAAATGAGGCAATGTATTTATATCATTTAGCATGATTCCGTGTATGTACTCAGTCTATGGTATTTGCTATTACGATGATCACGACTTCATTCATTATTGTTAGCTTTTAACATTGATGTTGAAGAAAAAAATGTAGACCTACAAAAAAAAAAAACTGCTTTACTGAATTTTCTTCAACACATTTGCTCCAATATTCACAGAGAAAATTTAAACCACACATCAGATTGCTGCTTGCCCTGAAACCAGGGCTACCACGCTTCCAGCAGCACAGATGTCATCTATACTCATCCTTGCGTGTCTTCAGCATAATATGGAAGGAGAGCAAATGCTTTTAAAAGTTTCTGTTCCTGAGGTGCCTGGGTGGCTCAGTGGATTAAAGCCTCTGTCTTTGGCTCAGGTCATGGTCTCAGGGTCCTGGGATGGAGCCCCGCATGGGGCTCTCTGCTCAGTGGGGAGCCTGCTCCCCCCACCCCCTCTGCCTGCCTCTCTGCCTACTTTTGCTCTCTCTGTCAAATAAACAAATAAAATCTTAAAAAAAAGTTTCTATTCCTTTCCAATGTATTACTGATATATATCCTCCCTTACTATTTTCTCCCATAATACACAACACTAAAAACTACAGTCCAATTGTTATTTGGTTCTTATAACAAAAACAGAAGCCAGAGTGTCAGCAGGGACAAAGCTCACCACATGGAAGACTTGACTCAAAATAATATGGACTGAGATTGTACCACACAGTCAAATAGTTAAATGTAAATTTTAAAAAAATATTATGTTCTCCTATTAAATTAGCAAAAGAAATGTTGACAAAGGTATAACAAAGCTGGTAGTCACCCACGCTGCTTTCTAGCACTGAAATTGATATGGGCCTCTGGGAAAGCAACTTATTTATTCCAGTCCAGTCTGGTTAAAGGGACTGCTCAGGCCAGTCCCTTGGGCCCAAGCAGGCAAAGTGTAGGATGCTATGGCCAGCATGCCTGTGTCTCCTCAATGCACGTCACTCTCCTTCTTCAGGGTCCTTACAAGCCTTCCTTTCCTATCTATTCTCTGCCTGAACTCCCAACCCAGCCTAAAACTGATGATTCCTTGAAATGTATTGTCCTAGCTGCCCACACCCCAACTCAGAGGGGAAAAAAAAAAAAAAATGTCCTATATATATTCTCTTTACCCAAAACGGGAGAAATATAAAAAGCCACTTTCCCACATCTTATCTTGGGTCCTATGGGAATGGTCCAGTTGAGGCCACCCTCCACTGCCCTGGCTAACATACAAAATGTGGGTATGGGTGGGCCAGAGAGTGGAGGAGAGGGAAAGAAAAAGAAAAGAAAATCCACTGTGCCCCCAAATCTTTCAAGTGTTGGAACCCTTAAATTTTGTAATTTCTTGCTATTCTAATTCTAATCATCCCAATCAAACGAGGCGTGGGGAAACATATGAGTGAGGAGTTTATTTTTGTATTCCTTTAACAGTAAACAATAGGAAAGAACAGGAATGTCCACAAGGAGGGAAGGATGAGGACACTGTGAAGTGGCCACTTTGTGGACAAGTACGCTATCTCCCAAATGAGTTCATGGAGAGCATAAAGCAGAGACAGAAAATGCTATTGATCATCTGTTTGGTGAAAATGAAGGATACAAAATTTTATGTGTATTTTAGCTGCAACCCTGTAAAATATAGAGGGACTGACAGAGACTCTTCCCAACCATACTCTAGATAGCCTCCTCTGAGACCTCTTTTCTATTGGGCCTTAACTTCAGCCTCTAAGAACTGCAGATTCCCAGCACAAATGATTTCATTCACTCATATCCACACTAAAATACTTGAGTAAACTTTAATATAGTCTCTCTCGCTGTCTGTTTTTTCATAGCCTCTAATAGCCTTCACCCCTAGAATGACCCTGACCTTCCTTAAAATGCCTGCTTGAAAACCTAAACCAAAACCAAAACCAAAAACTCTAAAGCCTCCAAAAGCATGTACTGTTTGTTCTAGCCAACACCTGAGGAATAGCCCCCACCTGCCTTTCTGGGAGCATTTACTTGAAAAAAGGCTTACAACTAACTCTAAGCTGCCCTTTGTCATTTTGAGATGTATATGTGTCTCCCCCAGCTCAGGAGTTTCTTTCTCAAGGACCTGAAAACCAAATCTTTGAAATGTAATTAGGAAGGACAGGACCTCGGTCTCCCCATCTCTGTGGAAGTACAGAATCCTAAACTCCATTAGTTGCCAGCTAACACACGGCTGGCAAATACACTGATTTTTCACTTCCCCAACTCTGTCAAGACCCTGCCGACTCCTCTCCCTATTTCCTCATTCTTACTTTAAAGCAACCAGTCCCCCACTCTATGCAAATTGAAGTTGAGTTCAGCTCATGCTGGAGCTTCTTCCATAATGCAATAATACATTACTGATTAAAATCTGTGCTTACTGTTTTAACTAGTGGCTGCCTTTGTTTATCTTCAGCAGGTCCAGTTACTAAGGGATTGAAACCCTCCATCACTGCATTTGTGTGGCGAGGTGGCGAGATAATACCCAGAAATCATTAGCAAAAAACATCCCTTCTATTACAGGAAAGAACAGTCCCCACATAACTATGATTACAAGTTTAACAAAACTTTGCTAGGAAGCAATTCTGATTTATGAATTCACACTAAACATCTAAGTACATCTGTTATGCATAGAAAATGGTGACTTTCTGGGTAATGATTTTTTAGAATCACAAATGATGTACAAATTCCCAGTGATTTATGCATTTGGAGGGGCATGAATATGTCCTGGGTGATTGCCTATTATACTCAAAGACTAGGTTTATACCAGGGCCTTTGTTCCTTCCTTTTGTGTCTCAGAATCTGGAAGCGCAATCTTTTATGGGGGCAAAGAATTTGCTAACCTGAGAGGAAAATTTCCGTATGTCTTAGATGATATTTGCTTGTCTTTAATTAAGTGTTTTGCAATCTATCGCAGAAATGATTAAAACAACTGTAGAAAGAATGTAGAATTCAAAGAGCTCATATTTCAAGTTCTACTACCTATTTAAGGTTTGGTATTAGGACATACTGGCTCTGAGAATACCACTCTCCCTTCCCACCTGTCTTACCTTTGACATCGCTCACATCCCTTAAATTGGAGTTGCTTGAATATAATACACATTCTCAGGATAACATGGCTTCATTTTTTCTGTTTCTCCTAGTCTCTTTTCCTTTGCTCTTTGACTAGCTAATGAACCTTTCACCCATCTACCTCCTTTTGGTTTCCTCTCCAATCTACTGCACTGTCAACCATCTCAGCCCACAAACCCCTCTAGTTCTGGTGTCTTTATCTCTTACTACAGTTAAATTCCCATAAGGTAGAGAACATTGGATCCCTGGTACCCAGCACCATTTTCTGACACAGAGTAAGAATGTAAGTCATTATGGAACAAACAACCACAGCTCTTTTTGCTTCCAGAGATTAATTTATATTGCACAGTGTAATCAAAAGATGAGATTTAATTTTTCAGTTTCAACTTGTACATGTGCATGTCCACACACCCAGAACTGCAAGATGACTTAAGGAAATATCTATAAAGCACTGAAAAAAAAATCTACAAGTCTGATCCCAAGCTCCCCATCTCTTCTGAACTGGAAGCACTGAGGTGGGCTGGGGGAAGAGATATACAGACAGGTAACTTACACTTTGCAGCTGGACGTGATTTTTCGCCAAGTTCTCTGACTTTGCCATTGTGCTGGATGCTTTGAGGCTGTAGTTTTTACCACTTTGTGGTTCTTTCAGCTGCTCTTGAATTTGTTTAGCTTGCTTCCTGCAGGTTTAAATAAACACATAAATACTTACATCACTTTATTCTATTCATATTTGGGGGGCGTTCATTCATTCCCAACATCTATATTTGTCATTTGTGAAACCTGGAAAACTCAGTTAACAAAGAACATCCTTCCCTCATTTTCAACCTGCCAGCCCCATCAGATAACTTCTAATCTGGAGAGAAGCTGGTTTTATCCATCAACATCCTGGGATTCACACCCAATGGTGTGCCAAAGGAAGACAGAAGCATAATACATTGTCCTGGCCCCCAGGAATGCAAGAGGTCCCAAACCCTTAGTGCTCAGTGGTAAAGAATTAGAAATGCTCTGAAGTAACCAGTGGAAAAATTTGAAGCTTGGACCTAACAGCCACATATAACATAGTAACAAAGTTACATCTCTATTTGTTTCATATACATTTCCAAACATGTATAGCTTGATCATGTAGCCTGCATATACATCGTAAGTATATTTCCTCTTCTACAATTTAGAAATAGCTCATTTATTATCATTAGATCTGAATGTGAAGATTTTTATTTCTGCTTTGTAAATAACAATTAAAAAAATAGTTAACTCTTGAAAGAACATCTTAAAAGCATCATTTTAAGTGTTTTCCATATATCAAATCACTTATTATTTGTGATAATTCTGTGTGATGGAGCATCACCTATACTCATGTAATATATGAGGAAACAGAGGCACAGAGAAGCTAAATAATTTTTCCAGAGTCACATTGCTAGTAAGTGGTGGAGGTGAATTACTCTCAACCACCACTTCGGACTGTCAAACCACTTGCCTATATTCCTACAGCGTCTCAGTGGGAACACTGAGACTATTCTCAAGTTTCAGATTCTCACCAAAGTGCTCTTGCCTGCATACGTGGGTGACTGCTGCTAACCATAAGGATGCAACAAATTACTCCCTTATTAACTGCTCTCTTCCAAGGACTTTACATTAATTTTCTATCAGCAGAAGACTCAGTACCCAAAAACACATATGCACACACACACAGCAGAATTGTCCAGCCCACCCCAAACTTTTAACTCTTCCCAAGATCCGTGTCAAGGATAGAGCCTTTGGTGGAGTATGTACACGGTCTCCTGCAGAGAGCTTTTCCTGAGAATGGGCTTGGGTATTTGATTTGAATCCCAGCTCTGCCACCCACCATTTTTGCTTTCATTTACTAAATCAAAATGACAGTTTTCCTAAACTTCTTTGACCCTCAGTTTCCTCAGCTGTGCATGGTGTTGTAAAAGCTAACTTCCACGGATACTGTGGAAATGAAATGTGAGAACATCTGCAAAGTGTTGATCTGTTCCCCTTCTCATCATTTAGTAAGCTTAGTTGTATGGGCAGATCCTATAGAGAAATTAAAACATTGGCTCAAAGATAAAGAAAAAGATTGTATTAATTGCATCTCTCACAGGCAAGTGACAGTGTTTGCTACCGGATTTGGAAGCTCTGAGAATCATTAACTCTTTTGAATTTACAACAGCAGTGATGTAGCACTGTTTAAAAATTACTTTTATATTTTCAATTGTTTGGAGTTTTTATCTCCAGTACTTTTAGTTGCTTTAATCCAGTTGTAATAATCTATCTATTTCCTAAGAGATAGTCTGTAGCGTATTGTTAAAAATAAATTTATCATATCAGCATTATACGAAGCACATTATAGCCACAAAATTCCATCAGGGATTCACTGATGAAGGAAACAGGAGATCAGGAGGTTCTACTCGAAAAGGGGTTTGGCACAGAGTAAGGACCCAGTTACTCTCTGAAGGATTAAGTAGTAGAAACATTAACTATCTTTCCAGTAATTCTGTAATTCAGTGTCTGAGAAATACCAGCGTCTAAAGGAATTTTCCTCATAAAAAATATGTGATTGCAGTTTCCTAAATCCTTTTATATTTTGCTTTCCTTTACTGGCTTCTCACTCAGGTCCTGACTCTAATATTCCAGAATAAGCAGGCTTTCCATTCTGAACCAGGCTTCTTCTCTACACATACCTACCCTGTCCCAAACACACATACTTTTGCTCTTTCTTCCTTCGTCCAGCAAATGGGAACCAAAACATGAGAGGTGTCTGATTAAAATACCATTACCTCTCTCACAAGAGTCAGTGCTCTGGGAAAGACAAGATAAGGGCCTTGCACACTGGAACCCTACTAGCCTAACAATGTCAACATTAACATTTTGTAGTTCATTGAGTTTTAAGTTTCTCTGGTCCAGTTCATCAGAAAAGAAATGATATATAAATTGTGGAATATCAGGCATTACAAGTCCACTGGTAGGCACTGTTGGTAATGTTGTGGGATGGGTTCCTGGGAAAGCAGGCACTTAGAGGGAGACAGCATGAAGGATTTTTATTAGGGGAGGCTCTTTGGATCAACAGCTGTGGAATCATAGGAAGGGAGGCAGGACAGGGCTCAGGGAAAAAATTGGAATGTAATGCAGTCTCAGTGATGCAGATCCCAGTCCCTTGGGATGCTCTGAAACCAGCATGGCCTTGCTCACTAAATTGGGGCAAAGATCTAAGTCTTTGGAGCCTCACATTGACCTGTCATTGGAGGTGGGCTATCTCAGGTCAGAGGAAGGGAAGTTTTATTATATTTGTTTTAGCAACTGGAGGACTAAGATCTTCATTGCTCAAGAGAATCAAAGCTGCACATCAGAGCAACCACTGCCTATCTTTAATGGGCTTTCCTTGGGTTAAAATCTTTGATTTCAGAGGATGATAACCTATGGTCAGGGCCGGTTTTTACTGGGAGCACCATTTTTCCTTTTTCCTTCTGTTTTTCCCAGTCATGATCATTATTCGTCCTAGCTTCTGTCTCCTGGAACATCTCTCCTATCTCAATTCCATTTTTTAGAGTTGAATCGTGTCTTGCACTTCCCAAGTCTACTAAGGACTTCTACAGGCAGCCTTATACTTCTTACCCATGTGAGTTGAAAGCAAAAAGAAACCTGCAAAAATTTACAGTTGCCATGTGAGCCCCATCAGCCAGATTTGAATAACTCAACTAATATTTCCAATAACTTATGGGAGTATATGAGCTTATTGGAAGTGATGAGAAGATAATTTCTTTCATTGTGTCCTTTAGAGTTGTGGAGGTTCAATGAACTCAGAAAATCCTCTAAATCCAAGAAGGTGTTGATCGCTTCTATCTCATCATGTTATTTCCCTTCAAACTTTCATCTGCTAACAATTTACTGTAATATTCCATGTAATATTCCAAGGCCATGCCTTACCAAGGGTCACAAGACGATGGGCAAAGGATCAGAGTGGCAGGACCTGAGGGACTATGGGGACTAAAATATAAATGATCCAGGGGAATGTGAGCTTTTGTGTAACTCCTGACTTTATCTGGCTAGGAACTATGTATCCCAGTATATAGAATGCTGGTTCAGCTGATTTTATTTAAAAACCAATGATGGACAGTTCCTAGAAACCTATAAGACTTGGCACTTCCAAGATGAAGTCAAACAAATGATACACGTTATTACAACGTTATATGGTATGTGTGAAAGTAAGGAAAGTTCGAGGTAGAGTCTGTCTGTGCTATTATCCCTGAGATATGGGGATGGGAATTAGAATTCAGGGAATGAGTGGAAAGACACATGTGCCAGGTGCTATAAAAGTTTACATTGCTTTCAACTATATAGATTAGATGTTTGTGTGAGGTATAGCACTCCTCTCAGGTAAAGAAAAATAAAGGAAGACCTTGCCTGGAAATTGTGCTAGAAGGAAATACACTCTAGGTCTCTAATGAGAAATATAACTCCACCTGGAAAAGGCTTCAATTTTTTATTATTACTTTGTTATTCTCACTTTTTAGAGTTATTCAATTTTTTAATAAAAATATGTCCCAGCTGGGCAGGCAGAAAGACAACATCCTGATTAGTGTTCCTCCCTTGGCTCAGCTCTTGGAGTCCCCCACAATGAATGATGTTGCACAGTGTTTCCATTAAACCCTGACACCTCACTGAGCCCCAGGAGGTGGTGTTCATCTCAGAGCCCACATCCTGCCTAGAGAGGGAAAGATTGACAGCTATGAAGATGGCGGTCCTTGAGTTATCCAGCTGCTCTCCAGTCATGTGATTGTCATAATCAGTCTTTCCTTTCCATGTGGTACAACTACAAATTATACTCTAAAAATAAGTGATTAGCCACCACTCGATGGTAATTTGCTTATTGTTAAATACACAATTTCTCTCCTGTACACAGCACTTGCGGGGAGACCCTTCCAACGCCCTGCGGTGTGTGATTACCCCCTCATGTCCCGGTGCATGCTCCTCACTCTGCCGTTACGCAGCCTCTAAGTTCCAGTGTGGAAACCCGCAGGTGTTAACCATAGCAAGCTTTCATTATTTATTCTTTGGAACACTACACTGTGCTCTCTACACTGTTATCCCATTAATCCCTAACAAATTCTATAAGGTAAATATTATTTTCGGCCATATTTTACCAAAAAGGAAACTGAGGCTGAGGGACTGGATGCAATTGGCCTGATAATATATAACAAGCAAGGGGCAGCCTGGAGATTTGAATGAAGGTATGAGTGAGGTAGGTACAATCCTGACCAGATGCCACATAAGCTCCCTAAGAGGACACACCAAGCACTATGGGTGGCACGAATACACGGTATTCCTGATTCACCCTACACAGTTTCACCTTCCAGCATCTAGCCGGAGGACTGTGGGAGCCGATGTGGTACGGTAGTATCGAGCATGCAATTTCAACTAGGGCTGTGGAAATTCAAAGACCCCATCTGTGTGGCTTTGACAAATTAATATTTTAAAATTAAATTCTGTTATTATTTGAAAAATGCAGCAATAATGAACAATTCAAATTGTTGTGAGGATTGGGGGATAATGCAAAGCCCAGTGTCCCTGACAAAGAGTTAAGTTCTCAAAAATGAACACTAATAACTGTCACAGCCAACAGTTGCCTAGGAGACATGACAATTAAATATGATGTAGTATCCTAGATGGGGCCTGGAACAAAGCGTATCGGGTAAAAACTAAGGATATCTGGAAGTACAAACTTCAGTTAGTAATACAGTATGAATATTAGTCATTGTGACAAATGCAATATACTAACATAAGACATTAGTATTAGGGAAACTGTGTCTGGGCTATGCAGGATCTATCTGTACTATTTTCACAGTAACTCTGAATATCTAAATCTATTCTGAAATAGTTCATTAAAAAATAATAGTTACTAATTATGGATCTATGCCCAAGTTTCCACTCTTTTTTAAAATAATAATTGCTGTTCTTTTTAAAGATCAACATATACAACATGCAGACAGGTGTCATAGACTATCTCTGGAAATGGATCCATTTTTAGAAGAGCAAATGGGGAAACAAATATAAGTCCAATGAAAAGCAATTACACATTGGCTTGCATTTCAGACAAGCTGTAGGAATAGAATCTGTGCCAACTTCTTAAGGCTTGCGTGACTTAAATAAAATTTCCATAAATAAAATACCTTTATCAAAGTTCATTTGGAATATATTTGTATGTATATATAGGTATATATATAATTTATTATACATTATTAGTCAAAATTAGTACCTTTATCAGCAGAAGTTTTGGTTTCTTTTTTTACGTTTATGCACTTATTTGCTTAAGTAATTTCTATACCCAACATTGGGCTTGAACTCATGACCCTAAGATCAAGAGCCACATACTCTGAGCAACCAGGTACCCCAGAATTTCTATTCCTTAGCAGGGGAAGTATATTTAACATGTGTTTATCGACTGATAAACCAAAGTAGATCTTGCAGTATTCATATTTCATATTAGGCTGAAACCTTTATGGATATCAGGTAAAAATACTATGAAAGGAAAAGTATTTTTTCCCCAGAAAAGCGTAGATATTTGTTGATAATGCTTAGATCTACAGCAATGACTTCTCTGTTCAGAAGTGTTAACCCCTAGGGACAGGCAGACACTGAGGCTTTACTTTTGGCGGGTAATCAAAAATTGCAAAGAACATAGAATGTTCATGATCACAGAGTGGAATGATCACTATGTGTACCAAAGAGAAACCACACACACACATACACACGTATGCACATGCTGCATATACTCCCCACAGTCTATAAGAGATTCTAAGTCATTCGTAGATGTTTGATGGACCCATTTGCACAAGATCCCTCTGCCTGGAACACAGATGGTGAAATTAAAGAAAGACAAAGTGTTTTCGCTGAGAAGTGACCTTTTAACACTTGAGAGAGATGGTCTTACTTGCTTTTGAAGTAGAATGCTGCACAGAACATGCCCACGATGACAATTCCAAAGATGATACATGAAATTGACAGCACCTGCCTTTGATAAACTTCTTCACTCTCTGTGAATTTGAAAAACAGAATTAGAATGGATGTTAGCAGGGCACAATTTCCAACCTTTTACTTCTGAGTTGTAGGAGCTTTTCAAAGAAAACTTTTTTGTTCTTGTCATGAATAGGAAAAAACGAGGAAGTTATTATGATTCAATTTCTTTGCAATCATCTACCGGCTAGCTGGTTATTTTTTGTACATGCACAGTTAAAACACACTTATACACAGATATCACAATTATGAATCTTATTATCAAAAGACATTCCATAAATTTAGCACATACTGGGACATATGTTTTTGAAATTATGGTGGGCCCAAAATAAACTTCTAGAGAAATATGTGTCCTCCAGAATTTTCCTGTGCCAGTGATGACTTCCAATTTATTTTATGTGATACTGATGCCACTGTATTTTCTGATTTGGTCCTCAGCTGTCTGTCTCCCATTCATCCATTCCCTACTATGATTGATATTACTAATGAAAGAGACTTCAATATGTATGTGAATATTTATTCACCCATTCTTGACTTCCTCAGTATCAGTGATCTGGCACAGTGATCTCAACCTCTATTACTAAGGTCATATCATATAACTTCTTATCACAAAAAAATAAGAATTCAAAAATAAGGATGTCACTTTTTAACCATTACCATTTACACTCCCAGCTCATTTCTGAAATATGTCTACTAAAACAGTTCTCCCAGCTCATCCAGACCTTTTTATCTATAGATCTCAGAACTTTCTATCTGTTAATTATCCTCCTCTTGTCTTCATTTTCTTTCTTTACACAGCAGAGAGACTATGATCCATGATTAGTCATTCACTCTCTTGCAAATACCATCAACTACTGATCTCTTTCTCCTCCCTTTTCACCCATTTGGCAGGAAAACTGCATACAAATCCAAGAAGCTGCCTTTTTTATACCTCTACCTTGAGCAGCTAAGAATCGGGAGAGAAGATTATACAATCAGGAAGATGGGATCAATAAAAGTTGACAATGGCATTACTTAACTAGACATCTAATAGTGACTAAAGACCTCATCAGCCTGCTTCTCCATTTTTCTAATGGTTATCCATACCTCCTCCAAACCACTCAAACATCTGACTTACTCTCCCTCACTTTCAGATCTCCCACATAAGTTATAAAGAAAAGGAAGTCTGAATAGTATAGATATTCTCTACTTAAAACACAAAATATACAAAATCAACTGCATCTGTATCCATTTTTTTTCTCTCTTAACATAGTGCAGTATTTCTCAAACTGTACGGTGCATTGGAGTCATCTTGAGAACCGAAGGAGACTGCCACCTACATTCTCTTCTAGTGTTACTGATTTAGCAGGTATGAAGTGGGGGATAGGATATCTGCATTTTTTTTTTTTTTAAGTTCCAAGGTTTCCAAGGTAATTTTGTTGCTGCTGGTCTGTGAAACAAGACCAGTTGAGAACAACTGAATAGACTAAAAATCTTCAGAACATGCATCAACCATGTAAGAATAGGGGAAGTTTTTTGTTGTCATTTATGCCAACATGATATGGTATCCATTTTGGACCTTCTAAGTAAAAGTATTTATTTAAAAGAAAGTTTCAGATATGTTGCATACACACTAAAATTAGAGAATGGGGAAAGTGTTGTATTTTTGTCAAAGACTAATTCCTTTGTCATTGTCTTCTATCATCTTGGGGTCTTCTCATCACTTAAAATTGAAGGGAAGGAAACACATTACAATTCATTCTATGATACCAGCATTACTGTTATACCAAAACCAGACAAAGGCATAAAAATGCAATGACATGTTGACATATATCCCTGGATTGACATGCAAAAAATCTTAACAAAATTTTAGAAAATCAAATCCAACAAGATGTTAAAAGTAATACATCATGACCAAGTGGGGTTTATACAAGGAATACAAGGTTGGTTTGATTTTTAAAATTAATCTATGTGATTCACAATTTTAACAGTCAAGAAAAAAATATTTAATTATCATATTAAAGGGAAAAATTACTAACAAAATCTAACATTCATTCCTCATTAAGACTCTCAACAACTAAGAATAAAAGGGAACCTTCTCATCCTGATAAAGAGTATCTATAATAATCTCTACCTAGGTGTAAAAGACAGGATGCTTTTCCCCTGAGATCAGGGATACAGTAAAAATATCTACTTTTACCACTTCTATTCTACACTGTAATGTAGGTTTGGTCAATGGAATAAGTAAAAAATAGAAATTACAGTCATTCGGTTGAGGAAGGTTGATGGAAAATCATCTTTGTTCTCAGACTATATGATCACCTATGCAAAAAAGCTGATGGAATCTATAAAGAGCTAGTGTAACTAACAAGTAAGCTTAGCAAGTTTTCAGGATACAAAGTTGCAGGATAGACAATACAAAAATCAAAAATGCATGTCTATTTAGTAGCCACAAATAATCAGAAATTGAGATGAAGGTATCACAGAAGCATCAAAATACAGTTTGAAGAGGTACATTTGACAAAAGATACACATGGCCTATACACTGAAATCTACCATACATTACTGAGATAATTTAAAGAGGACCTAAATCAATGGAGAGATATATCACACTTATGAATTAAAAGACTCGATATTATTAAGATGTCACTTCTCTTCAATTTGATGGATAGATTGAGTGCAATTCTATTTGAAATCTCAGGAGGCATTTTGCTATTGTTGTAGAACTCAACAAGATGATTCTAAATGTAATATGGAAATATAAAAGATCTACAGTAGCAAAATAACTTCTTCATAACCAAGAGAGCAAAACTGTAGTAGTTAAAACACTTTATTCCAAGACTTAATATAAAACTATAGTAATCAAGGGAAGATGGTATTGGCCTATTTATAGACAGATAAATCAATGGAACAAACAAAAGAGTCCAGAAATATATACAAACATATGGGGTCAGTTCATTTTTTATACAGATGTCAATGCATTTAATGGGGAAAGGACATTTTCAAAAAGCACAGTGTCACAATAGTATAGCCATATCCACTAAAATGAACCTTAGGGACGCCTGGGTGGCTCAGTTGGTTAAGCCGCTGCCTTCGGCTCAGGTCATGATCCCAGCGTCCTGGGATCGAGTCCCGCATCGGGCTCCTTGTTCTGTGGGGAGCCTGCTTCTCCCTCTGCTTCTGCCTGCCACTCTGTCTGCCTGTGTTCGTTCTCTCTCCCTCTCTCTCTCTAACAAATAAATAAATAAAATCTTTAAAAAAAATAAAATAAAATGAACCTTAATCTTAACTTCATACCTTATTCAAATATAGGTTCATGAGGAATAATAGACCTTAATATAGTATTTTATGCTATGAAACTATTAGGAAATGTAGAAGAAAATCTTAGTAATATGGGTTTGATAAAGATTACTTAGCTATAACACAAAAGATAGAAGCTATAAAACTTTTAAATCAATAAAATGAACTTTTTCCAAATTAACAATATCTAATCTTCAAGACTGTCATGAAAATGAAAAAACAAAAAAACAAAACGACACACTCTGGGAAAAAATTTGCAAGATATGTAATCAACGACAGACTTGTGTCTAAAATATATAAGCATCTCTTATTCAACAATAGGAAAGACAAGCAACCCAGTTTAAAAATGGACAAAATATCTGAATGAACACTTCTTCGAAGGTATATATAAAAAGATGCTCAACATTGTAGAGTTGAAAGTTAAACTATAATGAGACACATGGCATCACTACTAGAATCACTAATATTAAAGGCTGACCATACGAAGGTTGTGAACAATTTGTATTCTCGTGTATTTCTGGTAGAAATGAAAAATGGTATAACCACTTAAAAAATAGTTTCATAGAAAGTTAAGCATATACCTACCTTATGACACAGTATTTGCCCAAGACTAATGCAAGCATATATTCATTATGTACATAAATATTCATAACAGCTTTACTTGCAATAGCAAAAAACAAAACAAACGAACAAAATCTTGGGACAACCCAAAAGCCAATTAGCAGGTAAATGAATAAACAAATTGTGGTATAGCCATACAATGGAATCTCACTTAGCAATAAAAAAGAAAGAACTGGTCCCCTGGGGCTAATAATATATGTTTACA
>NW_019154096.1:35011087-35050438 GCF_002288905.1 Enhydra lutris kenyoni | reverse complement strand
TATATATATATATATATATATATATATATATAAAAGAAAGAACTAGTGATAAAAGCAATTCTACACATGAATCTCAGACTAACTAGGTTGAGTTCTGTAAGTCAGACAAGAAAAAGGTGTCTGTTGTGTTATTCCAGTTATATAAAATCCTGGAAAATGGAGGGGTGCCTGAGTGGCTCAGTCGGTTAAGCATCTGCCTTTGGCTCAGATCATGATCCCAGGGTCCTCGGATGGAGCTCCCTGCTGAGCAGGGAGCCTGTTTATCCCTTTCCTCCCCACTCATGTTATCTCTCACTTTCTCTGTTGCTATCTCTGTCTTTCTCCCTCTCTCTCTCAAATAAATAAATAAAATCTTTTAAAAAAATCCTGGAAAATGGAAACTAATCCATAGTAGCAGAAAGCGTGAGTAGATTATCTGGGGTCAGGAGTAGGAAGGAGTGGAGGAAAGAGACCACGAAGTGGCATGAAGAGATGTTGAAGAGTCATAAATATGCTTATTGTCTCAAATGTGATGATGTTCTCATGATAAATACTTATGTCAAAATGTATCAAATGATAAATTTCAAATAAGTGCTTTATTTTATGTAGCAAATATAGTAGCAAGTATAGTAACAAAATATTAATTCTGAGGGACAAAATACAGGGAATATAGAAGTATAGACATAATATAAAAAATACATGCTTGATACAACATTGTCGCCCATACTAACCAGTGTCGTTTTCTTCCACCATGTCTAACATTCAACTGTTTAGAGTCTCAACACATACTCCTTTCTTTTTCTCTTGAATCTTATTCTTGTATTTCTCCCTTAAATGTCTACTCACCTCTTTGGTCTCAAATTAAGTGTCATTATATCAAAAAAATCTTGCACTGCATTGTAAATTTTATTGGTACAAGGGACTGTGTTTTTGTTGATCTATTTGTTTGATTCACTATTTCCCCATCACCTAGTGCAATGCTTCTTACATAGTTGACACTGTCAGACTTATTGCCTAGAGAATAAGTAGATATTTCTGCCTTTGGAGGGATTTTCTGCTTTAAGCCATGTATGATACATCAAGTCTCAACTGGGGATATTCTTCTGGTTTATTACTTCTCTTTTATTTGCACTATGTCCTCCCTGGCTTCCCGCAAATCCTCCTTTCCTGAGCGGCCACCTGCAAGTAAACTTACCGATTCCTGAGATCTAGACCTGGCTCCTTTCAGTGGCGTTTACCATCCAAACATGGCCTCCTCACTGTGACTCTGTACTCACAAAGTCCTTTTCAGAGGGCAAAGTGTCATAAGGAAAAGTGGTGAAGCCATGGGTTTCCAGGCCTCAGAAGATACTGTAGCATGATCTACGGACGGTAGATATTCCTATGGCTCTTTTTCTCTTCCATAGCTTCTAATTGCCAGTCCCTGGCTTTTTTGTTGATTTTCAGGTTGCCTGGTCAAGTTCCAGGAAGATACTGTGTGTGTTGGATTTGAGTATTGTTCTCAACACTCTCCCGTCTCTGCACTGGTACACTGCCTGGTTTTACATTCTGGCCTAGTTTTACTCAGTGCTGATGCCAATTCGTAACCAGAAAAACTAGGCTGAAGGTTGGCTCATGGACACAGAATTCCCCATACCATGACTTTCTGGGTCATGACCCAGAAAGCTTCCAGAGCCAGCTGAAATGAGTCCACGACTTGTGATGTTCCTCTAACAGCAAAGTCAATTGCAGTAATTCATCTTTAATTAGGCAAACAGATATCAGATGCAACAGATCTGGATGAAAACCTTTATGTGCAGAGCCTTGTTTCTGGGACTTATTTTCTTTTTTCTTTCTTTCTTTCTTTTCTTTTCTTTTTTTTTTTTTTTTTCCTTCCCTGACACCATGCACTGTATTCTCTTTAAATATGACTGTGTATTTTGTAGTCCTTTTTCCTGCAGAAGTATACTAGGAAACAGTGATTTAGAAGAACTATCCCCTCTTCACTCCCATCTTAGGCTCTATTTCCATTTTATTCAGACTGAAGTATCAGAAAACAGAATTTGAGCCTAATTTCTGCATAAATGGAGAGGGGCAATCATGTGGCTCTGGCAAGCCTTGGTTGATTATTTTTAATATGGCAAAATTCAAATTAAAGGAATAAAAAAGGTATTACTGAGACCATGTTTGGGCATATTGCCATCTTTTTTTCTTTTTAAAGATTTTATTTATTTATTTGACAGAGAGGGATCACAAGTAGGCAGAGAGGCAGGAAGAGAGAGAGACAGGAGGAGGAAGCAGGCTCCCCGCTGAGCAGAAAGCCCGATGCGGGGCTCGATCCCAGGACCCCGGGATCATGACCTGAGCCGAAGGCAGAGGCTTTAACCCACTGAGCCACCCAGGCACCCCGGCATATTGCCATCTTAAAGAATGTCATCTTTTCCAACCCCACATTTATAAGCTCATTAAATTTTCCAGTTGAACTTGGAAACAAATATGTAGTTGTACCAACTATAGAGAATTTCATTTCACTTAATTGTTGTGAGTTGATGACTATAATGGAATAAGTGTGACTTGCATAGGTAATCTACTTCTATCATTGCATGTGATAACCTACCTCACCCTGCCTCTGCCAATAAAAAGAATTATGAAAATGATGGATAATAATACCCACTAAAACAAACAAAAAATAAGACTATCTACTAGACTGAATGATTTCCTCATAAAATCTATGCACTGTTTTTGTTCTTATTTGAAGCTAGTCAAATATAGCCTGGGGAAATGCACAAAATCAATTCTGAGTTTAAATCAAGAGTGAAATTAAAACTCTAAAGACTGTGAGTGAATTTATAGACCCAGGTGTAGTTACAGTGATATCACTATCAATGCCTTTGAGTGATAGAGCATTACTCGAGAGCTAGCATGGGTGAGTTACAAGAAACAAAGAGTTGGGAGTCTGGCAATTTTGAATTTGACTTTAATTTTAGCCACTTTCAATATGAGTAACCACAGATCTATTACTTTGCCTTTATAAACTTTAATTTCCTATCTGAATAAAGGCAATGTTATGAAATACAGAGTGTAATAAATGTTATAAAAAGGAGGTTAGATAATGCTACAAAAGCATACGGTACAGAAAACTGACCTAGTCATAGAAGCCGGAGAACAGACATCTCAGATATAATATTAGAAGCCAATCAGGTAAGAGTAATGGGAATGGGGAGAGTGGTCCAGGCTAAGGAAACAGCTTGTGCACAGGCCCTGGAACAGGAGATAAAATGGCATGTTCAGGAATCTAGAAGTTACCTACTCCCACAGGGCCTTTGTACAAGTCATTCTCTTTAGCAGCTGAGCAGAACAACACAGAGGCAATGTGGAAGCTGTGTACACGTAACATGTAACTGTGTAACATGTCGCCACAACAGCAGGAAGGTGCTGAAGGATTTGAAAGGAGAGGAATGTGATGCGATCACATTTACACTCCTTTTACATGCAATATGCAGGGAAGATTAAAAGGAATAAAATAAGTGCAGAGTCCTGTTAGAAGGACATTAAATCAGCTCAGGTAAGATATGATGAATGTTTGTCCAAGAGTAGTAACAACCATGGTGAAGAGAGGAGTAAACAGAAGTAAAAAGCACTCAGATTGAAAATACTTAAGGGACTAGACAATGATGTTCTTAACTAAGATAGTGTATTTTGGAGGAGGTTCAGACTTGGAAGGAAAGATAACAAACTCAGTTTTGGACTTGCTGAGTCTTGAAAGCCTGTAAAATATCTAAGATCTGCATATTTAAGCATGCAGATCTAGGCTAAGAGGAGGTGACAGGGTTCTGGATATAAAGTTACAGATTATGCATATAAGTGCAACCAAGTGTTTTGATAAGATGGTCCAAGAAAATACAGAGTAATAAGAGAAGAGTGTCTGAATTCGAGCTTTGAGGGACTCCAAAATTTTATGGGAGGGTAGAGAAGAATCCTATAAAGGAGATGGAAAAGGACAGCCAACCAGACAAAGCAAATAAGGAAAAAGAATATCCTCCAAATAACCAAAGTAACTAACCATGATAGTGACATGGAAGAAAATATAAAGGGTTTTTCTTAAAAGTTCAGGCTATTGAATGCTTCTGAGGGGCCAATTTAGATAATGTCCTTTCATTTAGGGACATAGAGGTCACTGAGCAACTGCATGAGGTCTTTTGGTAGAATCATGAAGATAGTCCCATGTATCATGTAACTTTCACATACTAAAACACAAATGTCCCTTCACCAAAGCTGCCCTGTCTCCTACCACTGCAGCAGCCTGCATACAGAAGCTGGAATTCCAGCCTAATTCCAGAAAGCAGTGAATGCCTACTCCGCTAACTTGAGGCTATCACTAACTTCATTATAGAGACATTGTGAGGATTAAGTGAATTAAGACATACAGGGTATTGCCAAACCTAACTCTGAGTGCTCACTCGATATTAGGCTGAACTATTTAAGATTGCTATGGGTGGGGGCAATAACTGGCAGTTTAACTTGGCTCTGTCTAATACATGGCAACTGTTATTATTATTCTGTGGGATGTCAACATTGCTGCACTCCATTTTTAAAAACCTAGATTACAAAGTCATTTTTGAGGGCAGAAGCAATCTTTGGTTAAATAAGAATGGATAAAGGGTGTTTCCATTGTTCTCCAGCTCCCAACTCTGTTCCTTTTCCTTTTCTCTGATGCACAGAACTCAACTCTTCTCTTTTTATAAGATCATATTTCAGGCTATAAAGGTGAAACTAGAGAAAGTAACATTATGGTGAAGCTGCAGAAACTGACATTAGCCCAGTGGAAAATATCTTTATGGCAAGCACCCTGCCCAAGACTCTGGAAAGATCAGTGGGAGCTCATCTCACTCAGGGAACCGTATCATTGGGTGGTGGGTGTACCTGGGTGTAAACACCAGCTACAACTGTCTTTATTCTCGCTTACCCATTGTCTTTACAAATAAAATAGGAAAAACATTACGTACCTCCCATATTGGTTTAGGGATTCAATAGGAGAGCACAGATAAAGTGTCTAGGAGATAGACGGCATACAATTGATGCACAAAATGCTAGTGTCCCCCCACCCACCCACCCACTCTCCCCTTCCCCTGGCTTTTTTTGTAAAGCCAGTGCTCACCTTAAAAATAGGCCTTTAAAATACTCTGCTTCTCTTATGGAAAGCTAGCCTTATCTATAGGCAGTGACTTGCTGTCTCTGGTCCCCACTGCCTATGCTCTGGGACCTGTACTAAAGGAATTTACTTTTATGTCATTTCTTTACTCATGGTGCCTTTTACTTTTACTCTTGGTAACTGAATTTTTCAACTGGTGTTGCTGAATTTCCTACCTAGATGTTTTGGAGGATGTAATGTAAGCAATCCTCCTTGGGGCATGGCTGTCTTTCACGGTCTCCCTCACATACACCCTTTGAGAAGAAAAGTGTGCTCTTTGTTCCCAGAGACAAAGAATCCTTGGAAAATGTGTAGGGTACGGAATTGTCTGCTAAACTAGACAGCTCAGAGTTGAGGTCCCAATGTATGTGAAACTGCTTGCTACAATACTTTCGGAAATTGTTAATAGTCTTCAGCATCCTAGAAGTCCCTTCACAAAAGCTTACTGAGCTCTACTACATGTGGGGGGCGGTGCGGGGAAGAAAGGATACCAGAAGAACATCACAGCTGCAGCTTTCTTGTACCATTTCCCTTTGGAGGACTCTGTATGAAGGATAGAGGAGTGGATGACCTTGATGAACTGTCTCTGTATATGTTGGGAATGGAAAATGTTCTAAAAGATGGCTCCATGTCCCCTTCAGGTAGGGGGCTCTAGGAGTCCTCTGCCTCTTAGGATTTTTTCTTTTCTTTTTGTATCACCCGTTTAAATTAAGTCTGTAAGACACCAAACCTAAGCATGATTTCCCTAAATGTATGGGCATCCAAATAATGTGAGGCTTAAACATGGACACAGACACACACAGACACACAAATACCTATAAGTCATATACAAGAGCAAAAGATTTTCCCACCTCATATTCAGCATATGCAAACAGACACTATGTGGTACTGCTACCATGTGTCAAATGCAAACATGACCGCTCTGACAGTCCGTTCTGAAAGTGTATGTAACACCCTTAGCGCTCCTCTTATCTAACTATTCATTGCCAGAGGTCCCGTGGTTAATAGCCTACATAGGAGGAAAAGTCAACACAATACAACAACATTCACTAATGATCCCACCATTTATGAGCTTAGTCCTTGCCTAATTCTAGTATTTATTCCTATTTATCAAGTCAACCTCATAATCTGGGTAGGTCAGTCTCTTGAGTGTAGGCCTAGGACATTTTTGGTCCCTATTTTAACCGGATTAAGTTTAAATGGATTTATTCCAGTATTAATTATTCTTGAAACAAGAGGGTTTCCTGAATTTTGTTCTTAAAAATCAACAAATGCTGAGGGAAGATTAAAATATTAGGGGCTTACGAGAAGCGGCAAATGAACCTTAATCAAGAAAGGAAGAATATTTAGAATGTTGGAAACTGGGATTTGCACTTTTTTAACTTCAAGACAAAAATGAACAAAGATTTAAAAGGCTGATAACTACACTACTGAAGAAAAAAAGAATGATTTCATTAAGGTAAAAGGGGGTCCTGAAGGAGAATGAAATGGAAACTCACGGGGAGATCAATGAAATCAAACACACACTGGCAGGGCGGGGGCACCAAGAGAGTATATATTATAAGAATATCAGGAAGATCATACAAACTCCCAGAGCCTTGCTGCAAGGGACCCCAAGAATGCTGTTTGGGAGCTTCCAGGCCACCCACCTGCATGCAGGGGAGTGAAATGATCAGGAGGTACTGCAATGCTTGCTAACTGCAACACTGTGTTATTTCTACTTGGAAGTCCCCTTCCTTCTCTACTTGAAAAACCCCACCCCCATTAAGGGTTGAACTGTGTCCTCCAAAAGAGGTTGAAGTACTAACCAGCATACCTATGAGTATGATCTTTGGATATAGGGCTTTTGCAGATGATCAAATTAGGATGAAGTCATTAGGATGTTCCCCAACCCAATTTTACTGTGTCCTTATCAAAAGAAGATGTTTGGGCACAGACACACACACACACACACACACACAGGGGTAATGCCACTTGAAGAGGAAAGCAGACTGGGGCATTGCCTTCCCACATCACAGAAGGCCAAAGACAGACAGAAAACTGCTAGAAGCTAAGAGAGAAGCAAGGCACACATTCTCCCATATTCTTCCCAAGGTCTTCAGAAGGAACCAACCCTGCAAACTTGCTTTATACTTCTAAAAACTGGGGTTAAGACCATACCATTTCTGTTGTTAAACTGCCAGTTTGGGCTACTTTGCTGTGGGCAGCCCTAACAAACTAATGTAGCCATTGATCCATAGAAACTCAGAATACATACTATTAGGTCTGAAAATTCTTTTCAAGAATTCCCTCTTATATCTCTTTTGTATCTTCTCCATAACTGACTGTCTTATACCAAAAATGCATGTATCTGTTTCCTTAAAGCCTAGACTGTAAGCCGCTCAAGGGCAGGAACACCACCTCCATTCTTGGATCCCTGTCCCTGGCTCATGCTTATACTGCACAGAGGTGGGCCCTCAACAGGCCTTTGTTAAAGTCAATAGCTTCTGGGCTGGATGTCTCATAGCATTTTACCAGCTGGGCTCTTTGCCTGATGGGGTAATAAAACAGAGGCTATGTTTTCTTGGAGGGAGGTCCTTTTACCTGAAAGATTTATTCTGTGGCTCTCTGCAGTCCACTGTGGAAGGGCATCTTTTAAAATACTTTGAAAAAATAAAATAATTACTTTATAACAAAATGTTGATATTCAAAATTATATTTTATCTTATTTCCAGGCAAAATGCTTTTAGATGTGCATTATCCGTAAAATTTGATACTTAAGGGAAAATAACAGTTTAAATTCATAAACACATTCATTCTCAACCTGTAATTTCCTTTTCTTCCCCCGTGCTCTCCACCAAATAAACCTTCCCTGTAATAATCCCTTATCTCTCTCTCTCCTTTCCCAAACAGTCTGCTCTGGCTGACTATAGATAAGTGAATGCTATAAAACACATTTTGAAAAAAATGAAAGGCTCTGGGTCTTCTCATTGATATCTCTAACATGCAGTGGCTTTCCGAGTGCTATTCCTCCCACAAATAAATTATAAGCAAAAAGCAAATTGCATCAAAATAAATCTATTGATGAGTTTTCAGTGCCAAGGTAAAACCAGTCTTTGGCTTCTGACTTCCCTGTTAAAAGGTCTGTGAACTCCATTTTTCCCGAACTTGTAATAACTGTCCCCTAATCCTTACCTTTAACCCCAGTTTTTATCACTTAGGATTCACTGTTCATTGGCAAAGTCACATTCTACCAGCAAGACATGTGACTCGAAATGATACAACGTTATTTCCTTGGCAATGGGGAAGAATCTGACCCCGTGGTTTATAGGAATCTTGGAGTGTTTGACCTGTTTGATAGTGTGGGAAGTCTAATCCTCTGGAACCATTTCGAACTTGCCACCCACATGAATATCCAGCCCAATTTGATACCCAACCCTCCCCAGGTTGGTCTAACAGATCTCCATCTTCCCCAGTCAGGTAAGATGTAAGTTAAAGGAAACTAACCCCTTTGCCCTAGATTTTAGGGGTATCCCACCATGATCTATAAGCATTATCTACAAAGTCAGCTGTTTGCACAGCTATTCAGGCCGATTGTTTTGTAGCATTGGCACAACTCATGCCCATGTTGAAACTGTCCCATTAGGGCTGTCCTGAGGTAGGCTGGATAGCAGACAGCACAGGTTTCTGGACTTGAGGCGGTGGTCCTCTACTCTGGCCGTAGAGTAGAAACACCTGGGAATCCTTTCATGCACACCTACAACTGAGCTCCACCTCAGAGTAGGAGATCTGAATTTCTAACACTTAGACTCTAGATTGATATCTGTTCAAATCTACCTAAGGCAGCCAAGACACAGGAAAAGGAGCACACATACACACATACACACATACACACACAAAGGCAAAATTGATGTTTGTTATTTTATTTCATCCAACATATGTAAAATAGTATCATTTCAACATGGAATCCTTATAAAAATATGGATATTATACACACACACACATACATATGTATACATATATATTTTGGTACCAAGTCTTTGAAATCCGGTGTGTATTTGACCCTTGCAGCTCCTCTCATTTTAGGTTAGCCACATATTTCAGGTGCTCAACGGACTCACGCAGCTAGTGGTTACATCAGACAGTGTAGGTCAAGAGGTAGACAACAGTGATCTGTTCCTGAGCTCCTTCCCTAATTATTTATGTGAATTTGGGTAATTTTATTGAACCTATTTGTGACTCAGTTTTTAAAGTGAAAAAGTGGCAATGATGATAATACCTCCCTTACTGGAGTACTGGAAGATTAAAGGAAATACTTTGTATAATGTATTTACTGAACACAGTGTCTGCCTCACTGAAGGTACTTATAGAATTGATGTGGTTTCTATTATTATTATTATTGATGTTGTTGCTATGATTTTAGTATATTATGATAGAGATTACTGATGAAATCCACAGAGAAAGCTGGGTTTGAGAGGCAGCATTTAAGCCATTTGAAAACAAGTGATTTCTCCAAGTCCTCATGTGGAAAAATAAACAGGATAATTAAAATAGTCATTGTAGTCAAACTCATTGGTTACAGAAACAGAGATATATTGAAGTTCCTTGAATTAAAATAATGATGATAAATGTGCTTGATCTTTTATCAAATTTGTGTGATAACATTCAATTTAATACATTTTATTTTAATTTTTTATTTTTTAATTTTTTTTTAAAGATTTTATTTATTTATTTGACAGAGAGAGATCACAAGTGGACAAAGAGGCAGGCAGAGAGAGAGAGAGAGAGAGAGAGAAGCAGGCTCCCTTCTGAGCAGAGAGCCCGATGCGGGACTCGATCCCAGGACCCTGAGATCATGACCTGAGCCGAAGGCAGTGGCTTAACCCACTGAGCCACCCAGGCACCCCTATTTTTTAATTTTTTTAAAGAAAGAGTGTGTGTGAGTGGGGGTAGGGGGGAAAGGGCAGAGGGAGAGAGATTCTTTTAAAAAAGGAAAGATTTTATTTACTTATTTATTTGAAAGAGAGAGAGAAAGAGAGAACGCATGAGCAGGGAGGAGAATGGCAGAGGCAGAGGGAGAGGCAGATTTCCTGGTGAGCAGGGAGCCCAGTATGGGACTTGACTCCTGGACTCTGGGTTCATGACCTGAGCCAAAGGCAGACGCTTAACTGACTGAGCTACCCCGATGCCTGAGAGAGTCTTAAGCAGGCTCCACACCCAGTGCAGAGCACCATGTGGGGCTGGATCTCACAACCCTAAGATCATGACCTGAGCCAAACCAAGAGCTGGATGCTTAACCCACTGAGTCACCCAGATGCCACTGATCTAATTAATTTTAAATTTGGCTTCTGAAAATTTTATTGAAAGGGTAGATATATACAAACTAGGGCTGGAAATAAAATAGTATGGCTGAGACTTCCCTTTCCACACTTTGCTACCCCCGACCCTCCACTGCCTGCTTTGGTAACCTACCATCATCAACTGGCTTCCTCTATTTGCTTGCAGTTTTTAGCACCCTAGAAGTCTAGCTTGATCATGCTCTTGGGTTGGCCACAGCTCTTACTCCATCTAAGAATATCCTTTTACCTTCTGACCCTGTTGCTAAGTTACCTCATCTTTTATTTTTACAAAATTCAAATGCTAGTCATTTAAAATAAAATTCACATCAAAGTGTAACACATATATAAAAATGCATAGTTGGGGTGCCTGTGTGTGTCAGTCCGTTAAGTGTTGGACTGGTGATTTCAGTTCAGGTCATGATCTCGGGGTCATGAGCTTGAGCCCCTCGCCAGGCTGTGTGCTCAGTGGGAAGTCTGCTTGAGATTTTCTCTCTCCCTCTGCCTCTCTCTCCCACTCACACTCTCTGTCTTTAAAATAAATAAATTTTTAAAAATGCATAATTCATAAATTTACAGCATGAGGAAGTTTTACAAACGAATATGCCTAGATAAACACCCAGATCAAGAAAGCGAACGTGACAAGTACTGGAGAAGAAACCCATACATGCTTTCCTAATCACCAACTGCCTTGTCTATAATGTAACCACTAACCTGATTTCTAACACCGAAGTTCAGCTGCACTTGTTTCTGGACTTTATATGAGTGGAGTCATATTATGTGTTCCTTTTATATCTACCTTTTGTTTTTCAGCTATTACATTAGTGAGATTTAATCATGCCCTTGCATGCAGGGATGGCTCTATTATTATTTGTTAACCTGCTTTTGAAAATTTTCAATAGGGGTTCCTAAGTGGTTCGGTAGGTTGGGCATCTCACTCTTGGTTTCAGCTCAGAACGTGATCTCAGGATTGTGAGATGGAGCCCCACGGCAGGGTCAGCACAGTCTGCTTGAGATTCTCTCTCCCCCTCTGCCCCTTGCCCAGCTCATGCTCTCACTTTAAAAACAAAAACACTTAAAGTCAAAATCATGGGCATTTTTTTCATGTTCATGCCCACAGGTCTATCTCATCCTTTTTAGTAGCTGTGGGGTGTTCTATATTATGGTGAAGTCCTATGGACATTTATACTTTTTCCAATTTTGTCTAATTGTAATCAATGCTATAATGAACAGCCTTGTGTACTCCTAGTGACTGTGCTTGAAAGAGCCTATAGATCAACTATATGGTGTATAGAGAGGATCATGAGGAAGGAAAGAAAGAGGAAAGAAATGAAAGAATATGCCTGTGGATGACTGGGGTGTCTAGCAGATGCTGTTCTTCCCCATTCAAATATTTGGGGTTCCTCAGTCTGACAACTCTCCAAATCTTGTCAAGCCTCACCTACCAAAAAAGTGGCAGTCAGTTTTCTCCAGGAATAGAGAGGTCTAACTGACAAACATATTGCTTTATTCAGTGACAGCAGATACCCTCGGATGTCCTTAATTCACACATATGAATGAAAAATCCTGACTCACCAAGGCCTATCAAAAAAAAGAAAAACAAAAAACAAACAAACAAAAAACCCATAATGATAAGTTCCCAGAGTGGAAGATGAAGTATTAACATTACTAAGTCTTTAAGATAGACATTACAAGTACTTAAAACACACACACACACACACAAACAAACAAACAAAAAAACAAAAAACAACACTGGCTGGTTTTATAGACCCACAGTGATTTCCAGCATTTAATATTGGAAACCACAGTGCACTAAAAAGTTCTTAAGCTCTAATCTAAGAAAGACTTGGGTCAGGTGAGCTTTTCATCATTTCAAAATGTGACCTTTTCATCTCATTTCTTTTATCTAAACCAAGGGCAGTAGGGGTAATTATGAATACATGATAACCTTACACTGCAGTTAGTAAATTCCTTTCTTCCCAGACAAGAGAAACAAGTTACCATCCAGCAATGAAGGAAATTTGTTTCCGACTCAGTAGTGATACCAACGGGGATTTAGAGACAAGTGTGCTTAGGAGGTGTGAGCTATAGGACCCAAGGAGAGGACAGGGTAGGTACTAAGAGTTAAGAACAATGATGGTTTAACTAAGGCAGAAGCCTCAGAGGATACTTGCCACTTAAGAATTAGTACAAGCAAAGAACCTCTGAAAGATTTATCCAGAAGCAAAATAAACCACACATGATCCATATGGGAAGTGATTCTAGCATCTGATTATAGCTGAATTAAATGGAATTTTAAGGTCTCTAGAGAATCCACCAGTCTCTGTGATGACTGTGCATATAATCTTCAATAAAAGTATATGGAGCATTTAGACTTATTCTATGTCCTATAGTCACACCATAGGGGCAGTTCTTGTCTTATAACAGTGCTTGTCTGTCTCTCCCACATGGCCATTCATGTTCAGCATCAGTCACTGTAATGACCATGTCTTTTGTCTTCTATTTCTGATGGTTTGACATCTGAACCTCGCTGATGCTGACAGAGTTTCCTCCTAGTGTTAGTCAATTTTGGAGATAGTAAGCAACTCACTCATGAAGATGATTTTCAAATACAAATTAGCCAATCCAGAGCTCACACCCCCAACCACTACCTTTATTGGCCTCTCACACTTTGGACCACTGTCCACCCACCTTCATCATCCCAGGGCCAGGGACCAGCAAATAGGGACAGCTCCTCTACCCAGAGCCTGCTAAAATTATTAAAACTAGACAATTCTAGGTCTGCTTATAGTATTTCACCCATTGCTTCCTGTGAAGACCACCAAAAATGCTCTTCCCCACAGTTTCTCTTTCTCTTTTGCCTCCCAACCAATGTTGGTACTCCCCTGTGGGGCCTCCCATAGCACAGTGTACACCCACTTCTTGGGAACTGTAACAAACTATCTTTCTAATGAGTTGTTTCATAATCTGGTGGCCTTATAATATCTACGTTTTCTATTAATACACTATTTTAGACAGTGGCTATTCAGATCAATGTTCTAAAAGGATCATGTATCATGCTAAGATATTATAACATTTTAAAAATATTGAAACTTTGCTTTTCTAAATTAAAAACAAGTGCCGCTTAGATGCATCTAATAGAGTGACCACTACCCATTTAAATAACTCAGAAAATCATCATCTCTAAACAGGGTTAAAATTTAAGATTGAAAGAAATTTACCATCTATGTTTATTGGATTTTCTCCTATATCCCACATCAGACACTGCTCTAGATTTATACTTTAGCTATAAAGATAAGCAAGGTAGAATTCCACAAATCCTTTAATCTAGGAGGTGAGATGGATATATAAAAATAAATATGAAACTGTGGTGTTTCAGAGCTATGGGCAGAGTGACATCAGCAAGATGAGTAGTCCACACTACCCAAAGCAATCTACAGATTTGATGTAATCCCTATCAAAAATCCAATGGCATTTTTTACACAAATAGAGAAAGAATCCTATTTTCATTGTTGTTGCCAGAGACATTTATGAGATAAAGTTATACAGAAGATAGACAACATAGGTATTTCAACACAAGCTATTGTCACGGCACAAAGAAATATCTGAAATCATTTCCAGGAGGCTATCAATACTAAGTGTTTATTTCATATTCTCTTAAACATATATAATTGCTTACATCATTAGGGTGGAATTGAATAATACATCTACTTCTTTCCAGAAAAGCTAGTCCTTCTGGAACAGGACATGAGTGTGGGAACTTAATCTAGAGAAAGGGGTGGAAATAGTGCAAAACTGACTCCAGGACTATTCTCCATGGATGGCAGGGGGAATATAAAACATGATTTGTAGGGCCAAAGTCGGGATTACAAAGCAAGCAGGCTGTCCTCCTAACTCAATTCCAAACAGCAGCTATAGAGAGGGAAAACAAGATAGTGGCCACAGAATGGGAACAGTGGCAGGGTAGGTGAAGGAACAGAGGGCAGGAGGTGAAACCTGGAATGCAGCCACAGGAGATTTGGGGATAGCCCTGTGGTCTTGCCCGTGGGCAGAGTGGGAACAAAGACTGTAAACAGATGGGGGCAAATGTCTAGCTACAGACCCTGCAAGCATGATAAAACACAATCATTTTTATCTTCACTTTAGAGATAAGGAATCTGAGGTTCAAATGCAACAAATTAAAAGTAACAGTCATGTATGCTCTCTCTATTCCTGATTTCCTCTTTCCCTACTCTCCAGGAAGCTGCAAGGGAAACCATGCATCCTCTCTTCAACACCCAAAAGCCTACTGAACAGGACTCCTGTGAGAACCAAAACTAAGCAAAAGTAGAAACGTAAACCAAGAATGTCTTTCATTGAAAGAAAAAAAAACCACAAAAAACAAAAACCTAATAAGTAGTCTTGGCCCACAAGGAGCACAAAATCAAATAGAAGAGGCAATGTATGTTTAAAAGTGCACTAAAGGAAGTCTCAAGAGAGAAATGGAAACTAGCTATGGAAAGTGAGGACACAGAAAGCTTCTATTTAATGTTTAATGACCTGTGGCAGGCACTCTGAGGAACACATAATTAGCTTCTTTCTGCCCACACTCAAAGGTCTGGAGAACGCAAGGGACTTTCCCGAGGTTACAAAGCTAGAAGGTGAAAGGTAAAACCATGACACCAACCCAATTGTGTCTGGCACCAAAGTTCAAGCATGTCTTGCTTCCTTATCTGTTCCATTCACATTTATTTCCCCAAAAGTCAGGCATGGTAAGTACCTCAAAAATAAGTCTGTTTTATAAAATAAAGGATGGATGAATACATAAAGGCAAGTCACTAAGATTCGTAGCCCACCCATGGAACAGATGTGGGATAGGAAAGGGAAATAGAAGATCAGGCACAGCTTCAAAATTTTTAGTCTGAATGAAAATGGGATGAGATTACCATTCCAGGAGGAGAAAAACAAACCAGTGTGGGGAGGGGATGTGAGGGTTGTGGGTGCCTATCTGTCATGGTCTGGGCTTGTATGAACCAATGTCTTTTCTTTGATCTTTGCCTTGTACACACTGCTCCAGGTCTGCTTCCAGTTCTCCATCCTCCTCACCTCCAGGTAACTATAAAATGTCATTCCTTCTGCCTGGAATGTCGTCTTTGCATCTCTCATGTCACCCATCCAACTAGTACATCATTTAGATCTCAGGTTTTGACAAGGAGGAAACTTTCCCTTACCTCCTACCCCTGACAAATTTTGTGGGTGAGGCAATGGAGGAATCTTCCCGGGTCCATTATCACATTGCATTGCAATCCCGCTGGTAGTTATTTGTCTTCACTTAAATCTGCAAGCTCTTTCCGCTTTGCTGATTGTTTCATTTTTTTTTTTAAAGATCTTATTTATTTATTTGACAGACAGATCACAAGTAGGCAGAGAGGCAGGCAGAGAAAGAAGGGGAAGCAGGCTCCCCGCCGAGCAGAGAGCCCGATACGAGGCTCGATCCCAGGACCCTGAGATCATGACCCGAGCTGAAGGCAGAGGCTTTAACCCACTGAGCCACCCAGGCACCCCTGATTGTTTCATTTTTATTTTGCTCTTGTTTTGTTCTGTGTTATTCCAGAACAAAACATAATACAAACATACCCAGTTTGGACTCTGAACTGGCACATACAACAGACGGTCAGGACTTCTGAGAAATCAGGACTGTGTATTCTTGAACCTACAGGCAACAGTCTCAATCAAGTTCCTTAGAAGGACTCAGCAAAGGCAGATCACTCCACCCCATTATTAGATGTGGTCAGATCCAAACACACTCACAGTGTCTTTACAGAAGGATTACCCTGGAGTTCTTAGTGTTCCTGAACTTTACTCTTGGATGGATGACCGTTTAAAATGTTCTGTTAATTGAATATCCCTTCTTACACTTTGTTAACACTGGTAAGCACAGTAGGTGTGTCATGACCTAGCCTAGTCCATGTAACCACCATTAACCTGGAATATGGCAAGGAAATCGCTATACATAAGGAAACAAAAGAAAAAGAGACATAGAATCTAACAATAATGCTGAAGGACACTCTCTTCTTTCTTCTCTCCCTCAATGTCCCTGCCACTCACACAGTTGACCAGCTTCAGAAAATGTTCACACCATGATATTTCGGGATGAAACCAGCAATTAGGAAAAATCTCAGACTACTGGGAAGCTTATGCTCCCGGGGAAGAGATGTGCAGCAATTACGTATCTCCTGTTGTTATCTGTGGGTTGAGCCAGCTCAGAGAGGAGGTCCACACCTGCTGAAATACATCAAAATCTTCTCCTCATCTTATGCCCAGCAAAGATCCATTTCTGTTAGAATCAAATACTGCACTCATCGCTTATGACAGCAAGTGTACAGTCACCAAAGAAGAAAGGCAAACTTGTAAAGAAGAATAATTTTGGGAAGACTTGGAGTAAGTAGATCACAGCTGTAATAAAATTCATTCAGTAAACAACCCCAACCCCAGAGGCACTGTTCACAGACCTACCATCTGGGAAGAAAAATCTCATACCTCGGGATTATTTTAAGGTTTGTTTTCTGAAAGGTAAAAGGGTACTAGCATCCCCCCAGTATCTAGAAATGACAGTCAGGTTTTAGATAGAGTGGCTTAAGAAACAACTCCCTTTTTGGAGAGAACAGAGTTAAGAGAGTTGTCAAGAGGAGAATGTACTATATTTCCTATATTCCCACACCCTATTCCTGCCATTATCATTCGAGCATCTTACAGGGTTGGCAGGAGAGAATATTATAATTCTGATTTTCAGCAAAATGTCTGTGCCTAAGCAGATATGCATGCTTGTGTGACAGAAGTGCCAATCTCATCATTTCTAGGAGAAAACACTCCATTTTATAATGCTAAAAATTTCCCCAAAATGCATGCATTTGTTGATTCTGAGGCATCAATTCTCTTTTAGGCAATGTATGTTTTGTCTCCACTTAAGAGACCCTGTGAAGCTTCGCAACAGAGGAACCCACATGCAATTCCGTGAAATAAGTCATTCTCAGGACTCCTGAGCTCTGTGATACGGCTGACAAGGAAATGTAGAAGTGTGAAATGAGCAGGGGTATGAGGGGGCTATGGTGCTGCAGGGATGCACTGGGAAAAATCAGGGGTCAGCAAAATATAGCCCACAGACCAAATACACCTGGCCAGTCTATTTTTGTAAAAATAGATTGCAGGAACAAAGCCATGTCCATTTGTTGCTGTATTGTTTGTGGCTCCTTTTGTACTAAAATGGCAGAGTTGCATGGCTACAGCATAGAATGCTAAGCCCAAATATTTACTCTATGACCTTTTATAGGAAAAATGTGCTGATCCCTGGAGAAGCAAAAAGAAATTCAGTGAATAAAAATTACTTTGTCATGAGAGGTACAATAAAAATTTAAATAATGTTTTAAATGAGTATTTGTAAGGTTGCTTTAAAATTTCTCAAACAGCCCCATAAATTGTCACAAAAATAATTTTAGTTTATTTACTGTGCTGGGTAAACATGGAGGCTGCCAGCCCACAGAAGCCAACCTCTTCAGCGTCTGCTAACTGACAAGGCCAATATGGCTTCTGTGACTAAAGCTCAGGGACTCAGTGTCTAAGGCAAGAACCTTGAGGTCCAGGGAAGGCATGTGAACAGCGGCAGCTGGAGATCTCGTGAGCTATTCAGGTGCTGAGGCGTTGGGACAACTAAGGTCTTTTCCAGAAAACTTAGAAACCAGAAGGAGAATGGAGGTCAGTTGGAAGTGGGGGCAAAATAGAAAAGACAAAGAAAGTAAGGGCAAAAGAGACAAAGGACCGCTGTGTCACGTTAAATGGAGGTCCAGTTCAAAGAGAGAGCTACCTAGAATTCTTCACAAGTTATGAGAGAAGTATTTTCTGACCGCTAGAGCCACACCTTAATGTTATCCCAGACTCTGTGAAAGAAAACTCTCAAGGCAAAGTCCTTGTGAATTTTCATTTCTTATTTTTCGCTTATTGCACTAATCGATGCCCCTGCGATTTTAAAAATTTTTATTTTTAAGTAGGCTCCCCACCCAGCACAGAGCCCAACTCAGGGCCTGAACTCACACCGGAGATCAAGACCTGAGCTGAGATCAAGAATCTGACACCTGACTGAGCCACCCAGGCGCCCCTCCCCGGGTTTTTCTTTATTTTCGTTTGTTTTTCTGTCTCTCTGTTTGTTTTCATCAAAAGAGCTTGACACACAGAGATTGAAATGGGAACAACTTTGTATCAGGAAATAATTACTGGACTCACAAACTGTATTCAGGGCAAAATGGCTTGCCCTAAAATATATAAAGGAAAGCAGAGAACGATTTCGGGGTGCGATACTTCACGGCCACATAAGCTCCTATCACTTTTTAACAAGCTTTTGTTTCTTTGTTTACCAGAATGTTCCCTTAGGTGTTTAGAGCCCATAGACCTCAGCTACAAAGCTAGCTGGTGCAATTTGGTTGCATTATAGTACATTGGAACGAATACTATACTTGAAATATAAATGGATGAACGGCTTTTAGCTAGAATTTTTTTTTTTATAAAGATTTTATTTATTTATTTGAAACAGAGAGAGAGATCACAAGTAGGCAGAGAGGCAGGCAGAGAGAGGAGAAAGCAGGCTCCCCGCTGAGCAGAGAGCCCGATGCGGGCCTCGATCCCAGGACCCTGAGATCATGACCTGAGCCGAAGGCAGAGGCTTAACCCACTGAGCCACCCAGGCGCCCTTAGTTAGAATTTTTAAAAAAATTTCTGCCTGAATGCTTGAATCCCTTGAAATGCTCTAGCAGCATGCTCTTGCGTGTCCTGCCACCCTCAATATTTTTGTTGGCCTGGAGTGACTCCAAAGGGGGGCACATAGCAGCCCTCTCCCTGAGAAAGCCTAAGGCGATAGATAGAACACATTCCCATTTCAAGCTGCTGGTTCTGCACCCGTGGAGTTGCGCATAGGTGCATTCTTATTGCTCTGACCAAGCAAGGTATGATTTCATTTTCCTAATGAGTCACAGACTGTGAATAACTGTACCCCCCTTTCCCAGCCATCGGCTAGGGCTGAACCCTATTTAGACTGGCAAGAAATAACTTTTGGATCAGGAATCTTCTCATTTCTCCACTATGGGAATGTAGGAGGTTAGGAGGTGGCTTCAAAACTTGCTTGGGCATTGTCCCTATTTTATGTCTAGCTGTGCCTCTGTGAAAAGGCTCCCTGACAACAATAGCAATGACCACTGTAACACGCATGTTTATTGAGCGCTTACAATACAATGCCCTTTAAGGTACAAATTATTTTAGCCCTCTTCACAGTTCTGGGAACATTATTAACCCTATTGGCAGCTGAAGGAACTGAAGCATAGAGAAACTAAATTATGCATTCAGGTTCAAATAAAAAATAAATGATCACAGTCTGGCTCTAGAGCCCATGCTTTTAAGATCCTTATGCTACTATCTAGAAGGAGAAGTAACATCCTTGCCCTATACCACTGTAATTAGTAAATAAGTCTTTAATCAAACCAAAAGAATGATGTAACAGTAGTGTGGGATGGTAAAAGAGGTCATACTCTAGGTCAGGCAGACCTGGGTCTGAATACAAATCGTATCTTGGATTAGGCAAGGTAATAACTAAAGAAATCCTTTGTCTTCTCCTAGCCCCAAGCCCTCATCTCTAAAATAGGGATTCTAAGGACTTTGAAGCATGATTTCTGTGAACACACTAAAATAAAGGATGCAAAGTCCCCCAAAATAGTGTCTGATACATAATGGGCAATCACTCAAAAAGTAATGCCTTTCTTCTTCATTTCTGCTCTGATGGAGCTCTTTTAACTGCATGCTTATAGAAGACCTTTTCTGTTATCTCACACCGATCAAAACAATCTCATGCTATACAGCTAAGAATTCCCTCTTGAAAACCTGAGGTGCTCATGACCACAGGAGCAGCTTGGACCCATCACGATGGAGATTATATTCAGGAAGCATAATCCTAGCTTCCACACTGTCTTGAGTTAAAGTGAAGAAGCTTAAAATATTTAAAATATTAATTATGCTACGGTAAGGCAGCTTTGAATACTAGTGACCTGGAAGAAGGAAGGAATATTCTATGAAGTGTCAACCTAGCATTTTTAATCGCTATTTTTCTTTAAGTCTGAGATATTTTATTTCAGTACATAGAACACTTCAAAAACTGAATATGAGTCTAGTGAACATAGAGTACCACTGAGCCTGGGTGGTTCAGTGGGTTAAGCCTCTGCCTTCAGCTCAGGTCATGATCTCAGGGTCCTGGGATCAAGCCCCTCCTCGGACTCTCTGCTTGGCGGGGAGCCTGCTTCCCCCTCTCTCTCTGCCTGCCTCTCTGCCTACTTGTGATCTCTGTCTCTGTCAAATGATTTTTTTTAAAAAAATGAATTAAAAAAAAAAAAGAATACCATTACATGTGCCTGATCTTCCCTGTCTTTTTTCTTTTGCTTATAGTGAACTTGTTGGATCCCAAGGTCCCCCTCACCTACCCACTGCCACCACACAAAGTGATGGTCAATTCTGACCTAGGGTTGGGAGCCAACGCCAACTAAACTTAGAGGGCACAAGGGAGCATTTAGGGATCACTCAAGTTATTAATTCATTAAATATTAAGCCAAATGTTAATAGTCCAGCACTGGTGTTGGACCATGCCACTGAGATGTTAATGACAAAGTCCAATTGTTCCTCTCCAGTTTGGTTAATAGGGTCCCTGCCTGATATTTATTCATCACTTTCTAATGTCCAGCCAAAAGAAACAGATTTTTCCAATGATTTTTCCTCACCATCCATCTCTCCATACCACTAATAAGCATGCATGTGCATGTGAGCACATGTGTGTGCACACATGCGCGCACACACACACACACACACACACACACACACAGGTGTGGGTGAAGGGAGGGAATGGAGAGAGAGAGAGAGAGAGCCTGATCCTCAATCCATTTTTGCCTTTTAAGTAAAACCACTTAAACTAAAGGAAAAAAAACTAAAAACCACTTAAACTAAAGGAAAAAAAAATTTTTTTTAAAGATTTTATTTATTTATTTGACAGACAGAGATCACAGGTAGACAAAGAAGCAGGCAGAGAGAGAGAGAGAGGAGGAAGCAGGCTCCCTGCTGAGAGCCCAATGTGGGGCTCGATCCCAGGACCCTAGGATCATGACCTGAGCTGAAGGCAGAGGCTTAACCCACTGAGCCACCCAGGCGCCCCACTAAAGAAAAAAATTTTTAAAGACTTTTTTTGGATGCTGACTATCTGATCTTCCGGATCAAAGAATCTTTACTTTCTTCCCCATTCTTATATATATTCATTTACATATTTCTCATTCATTCATGCATACATTCATTTATTCAAAAATTATTTTTAAGCACCTACTATGTGCCAAGCATTGTATTAGGCGTAAGTGGTAAATGTAACATGATTAGAGTCCTTGCTTTCACAGATCTTTCCAAGCTAGTAGGAGATAAAGACAAAATATTTGGTGTAATGTGAAGACCTGCAATGAGTATACAATTCAGACTTTGGAGATAGAGTTTGGAAGGCTGGGAAAACTTTCTATAAGAAGTAATAATCATCAGATGATTCTGAAAGGACAGTGGAGATTAGGTGGAGGATGAAGGATGAAAGGGGCAGCTGGTAAATGGAGAAGGGAACAGTGGGGTGTTCTAGATGTAGGAAACAGCATGGGTAAAGCCCACAGTGAGAAGGAGAACATGCAATATTTAAAGAACTGAAAGTCATTCAGCACAGCAGGCATAGAGCATGGCTAGAGTCTGAAGGAAGTGAAAAGACCATATTTGTATTTTAGAATAATTTCGTTCTGTGAAGAATGGATTGGAAAGGGGCTGGAGACAAATTTAGTAACCTGCAACTGTTGCTATGTGACATTTTTCTGTATAGACAAGTGGTTTCAAGATAAACCAGAATGGAAACTCTGACAGAGGCTTAAGGACAACTGAATCACCTGGATTTGCAAGTTGGATGGAAGAGAGAGGGAAGAGTCAAAGGTAAATTGTGGATTTGGATTGTGATTTGAGCTGTTATGGGTGGGAATGGGGATGAGAGGGAAGGGAAACGGAGTTGAGTTTGTTCACGGTGAGTTTGAGGTGAGTTTGAGGACACACCCATATACATGCCCTATACTTGGCACTCTTTTACTACGGTGACATTCCAGGAACTCCTGTCCTTCAACATTCCCCCAAGACACCAAGCACACACGTGGGTCACATTTGTTTATGATTATGTCCTCCAGACAACATACTCTGTCTGCATGACTACATGAACTCTGTCACCTGGATCTAAATCTCCAGGACCTGGTCATCAAGCTTAGAGTGGATTTCTTACTTCCAGGAGGAACTTAACACACAGGACCTATATCCATTTTACACAGAAACACTTTCTCAAACCCAATCTGATGCTAGAACCTGCTCCTGAGATACAGGCAGAGTCACAGAGATAGCCTTAGTAGAAGAGATATTGAAAGAGTCCAAAGAATTGAAATAGCTGATCAATTCGGATGGTTTTAAAGGCTATGATATTTCGAAGTCACTCTATATTCTCAGGCTTTCTATTTGGGAAAATATCATGTAAAAATTACATAGTAAAATCCCTATGAGGCTGCCTGAGGATGAATAGTAAAATAGCATGGCAATTTCAAAACTGAAAGTATAGTTTTAATCAATGCATAGTAGGAACTTGTTTAATATACAGAAAGTTTAATGAATGATAAGTCAATGGGTCCACAACAGTGAAAATGTTTTACATTTGTACTGAAATCCATAGTTTAAAAAATACTTCCATGCCCATGAAATTACTTAAAATCTTTGAATCATAGAACTCCAAAAGTACTTGCTACTTTTCAGATCATTTGGGAAAATGTTAGGGAATACCATATAAATGGACAATAAACTTAACCGACATTCAAAATAACTTTTGCCTCAACTAAACCACATTCTCTAAAACTAAATAATCTCTTCTACTGAGAGCCAAAGAAGATGCAGAGTAAATATCTTCCCATCTGAACTGGTGGAGTACTACTAGTAAATTTTCTTTATTTATTTTTAATAAAATTCAGGAGAAGAAGGAAACACATTGAATTCTTGACCAAAAAACCTGATGAAATAATGATTCAGGTTTTTTAATCCTAATTATAATTTTTAAATAAATGTTTTATTTTAGTATACTCTTATATAAAGATAGTACAGAGTTCATGTATTCTCCACACCCAATTTTACCTATTATCTTAAGTTAATATAGCTTTTGTCAATAATTAATGAGCTGATATTGATATCATCTTATTAACTAAAGACTATACTTCTCTCAGATTTCCTTTTTTTTTTTTTTTTGACTAATTCGCTTCTTCTCTACTGAGATCTCATCCAGGAGGACATGTGACATTCTGTAGTTATGTTTCCTCAGGTTCTCTATGGGGATGACAGTTTTTTCAGATTTTCCCATTTTTGATGACTGACAGTTTTGAGGATGATTTGTCAGGTATTTTGTAGCATGCCCTTCCATTGGGATTTGTCTGATGGTTTTGTTATGATTACACTGGGGAAATTTATTTCTGGGAGGAAACCACAGCACTAAAGTTACCATTACAATCATGTCACATCAAATGACTTGAAAGATGTTTTAGAAATAGAAAACTTGAAAGATGTTAATACTGTTAATACTAACTGTTAATACTAACCTTGATCACCTGACCTGAAGTAGTTCATCAGGTTTCTCAACTTTAAAGTTACTCTCTTTTTTCTTCTTTTATACAGTCATCTTCAGAAGAAAGTTATGTGCAGCTTACATTTAAGTAATAGGACGTTTTCTCCCACCTCTTTAAAGACTATATAAATTATTTGGAAATTTTCTGCCAGGGGTAGTTGCCTATTCTCTACATTTATTTACTTAGTTGTTTTTTAGACCATTATAGAAGCATGGATCTTTATATTATACATTGACAACTTTATTTTGTCTATATAATTGTTCCAGCCTTGGCAACTGGGAACTCTTTCTGATGGTTTCTGGAATGCTTTGATATACCCATATTGTTGTGGGTCCTACCCCCTCACCGCTCCCCTGCCAATCTTTCCTTACTTCCTGATACTACAAGATGCTTCAGGACCATCTGGTGTGTTTTCTCTCTCATATCTAGAATCAGTCTTTTTCCCAAGGAGCCATTTCCAATAAATGTTGGAGAAGAGTATCAGAAACCATGATCTGGGTTCTGGGTATGCCTACAGTTACTGGGGCATCATTGCTTCTAGGCTTTTTCAAATGATGGAATAAAGATATGTGCAGTAAAGTAGATCTTCTTCAGTTTTCTGGAAGTAAAGCCCAGGACAGCATGGAAGACCTCCCTAAGACTACAAGCCCCCCAAGAGTTTCCTCATTCTCATGCTAATCTACACAGCCTCCAGCAACTGGTCAAACTTACCATTGAAGCTACCCTCCCAGCTTAAGGCCCTGGTTCTAAACAGCACATCTCAGCTGTGAGTCTCTGGATTTACCAATCTCCCCAGCCCTTAGTGTGATAACCCTGTACACTCTTTTGGCTATTAAATTCCAGAAAATCACTAAGTTGCAGTTTGCCTAGTTTTTACTTGTTAGAACAACTTCCAAGTTCTTTACATATTGAATCTGAAATGAGAAACTTCCCTATTTCCATTTTCAAAGATATTTTATATTCTCTATTCAGATCCATCTTTGGCTTCAGTACTTATCTGCACATTTTTTGTTTTCATTCCAATATCTCAAGGCAGCAATTGCAGAAATTTGTGTTTGCATTCTGCCAACTTTAGAATTTCCCAGAAGTTAATTTCATTTCTAACTGAGCAAACATCAAGAGATTCTCAACTAGCTGAGGTGTAGTCATATGTGCTAGAATGGGTATTAATACAAATTATGATATTCCGCACTTTATTTCAAAGTCATTCAGTACTAGCAATGCATCAGCATCAAATATACTGACTGTGCCTTTTCTTTCCTACATGTGCATATAATGAGGATTTCATAATGGCTTGTGCCTCTAGACATGTTTTCCTAAAGACAGCCTGAAAACCATATTTTAAAAGTTAAGAGAGGACGTCTTAGAAGTTTTGTTTGTATACAGTGGCAACTCAGTGACTGTGCCTGGGAGGAGTGGTCTCCGTCATCACCCCTGTGTTTCCCATATGCTCTTCATTCTCTACATGAAATCATTGTTTTATTTTACTCTCATGTCACTCATTTAAAAAATTAAGAAGAGCCTTAATGGACAGCTTGCAGACCAGATGAGAAGTAGCCTTAGGAAGAAACTGATTTGTTGTCCCGGAGCCAGTCTCCAAGGGGGACCAGTCTCAGGGGTCACTGCAATCCAGCACACTGGTGCGTATAACCTGGGACTGTAGGACTGTGGTAGTTTATATCCATTAGCTAGCTTCCCATCCTAAGTGTGGATGTTGCATTAAGTAAACGAAGATGCCTTTCTTATTTTTCCCTCTTGACAGGAACAGACACAAACACACATATACTACATGAGGCTTTTCTGGGGCCCAGTGAGAAAAAGCTTATTGTAACCTAGTGAGCGGCTGAATGGTTCCTGCCTTTATGAATGCAATGACTTCAGAGACTGAGAACAGTCAGGGCTGCTAGATAAAATGTAGAATGTCCAGTTAAATTTGAATTACAAATAAACAGTGAACATTTTTTAGTGTAAGTCTGCCAAATCTAATTGCCCCCTCGTTCCCTTAAATCAATTCCAGCTGAGAGTCTAGGGTTTTCCTCTCGAAGAATTCAGCTTTCCTTGCCATATCAAGATATCAAGTCACTACATCTGTATCTTTGGGGTAAATACCTAGTAGTAGCGGCAATGTCCACAACAGCCAAACTGTGGATGGAGCCAAGATGACCTTTAGCAGATGAATGGATAAAGAAGATGTGGTCCATATACACAATGGAAGATTACTCAGCCATCAGAAATGATGAATACCCACCACTTGTATCAACATGGATGGAGCCATTTGCATCGACATGTTAAGTGAAGTAAGCCAAGCAGAGAAAGACAATTATCCTATGGTTTCATTCATATGTGGAACCTAAGAAGTAGCACGGAAAACCATAGGGGAAGGAAGGGAAATCCAAAGGGGGAGAAGTCAGAGAGGGGGTGAACCATGAGAGACTATGGACCCTGAGAAACAATCTGGGTGTTTCAGAGGGGAGGAGGGCAGGGAGATGGAGTAACAGGGTGATGGGTACTGAGGAGGGCACATGCTGTGATGAGCACTGGGTGTTACACTTAAGTAATGAATCACTGACCACTACATCAAAAACTAATTACATGCCATACAGTGGCTAAATGAACATTAAAAAAGAGAGAGAGAGAGAGAGAGAGAGAGAGATCAAGTCATGGAGTACCTGTGTGGCTCAGTTGGTTAAGCATCTGCCTTCGGCTCAGGTCATGATCCCAGGGTCCTGGGATAAAGCCCTGTGTCTGGCTCTCTACTCAACAGGAAGCCTGCTTCTCCCTCTCCTCCCCACCTCTGCACTCTCTCTCACTGTATCTCTCTCATATAAATAAAATCATTAAAGGGGGGGAAGAGAGATCAAGTCACAATAATCCCGTCATGGAAAAGAATCTCAAGAGTTGAAAAGCGATCACTGATGCATCACAGGACTTCCCCTGAAGGCCATGAAGGCACAGGGAAGGCTTCTGTCTCAGTGAAAATGAGTCTCAGGTCCCTCTCTAACAGCAGGTCACAATGTTCACATTCTTTAATCAACTTGCCACGTGACTTAGCAGAGTATGTTCATATTGCTATTGGCTGGCTTTGGATAACATTTTAGAGGTGTGGAAAATAAACATTCTCTTGCTGAGAACTGACTATGTGCCAAATACTGTACTAAGTGCTTAAATGGTAGTACTCCAATTAATTGCCACAACAATGCAATAGATTCATCTCATGATCCCCTTTTCCAACTGTGAAACAAAGCTTCGGAGCAGTGAAGAAAAGTCACGTAATTACACAACTTCATAGCTAAAATGTTCGAGTTCACTTCTTTCCCAGAGATCTGTTGGATATAATCATTTACACAGAGATCGAGGCCTGGACTGTCAGTCAGACAGAACACTCCTCCCCCACCATGGATGGGGAGCACCAAGGCAGGGGAGGGCAGGCCCCTCGAAGACAGGGTCCTCAGCTCAGAGAGAAAAAGGTAACATGCAAATCTCCATGCCCCAGGTCTCACCAGCAATGGAGCTGGGATCTCAGCATCATTCATGATGTGAAAGATCTTTAGAGTATCTGGAATATTCTTAAAAAGGAAGCTAACATATTTCCCTAGCAATCCTCGTATGTCAGGAGCTGTCATAAACGGCATTTATTTGATATTTTATTTAACCTTCAAAATAACCTCGTGGTTTGTGAATTTGTTGCACGCTTTACCAGAAAACAAGGCTCAGAAAGATGAAAATACTCGCTGACAGTCTTCTGGTGAGGAGGGTTTTGAACTGAGATTCACACTCACGGCTGTCTGAACACAAAGCTCCTGCTCTTTCCACTGCTTCTGGGAATGTCTGCCATGTATAACATATGGAAATGAAAAGTTAAATATTTATGAAACCTCCTTTTGAGTGTGTACTCTTGGCAAGTTAAGTAGCTCAGCTATTTATTTTTTACCTCTGTCACTGGTGATTAGAATATATTTCAGGGGGGGAAATGTCAACTTTCAGTTTCTTACTTTGCTGTGACTCTTTTTTTAAACTTAGGGAGAAAAGTATGTATATATTCTTTAATTTCAACCCATGACAGAGGTGTTAACCTGCTCGATGCCAAAGCTACGACTCTAAGCCCAGTTTATAGCCTAGCCCAGATTCGGAAGCAGGGGATTCAATCTGTTAAATTCAGTTAGAGACAATACCAATGTCTGAATGTTGCTTTGAGAGTTTTAGGGCTCAGCTCCAAGACTCCTAGGCAGCAGGGGCTTTAGCAATAAGTTATTTGGGAAGTCAATCTGGGATATCTAAGATGTTATGAAACATACCAGAATGGCCTTTCATGACCCTAAGCACCAGGAAAGAAGATGGGGTTCCAGTGCTATTACAGGAATTGGAGGCAGGGGGCAAGGAACAGGTACCAGAAAGGTAGCAGGATTATGATAGATGCAGTTAGATGTACCACTTAGAGATTAACTGGGCAGTCAGCCATCCAGCCCGGATACACAGCAGGCTCTGCACAGGGGTGGGAAAGTACTCTTCTTCATGAGAGCCTGGCACATGTGGCAATCCTCCTTGAAACTGTCACTTCTATTTAATTTGTGTACCTTCTTTGTGAAGCAGTCTTCATAGTCACTGGTACCTGTTTTGGTCAAGATGTCATACTCTCATGGGAGTTGCTAAGACCTTAGCCTGAGTTAGGAAATGATAGCTCTGTCCGTCGGTTCAGCCACCTGAGTCCTATATTATGAAATCAGGAGCTGCACTATAATTATTTCAGTTCTCCTTCAGTGGGCTAATATTAGGCCCACATTTAATTTTCTCCCACCTTATCAAATTCCTTACTGATAAAGTCCTTTAAAGCTCAATTAATTCGGCAATATGATTACAATCCCTGAGGAACACAGAAGCATCATTGCTGTGTAGAAACGGAGATTTCCTCAGTAAGCTCTACTGTTAGAATGATCTTTGAACAGGAGAAATTCCAAATGTGATTTAAGGGGGAGAATTTACAGTTGCATTGCTAGTTTTTATGGTTTAATAGTCATTTTTTAAAAAGTCACTATTAACATCCTTATGCTGTTCAAATACGTTTATTAAATATGTATCTGTTCACTCATACCTCTGAGTGAAGGAGCATTTTTCCTGACTACAAAGGTGGGTGATTTGACATATAAGGTCTACAGGAACATTGCCACAGTGCTGCACAGACGCTCTAATTTTTGCTCTATTCTTAAAAAAAAAAGAATAACAACAAACTATAACAGATCTATTTAGGTATTAGGGATGTTCTTTTATCCACTGTAAAGACTTATGCAAATAGAATCAAGATTATATATTCCTTTGCCTCTTTAGGTCTATTTTTTAAAAAGAAAAGGGGCCACTGTAATCTAGAACTAGAAATAGCTTTATTCAAGGGATCTCTAATAATTTTATGACTATCTTTTTACTAAATATGTCTATTTCACAACAATAAGATAAATGTTTGTTGATCACAGATTGAAGATGACAGAAATTGAAATAGGAGAAAAATTAGAAATGTATTTATATGTTCCCTCATATTTATGATAAAAAATTATTATTCTTCCATTTTAGGTTCAACGAATATCATGTAAGTTGTAGAAGCAGCCTAAAATGGACTTCACACATGAACTGTTTAAAAACACTCAGATCTTCATATATTTACATATGCGTTTATCACATTAGCCAAAATCCCACCGGGGAAATTTTGTATCTATTTTTTAAAATTTAAAGTGCAAAGAAATTCATTCAGTTACATTATCACCATAGGAATTAGAAGTTTCATCACAATAATTAAATCTTAAGAGAATAGGGGTTATGGACATTGGGGTTGGGTATGTGCTATGGTGAGTGCTGTGAAATGTGTAAACCTGGCGATTCACAGACCTGTACCCCTGGGGATAAAAATATATTATATGTTTATAAAAAATAAAATTAAAAAAAAGAATAAATATGCTACAAATGAAAAAAAAAATCTTAAGAGAATATACAAATGCAACATCATTTTGTGCTAGGAATATAGTTTACTAAAAAAGACATGAAGTTTGCTTTTTAAATTTCATTGTATTTATTTAAAACCTGAAATTCTGTGAATGACATTTTACTTCCTCTTTGTCAAATACATTTTTCCTACTTTTTATCAATTAATATTTGATATCAGGAACATGTCCATAGAAATTCAGCTTCCTCTCTGATATATAAAAGACTTGGAAGTCATTGCTTTCATCCTCAAACAGAAAAAAAAACAAAACACAAAAACTGAACAAAATGAAAATGAACAGCTCTTCTTAGAGCCATCAGAGAACTGAGGTCATGAGGCTGTCTTAAAAACAGGAGAGACGGGTGAGTGCAGAGAATCACAGCTTACTGTGATCAAAAACCACATGCTGTGGCCAGAAACTGTAAGAACACTTAAGCAGTAATTGATTAATAGCTGAAGACTGAGTGTAGACTAGCTCCAGAGATTGAAAACTCCTGGGGACACAGCCTTAGAGGTTCACCGACAACTTTGTAGAGATTTCCCTCCAGGGGCCCCTCCAGGTTCTGATGATGAAGACTGGAGAAAAATCCTGTCATGGGTCTGAAGGGAAAAGTTATCATTTAAAATATTCCCATAATGTGATTCCCATAGAATAGGAATGCTTTCTATTGCACAGGAATATAGGTTTGCTGAGCAAACCCAGCAGATTACTTAGCCTGGCCTTAGGCAAGGGCAGTGTAATTCTGCCTCAGGCAAAGACACTTAAGAATCACCACGAAAGGCTGTTTCCCCAGAAGACCAGCAAAAACATCTAGCCAAGACCAAGTTTACTGATTAATGAGAACTGCAAAACACCAGTGCTACTGGTGGCTTTTTTCTCATGATTGCAAAGTGAAGTCTTGCAAAGTTGAATTTTTAAAAAAAAAATTATTATTATCTTTTTCCATTTTTCTTTTTTAAAAAATTTTCCTCTTTCTTATTTTAATCTATTTTAACTATTTTATCAATACCTTTTTAAAAATCTTTAAATTTTCATTTTCTTAGTCATATTCTATCCCTTCATTGTATTTACCTTATTTTTTTGTATACACATAAGCTTTTCTTTCTTTAAAATTTTGGGACAGTTTCTTGTAAAACAGACCAAATATACCCTAAATCTAGTGTATGGCTTTATTCTGGTCTCCCCCCGATCACATTCTCTCCTTTGTTTTTGTTCTGTTTTGTTTTTTTCCTTTTTTTAACCAACTTCTTACTTTAACAATTCCTTTTTGAAAATCATTTTTAATTTTCATCTTTACAGCTATATTCCATCCCTTCATCATGTTTACCATATATATATATAATTTTTCTTTCTTTAAAATATTGGGAAACAGTTTGTTCTGAGAGACCAAAATATACCCCAAATCAAGCATGTGGCTCTGTTCTATTCACAGAGCCTATTCACATATATATGTTCTATATAATATTATATATAATATAAAAATATATAATATAAATATATATATATATGTATATATTTCCCCCCCCCTCAACTTTCTTCTCTCCCAGTTTCAGGTCTCTTTTCACTTGGTTAGTGTATATTTTCCTGGGGTTGTTGTTACTCTTTTAGCATTTTGTTCTCTCATCCATCTATAGGCTGTCATTGAAAATAGAAGGAGAGATAAAAAGCTTCCAGGACAAACAAAAACTAAAAGAATTTGCAAACACCAAACCAGCCCTACAGGAAATATTGAAAGGGGTCCTTTAAGAAAGGAACAGAGAAAATATACAGTAACCGTCACCTTACAGGCAATACAATGGCACTAAATTCATATCTTTCAACAGTTACCCCAAATGTAAATGGGCTAAATGCTCCAATCAAATGACACAGGATATCAGAATAGATTAAAAACAAAAACAAAAACAAAAACAAAAAAAAACAAAAACAAAAACAAAAGCAAGACCCATCGATATGCTATCTACAAGAAACTCATTTTAGACCCAAAGACACCTCCAGCTTAAAATGAGGGGAATGGAAAAATTTACCATGCTAATAGACATCAAAAGAAAGCTGGGGTGGCAATCTTTATATCAGACAAATTATATTTTATGCCAAAGACTATAATAAGTGATGAGGAAGGATGCTATATCATACTTAAAGGGTCTGTCCAACAAGAAGATCTAACAATTTTAAATATCTATGCCCCTGACATGGGAGCAACCGACTATATAAACCAATTATTAACAAAATCAAAGAAACACATCGACAATAATACAGTAATAGTAGGGGACTTTAACACCCCCCCCCTCACTGAAATGGACAGATCATCTAAGCAAAAGATCAACAAGAAAATAAAGGCTCTCAATGGCACACTGGACCAAATGGACATCAAAGATATATTCAGAACATTCCATGCCAGAACAACAGAATACACATTCTTCTCGAGTGCACATGGAACATTCTCCAGAATAGATCACATCCTGGGTCACAAATCAGGTCTCAACCAGTACTAAAAGACTGGAATCATTCCCTGCATACTTTCAGACCACAATGCTCTGAAGCTAGAACTGAACCACAAGAGGAAAGTTGGAAAGAACTCAAATACATGGAGGCTAAAGAGCATCCTACTAAAGAATGAATGGGTCAACCAGAAAATTAAAGAAGAATTTTAAAAATTCCTGGAAACAAATAAAAATGAAAACACAACTGTTCAAAATCTTTGGGACATAGTAAAGGCAGTCCTAAGAGGAAAGTATATAGTGATACAAGCCTTTCTCAAGAAACAAGAGAGGTCTCAAGTACACAAAATAACCCTAACCTAAAGGACCTGGAGAAAGAAGAGCAAATAAAACCTAAACCCAGCAGGATAAGAGAAATAATAAAGACCAGAGCAAAAATCAATGAAATAGAAACCAAAAGAACAGAAGAACAGATCAACAAAACTAGGAGCTGCTTCTTTGAAAGAATTAATAAGACTGATAAACCCCTGGCCAGACTTGTCCAAAAGAAAAGAGAAAGGACCCAACTTAATAAAATCATGAATGAAAAAGGAGAGGTCACAACCAACACCAAAGAAATACAAACAATTAGAAGAACATATGATGAGCAACTATACACCAGCATATTTGAAAATCTGGAAGAAATGGATGCATTCCTAAAGACATATAAACTACCAAAACGGAACCAGGAAGTAATAGAAAACCTGAACACACCCATAACCACTAAGGAGATTAAAGCAGTTATCAAAAATCTCCCAACAAACAAGAGCCCAGGCCTAGATGGCTTCCCAGGGGAATTCTGCAATATATTTAAAGAAGAATTAATATCTATTCTCCTGAAACTGTTCCAAAAGATAGAAATGGAAAGAAAACTTCCAAACTCATTTTATGAGGCCAGCATTACCTTGATTTAAAAACCAAAGACTCCACCAAAAAGGAGAATTACAGAACAGTAACCCTGATGAACATGGATGCAAAAATTCTCACCAAAATACTAACCAGTAGGATCCAACAGTATATTAAAAGGATTATCCACCAGGACCACATGGGATTTATTCCTGGACTGCAAGTTTGGTTGAACATCCACAAGTCAATCAATGTGATACAATATATTAATAAAAGAACAAGAACCATAGGATACTATCAATAGATGCTGGAAAGCATTTGACAAAGTACAGCATCCTTTCTTGATCAAAACTCTTCAAAGTGTAGGGATAGAGGTTACATACTTCAATATCATCAAAGCCATCTATGAAAAACCCACAGCAAATTAGCTATTCACCTAAGGTCAGCATCACAGCAGGGCTGTTTACTATCAGCACTGCTATTGGACATAGTACTAGAAGGCTAGCCTCAGCAATCAGACAACAAAGAAATAAAAGGCATCTGAATCAGCAAAGAAGTCTCACAGATTATATGATACTTTATATGGAAAACCCTAAAGACTCCACTCCAAAACTACTGGAAGTCAAATAGGAATTCAGTAAAGTGTCAGGATATAAAATCAATGCACAGAAATCAGCTGCATTTCTATACACCAACAGTAAGACAGAAGAAAGAGAAATTAAGGAGTTGATCCCATTTATACTTGCACCCAATACCATAAGATACCTAGGAATAAATCTAACCAGAGACAAATAATCTGTACTCAGAAACTGTAGAGTACTTATGAAAGAAATTGAGGAAGAATTTACAGAGAAATAGAAAAATATTCCATGCTCATGGATTGGAAGAACAAATATTGTGAAAATGTCTATGCTACCTATGGCAATCTACACATTTAATGCAATCCCTATCAAAATACCATCAACTTTCTTCAAAGAAATAGAACAAATAATCCTAAAATTTATATGGAACCAGAAAAGATCCCAAATAGCCAGAGGAATGTTGAAAAAGAAAACAAAAGTTGGTGGCATCATAATTCCAGGCTTTAAGCTCTATTACAAAGCTGTCATCATCAAGACAGTATGGTACTGGCACAAAATCAGACACATGGATCAATGGAACAGAATAGAGAGCCCAGAAATGGACCCTCAGCTATGTGGTCAACTAATCTCCAACAAAGCAGGAAAGATTGTCCAATGGAAAAAAAGACAGTCTCTTTAACAAATAGTGTTGGGAAAATTGGAAAATTCTTCTTATAGAAGAATGAAACTGGACCATTTCCTTACACTACACACAAAAATAGACTCAAATGGATGAAAGACGTCAATGTGATACAGAATCCATCCCAATCCTTGAGGAGAACACAGGCAGCAAACTCTTTGACCTCAGCCACAGCAACTTCTTCCTAGAAACATCCCCAAAGGCAAGGGAAGCCAGGGTAAAAGTGAAGTATTGGGACTTCATCAAGATCAAAAGCTTCTGAACAGCAAAGAAACACTCAACAAAACCAAAAGACAACTGAAAGAATGGGAGAAGATATTGCAAATGGCATACCAAATAAAGGACTGGTATCCAAAATCTATAATGAACTTATCAAACTCAACAGCCAAAGAACAAATAATCCAATCAAGAATGGGCCGAAGACATGAACAGACATTTCTACAAAGAAAACATCCAAATGGCCAACAGACACATGAAAAAGTGCTCAACATCACTCGCCATCAGGGAAATACAAATCAAAACCACAGTGAGATACCACCTCATCCCAGTCTGAATGGCTAAAATTAACCGCTTAGGAAGCAAGAGGTGTTGGCAAGAATGCAGAGAAAGGGGAGCCCTCCTACACTGTTAGTGGGAGTGCAAGCTGGTGCAGCCACTCCTGAAAACAGTATGGTGGTTTCTCAATAAGTTGAAAATAGAGCTACCCTATGACTCAGCAATTGTACTACTGGGTATTTACCCTAAAGATATAAATGTAGTGATCCAAAGTGGCATATGCACCTGAATGTTTATAGCAGCAATGTCCAAAATAGCCAGACTATGGAAAGAGCCTAGATGTCCATCAACAGAAGAATGGATAAAGAAGATGTGGTATATAGTTACAACAGAATACTATGCAGTCAGAAAAATAAAACAAAACGAAATCTTGCCATTTGCAATGACATCGATGGAACTAGAGAGTATTATGCTAAGTGAAATAAGTCAATCAGAGAAAGACAATTATCAGAAGATCTCACAGATATGAGGAATTTGAGAAATAAAACAGAGGATCATAAGGGAAGGGAGGGAAAAATGAAACAAGATGAATCAGAGAGGGAGACAAACCATAGGCAACTCTTCATCTCAGGAAACAAACTGAGGGTTGCTGAAGGGCAGGGGGGTGGGAGGAATATGGTGGCTGGGTGATGGACATTGGGGACTGTATATGGTAGGGTAGTGCTATTAATTGTGTGTGTGTTGTTGTTGTTGTTTCATTTGCTGTGGTTCACAGGGGTCAAAGTTATAAATTAAAGAAACAAAAACTATTTTCTTATGACAAGTATTTCTTTGAGCCCCTAACATTTTTCTCTGTGTAGGCAAGTCTATGGAATGATCTCGTGCTTCATGGACAGCCCTTTTGAGGTCTTTGGGAATACAGTGGATCCAGGCAATAGTCACAAATTGTTTAGAACCATAAGATAATTTCTTACTACACTGGATCCATCTTGTATAACACTTTACATCCTTTTATTCCAGCCTTTTACTGTGATTGTTGCTATACCCATGAGGTCAGCCCAGGCTTCAAACAGCTTCATGTAGGTGCCGCCTGACATTGCCTCCCCTTGTGCCACTTACATCTTCTTCCTGCCTTGGGTCTTCCCTGACTCCTTACACACTCAACACAAAGTTTCTAACTATGAAGTTAGTGTAACTAAGAACTTAATGTTAGTGAGACCATTCATGACAATAAGGAACTGAGTTAATCAGAATAAATGTTCTCCCTTTTCAATTCGTAGGTGGACAGTTCTGCCTTCTCAACCATATGGCTTCTCAAAATGTCCTATGGAATTGTTTGTTGTCTACACAGGTGTCCAACTACCTAACAATTCTTAGTATAAACTTTAAATTCTTAGCATAGATTTTGTTCCTTGTTTACTCCCATCTTTCACTCCTAAAAATTAAAAAAAAAAAAAAAATTTAGACCAACAGATTTGAGTGCAAGAAAAAATATATCAGGAATAAAGAAGGGCATTGCATAATGATAAAGAGGTCAATTCTCTACAAAGACAATAATTTTTAATATATATGTACCTATTAAAACATGAAGATACATGAGACAAAAAACTGATAGAATGGTAAGGAGAAATAAATAAATCAACTATTGTACTTGGAGACTTGAGGACCCCTTTATCAGAAATGGACAGATCCAGCAGGCAGAAAGTCAGTAGACTAGATGAACAACACATGAACCAACTGGATCTAACTGACACTTATTGAAGTCTTCATCCAAGAACAGCAGAATATACATTCTTCTCAAGTTCACATAAAATAATCACCAAGATAGGCCATATTCTGAGTCATAAAACATATCCTAATACATTTAAAATAATGAAAATCATACAAACTGTGCTCTCAGACCAAAATGGAATTAAAATATAAATCAATAAAAGAAAGATGGAAAATCCCAACATATTTAGAGATTCAACAACACTTTTAAATAACACATGGGTCAAAGAAGAGGAATCAAGAGAAATTCTAAAAAATTTTTGAACTAAAGGAAAATGAAAATGCAACCAATCAAAATTTGTGAGGTGCAGAAAAAGAGTTTTTAGAGGAAAATTTATAGCATTAAGCTGCATATATTGGAAAAGACTATCTAAAGATCAATAACTTAAGCTTCCACCCTAGAAAAATGCAAAAGAAGAACAAATTCAATCCAACATAAGTAGGAGAAAAGAAGTAACAAAAATCAGAGAAGAAATCAATAAAATTAAAAATAAGAAATCAGTACATAAAATCAATGAAATCAAAAGCTGGTGCTTTGAAAAGATCAATAAAATTGATAAGCCTCTCCTGGGTTAGCTAAGAAAAAAAGAGAGAACACACAAATTACTAATAAAAAAAAATGAGAGGGACCATTACTATAGATCCCCTGGATATTAAAAAGATAATGAAGGTATATTATAAACAATTCTTCGCCCACAAATTTGACAATTCATAAGAAATTGATCGAATCTTTGAAAGATACCATCTACAAAAACTGTCAAAAAGAGAAAATCTGAGTAGGTTACATCTGTTGAAGAGATTGAATCAATATTAAGCAGCTTTTCAAAAAAGAATCCCTGAGACCTAATGTTTGGTAATTAGTTTTCAGATGTAACACTGAAAGCACAGTCCATAAGAAAAACATAAAAAAATTTGTCCTTATTAAAATTAAAAATATCTGCTCTGTGAAAGACATTGTAAAGAGAATGAGATTTGCAAAACATCTAACAAAGGAGTTGTATCCAAAATATACAAAAAAAAAAAAAAGCTTAAAACTCAACAGTAAGAAAACATTCCCATTTTAAAAATGAACAAAAAAACCCTGAAGAGACATCTTATCAAAAAAGGGCTTTTATTTAAGCAAAAAACATATGAAAAGGTGCCCAAAATCATGTGTCATTAGGGAGCTGCATATTAAAACAACAATGAGCTACCACTACACTCCCATTAGAATGGCTAAAATCCAAAAGTTTGGCAAGGATGTACAGCAACAAGAGCTCTCATTCATTTTTAGGAATGCAAAATTGTACAGCCACCTTAGAAGAAAGTTTGGCAACTTACAAAGCTAAATATAACTTAACTGTATGATGAAGAAATTTTGCTCCCAGGTAGTACCCAAATTTGTTGAAAACTTATGTCCATACAAAAGTCTGCATGTGAATGTTTACAGCAACTTACGTATTATAATTTGTGGATATTATATATTATGTTATAATATAATATGTGGGTATATTATATTATATTACATTATAATACGTGGATAGTGAATATGCATTATGCATTTGGCATAACCCAGAGAATGCACATTGCAAAGACTCAAACCTAATGATTTTATGGCCTCTACTTGTAATAAGGTATTGATACTGGCTCATCAGTTGTAACAAGTGTACCACACCAATGCTAGATGTTTTAAGATGAGAAACTATGTGTGTGTATGTGTGTATGTGTGTGTATGTGTGTGAAGGGAGGATTATATGGCAATTCTGTGCTTTCTGTTCAGCTTTACTGTTAACCTAAACCTACCAAAGACTTAATAAAACGGCCCATCTCCTAAGCATTAGAGCTCTTTAAAGATTCATAACTCTAAATTGGTCAGGAATAAGGAAATCCTAATTGTCTGTGATCTCTTTCACCACAGCAATAACGCATATATCTAGGTTGACCTCTCTTATCCATACTAAATGGAAAATTCAGCAGGCAAATCCAGCATCCTACCAAAAGAATGACAATCACTGCTGTAACAGGATTTAATTCTGCTGCCACTAAGAGCATTTTTAAAGTCAGCCCATCTGACCTGGAAGCACTGAAACTCTTGTTGGGTTTCTTTCTCTTTTTCCATGATGGAATGGGAAGGAAATGTCACCCTTGTCGCCAACCCTTGAGTGATCATGGCACCACAAAAAACCTCTCCAGTAAACCTACCACTGCTACAGTTTTCAGAATGCCTGTGCGAAATGGTACCAGAGGCCGTTTCATCAAAGTCAAGGATCCAGGGGAGGAGTCAAGATGGCGGAGAAGTAGCAGGCTGAGACTACTTCAGGTAGCGGGAGATCAGCTAGATAGCTTATCTAAAGATTGCAAACACCT
>NW_019154096.1:35010204-35010987 GCF_002288905.1 Enhydra lutris kenyoni | reverse complement strand
CCTGGAGGAGTCAAGATGGCGGAGAAGTAGCAGGCTGAGACTACTTCAGGTAGCGGGAGATCAGCTAGATAGCTTATCTAAAGATTGCAAACACCTACAAATCCAACAGGAGATTGAAGAGAAGAAGAACAGCAATTCTAGAAACAGAAAATCAACCACTTTCTGAAAGGTAGGACTGGCTGAGAAGTGAATCCAAAGCGACGGGAAGATAGACCTCGGGGGGAGGAGCCAGCTCCCGGCAAGCGACGGAGCAACGGAGCACAAAATCAGGACTTTTAAAAGTCTGTTCCACTGAGGGACATCGCTCCAGAAGCTTAACCGGGGTGAAGCCCACGCAGGGTCAGCGTGGCCTCAGGTCCCGCAGGGTCACAGAAGGATCGGGGGTGTCTGAGTGTCACAGAGCTTACAGGTACTAGAACGGGGAAGCCAGCTACAGAGACAGAGCCGAGGAGGAAGCTCTAAGCTCGGGGTTACCTTGAACCAGTCACAGGCTTGGTCAGCTCGGAGTGCGGCCGGAGGCCAGGGTGACGGGAGTAACTGGGCACTGTTCTCTGAGGGCGCACTGAGGAGTGGGGCCCCGGGCTCTCGGCTCCTCCAGGCCGGGGACCAGGAGGCCGCCATCTTCATTTCCGCCCTCCGGAACTCTACGGAAAGAGCTCAGGGAACAAAAGCTCCCGAAAGCAAACCCGATCGGATTACTCAGACTGGCCCGGGTAAGGGCGGTGCAACTCCGCCTGGGGCAAAGACACTTGAGAATCACTACAACAGACCCCTCCCCCAGAA
>NW_019154096.1:34763690-35005204 GCF_002288905.1 Enhydra lutris kenyoni | reverse complement strand
AAAAAAAATTAAAAAATTAAAAAATTTTAAAAAGTCAAGGATCCATTTCTGGGCATGACAGGTTGTCTCTAACAGGCAACAGCTGAGACAGAATGAAATGGAGATCCATTTGCCTGGCAGTATGCACTCCCTAGGTATTTAGTGTGGCCTTAACAGAGAAGCTGAACTTTCATAATATTCTGGCCATCCGTTCCAAAGTGAAGTCAAGTTTTGCGAGGCAGATGATGGGCCTGTTTCTGAGATTCGGCCACATGTGGGGCTTGGGGATTCCACCCCTCAAGGCATGCCATACCATGCTGTCTCCATTGGCTTCCTCCTTCTCTTGGCTGCCACAGTCCCTGTCCTGAAAACAATCTAAATATTCTGGGAGTCCAGCCAAACACAGACCTCTTATGTCCTTGGGAACAGAGAGTGTTTCAGTTGTTGCAGACCTCCTCTGCCTGACAGAAGTGGAAATGGTTCAGCAGGACTGAAAGTTCATCACCTCTCTCCACAGCACACTCCTCTGGCTTTTGCTTCTTCCCAGGAAAGTGAGGCAGGCTGAAAGTTTCGCAGGTGAACAGCAAGGCACCAGTGTGTGTGTTTTCCTCTTTGTTGTGCATTGATTACCATTTTATTTCAGGGTTGAGCAGTAATTACCACTAATGAACAACATGATAATCTGCAGCATAAATCACCAGTTCCTCGGCCTTACCATTGAACACAATGAATTAGAACTTGGCAGGTCTCGGTCTATCTTCCCTTCAGGTCAAGTGTGCTGCAAGATGCAGTGGACTGGGGGCACGTCTACTCAGAGGAAACACACGAGACTCCTTGATCAGAATCACGGACATAAAGACGGGCACCCTTGTGGACCTAAAATGCTATGTCTTGGTCATCACTGAGACTCAGTCCTGCATCGTTTGACAACTCGTTCCTATTAAGTGTGTTGTGAACAGCTTACCTATTTCAGGACAAGTGGAGACAACCTCCTCACTGCAGCTTCTGCCTCTGACTTTGCACAAAAATGCATTAGCTTTCTCATGAGATATTTGAAAGTTTCTTGTGCGATGCTTTAGCAGTATTGAGGAAAGAAGGAGGATAGGTACCTCTGTGACTGAGAAGCTACTCCAAAGAAGATGCCATGCAGACACTATATCTACAGTCTTCCTGAAGGGAGCTCCTTTTATGAGTCCATTAAGGATGAGAAATCTAGCTCAGGGAAGGGTTATGGCTTGCCAAAGGTACATGTCCAATAAATGTCAGAAGTCAGGCTAAGATTTAAAGGTGCACGTAAAACATTGTCCACATAGTTTGATCAACACATGTTTAATGGTTTTATAGATTTACATATTTTATCCACACATTAGACTCTTAGCCCTCTAAGGCAAGGGCTACTATTCCTGCTTACTTTGTATTTATATACATAAAGTGTATACGGTTAGTGCTTATACAATATTTGTGCAATTAAATGGGCAGCAGCTCTGGATTAATGAAAACCAAGTTTCATCCTCAGACAAGAGGTAAAGAAGAAAAATTCAGCCAGCTGATTTTATTTTTAGCTTACTGCTGTCCTTGTCAGAAGAAATTGTTGGTCCATTGCTTAACCAATAAAGACAGCAAGATGTTTGTAAATTATCTTACAATAAACAACTTACCAAAAGAAAAAAAAATAAATAAATGGGAAACCTTCTGCATTGAAAAAAATGAATAGTCGATAAATCATACACATACTATATATTGTATATTGTATAATATATGTCACATAAATTTCTAGTCAAAAGCAACTTCAAAGATTCCAGAGGCCCCTTATATTAAAACACAGACTTTGGTTTAAGCAGTGGAGACATAATTTAAATAATTCATGATAAATGAATATCTTTTATTCCATTAATGCTCCTTAATAGCCCTCAGACAGACTACATCAACATTATATATCTCTATTAATACAAGATTTATCAAGATGTGAACTGACTTCAGAAAGAAGAAAATTATAATAGAATCCATGATCTCAAAGTGTTAAAAAGTGGGATTTAATTAAATGTTCTAGAAAATTGAGAAATTGGAATGTAGCTCCAACTTTACAAAATATGAATTTTACATAAGGAGATTTTTCCAAAATCTGTCTCTTCAATGTAATATAAATATAGACAGGTATTATTTCAAACCCTCGAAGAAATCATGTTGAGAATTCTTAGCAGACTGGAACACAAAGCAGAAGAAGAATCCCTGTGGTGCTGGAGGTGTAATGGGTGGACGACACCCACAGAGAAGATTCCTTGTTGTTCTTCAGTAATGGGATCAAGAACATTTTCTTAGTTCTTGAAATGACTGATGATAATGGAATTGTTAACCCAGATTATTTTGTATTGATTGCAGTTTACAACTTTCTGTGCAGGGTATTCACTTATATTATTTTCTCCTGTATTGTGATGAGAGGTAATAAAGTCATTCTTTTTTTTTCCTGCCTTTTTTTTTTTTAATGTGTATAATCATCATCATGTCTTTCAAAAATTCTATGAAAGAACAAAGCCCAAGAACCCATAGTTTTTTATTTTGGCAGGCTTCTTTCTTATTTCCTCTGATGACAAGGTGGTTTTAAGGGCTTCACCCTTTCTAGAAGAGAGCCATTTAAGGATAAGGGCAGACTTGGGCTTTATTTGATTAATGCTTTGCCTTGTGTATAAAAATGTGAGAAAGCCTATTAGAAGAATGTTACTCATGCTAAATGACAAAACCATGTTTCCTACGGAGTATGTTTCACTTTAAATTCTATAATTTCTTGTGGTTTCAAAATTCTGGTTGCTAATACAGAAACAAACAAAATCTGTGATATATTTATTATACTGTTTAAAATCCTGATGCTATATTTATATCAAGATGTTCGGCTATGTTAAAATTCATTGAATTTTTAAATAAAGAGGATTGAGTAAAACCCACATGTAAATCTCATTCTTCAGAACCAACTGAAATTAGTATTTTAATAAAAATCAAAAGTTTATTGGGAGCAACTGAACAAGAAATAGGGACTGTGCAAAGAATAAATCTTTTGTCAAAAGATTTTTAAATATTGCTGCCGAGAAAAGAAATACAGAATATAGCACAATGTGTGACATTTCAAACCCCAAGCTGTCCCCTCAAAGTCACTACTAATGATAGAAAAGAATAAAAACCTGAGAGTTTGTACTAGTTGCTCTACTCAAGTGTTCAAGAGAACATCTGAAAAAATGATTTTAAGAATAGAAACCTTACTATAGAGGAGCTCAAAACAGGAGGAAATTACCAAAACAACATACTGAGTATGAGAAAGAAGGTGAAGCCTACAGGAGCAGGACAGGCACACGGTTGGTGTTATACGCCATTGTTAATTTCAATAAGATTCTGGTAACAATAGTCTAGCCTTGACTCCCAGCAACTCTTCCGTAAGAGGCCTCAGGCGCCCCAAGGTACTCTTTAAATGTGTAAATGAAAACCAATAACTTGACAACTGTTATGCACTGAATATTTGTGTTCCCCTCAAATTAATGTGGTGAAATCCAAACCCCAAATGCGATGGTATTAGTAAGTGGGGCCTTCACAAAGTGATTAGATAGATCATAAGGGGCATAACCTTTATGAGTGGGATTAGTGTCCTTATAAAAAAGACCCCAGAAAACTCTCTTGTGCCTTTCCCAAGAATATAGGGAGATGGCCATCTATAAACAAGGAAGTGAGCTGTCACCAGACCCCAAATCTGTTGGTGTCCTGATCTTGGGCTTCCTAGCTGACACAACTATAAGAAATAAATGTTTGTCATCTAAATCACCCAGAGTATGTAGTATTTTTTACAGCAGCCCAAAGAGCCTAAGACAACAACTATTCAAATTCTATGGAGAAAACACAGTAAAGTAAAAGAGAATAGTGTCAGAGGAATGAGGGAAATCAAAATTCAGAAAGTAAAGTGAGAGCCAATTATGAAAGAAAATGTAATCAAAAGAAGAGAAGGGGGGCACCTGGGTGGCTCAGTGGGTTAAGCCTCTGCCTTTGGCTTAGGTCATGATCTCAGGGTCCTGGGATCGAGCCCCACATCAGGCTTTCTGCTCGGCGGGGAGCCTGCTTCTCCCTCTCTCTCTGCCTGCCTCTCTGCCTACTAGTGATTTCTCTCTTTGCGTCAAATAAAGAAATGAAGAAGAAGAAGAAGAAGAAGAAGAAGAAGAAGAAGAAGAAGAAGAAGAAGAAGAAGAAGAAGAAGGAGAGAAGGGGTATCTGGGGGGCTCAGTGGTTGAGATTCCAACTTGATTTTTGCTCAGATCATGCTCTCAGGGTTGTGAGATAGAGCTCCACATGGGGTCCCACTGGCTGTGGTGCCTGCTCAAGATTCTGTCCCTCTCTCTTTCTCCCCTTTTCCCTCAGCACCCCCCCAAAAAAAAGAAGAAGAAGAAGAGAAGCAAACTTTCCCCAAGATATCCAAGATATTTGTACTATAGAAGAACTCAATAGAGATTTTGGTACCAAAGGACTTATTTTTTTAATGATTTTCTTTATTTGTTTGAGAGAGTGAGAGAACACAAGAGGGGGAAGGGTCAAAAGGAGAAGCCGACTTCTTGCTGAGCAGGGAGCCAGATGCAGGGCTTAATCCCAGGAATCCTGGGTCATAACCTGAGCTGAAGGCAGACGCTTAACCTACTGAGCCACCCAGGTGCCTAAAGGCTTATTTTAGAAGTCAAACTTTTGAGCAAATTTATTCATTATGTTGCAACGAAGAAAAAGCTTTCAATAATCATTGTCAGGGTAAAGGAGAAAGGCAGACTTTAAGGAATTAAAGAGAATGGATAAGAAAAGGATTAAAGGAAAGAGAATGGATTAAGGTAATAGATGAACAGGTGACAAGATCAAGGTCAATGTGATCAATGTTATGAATGCAATGAACATAAACACACAATAAAGACCATTTCTAGATTTTGCAGATCAAAAAACATTTTAGTTTAAAAATGGGAGGGTATTTCCAAATTTAATAAATACCTATATCCTAATTTTCTTTTAAACATGTTACTCACTAATGAATTCAAGACAGTTAAAGTAAGGATTCAGGCTTGAAACACAATGTAATTTCTGTATTCCTGAGAATTACAAAAAACACATGCTTATTAAGCATACTATAAATTTAGATCATCCTTCCACATAATAGGAAAATTTTTCTCCAAAAAAATTTTTGAACTGTTCAAGTTCTCATATTTTTGCTTTTGTTTCTGTTAGAATTAGGCTATGCCCAAGCAGTTCCTTCCTTGCTTAGAATTATGTATCAGAAATACTTTGGGCCCCTCAGGAGAGAAGTAAGTAAGATATTCTCATTAATAGTATCATCATAACTGACTCTCTCTGAAATTATTTTATCATCTACTTTTCTGATCTCCTAGCATTTTCATTCATTTATTTTATTCTCTAACATAGAGCTTCTCAACCATTGTTATAGGTGAATCAAAAGGTACTGATCACCTAAGGAACAGGAAAGTCCTGTGTGAGATTTGAGAGATGCTTAAATCTCCCATACCTATCACCTCCAGCCTTGAGGTGAGGAAAATTACCAGAGATTCCTTGGAAAGAGGCCTAATCACAGGGCTTATCATGCTTATGGGCTCTGTGAGAGCCTGCAAGATAAGCAGCATGTGGCTTCTGAGCTTATGGAAGCAGATGTTCCACCAGCCCATCATAGCAAAGGGCTTCAGGAGCTAATAATGTAGGTTAAAAGAAGCACCGAGTGCTACCACAGTGAGACTGGGGAATGGGGGTGTGGAGGGAGTGGGAATGCAGGGAAGCAGCGTGTGATGGCCTATATTGGCTTCACATATAGGGGACGTGTCTGCTTGTGGCTGATACTCATGTTTAGTGGCATTCAAACTAACTGTGTAATTGTCTAACAACCCAATGATTTTACAAAATAGAGTCCCATCATTAATTAAGAATAGTTCACATAGAAAAGTTTTACTGAGTTACAGACCCATTTCTATGTTCAAGGAAACTTCAACACTGTATTTGTCAATGACAAAAAGAAAAGGGCTTTTAGTTTCCCAACACTAGTTGCCAGCTATCGTAAATTTTTGAATGGTTGTCAAAGGAGTTTAAATTTGTACTACTTTTCTGTCTCTGGTGGCATTCAAAACTCTGAAGAGATTAACATTAGGGAGTATTTATGAGGAATTATGGCTAGTCATGCCCATCATAAAGTCCGATATAAAATATTTTTCATGGTAGCAAGGCCAAGTTTTTCATTACATGTTTTAAAAATCATGGATGTAAAAGTTTTATATAACTAAAGAATTAATACCCTAATACTTTGTTTCACTATCATATTATAATTATATACTATAAAGATGGTATAAAGAATATTGTCACAAAATCCAACTCATATTCCTCTACTAATCTTCAGTGTGTCCCTTCACACTTTACAAAAACTGTTTTCTATGTTTCCATGATGAAAAAATGATTAAAGAACACTGTCTCAACATACCTTCCTACCTCCAGAGTATCAGTTGGATGCTTTTTGCATGAAATCTCTCATGAAACCTGCTCCCTTTCTCATGAAACCTGCTCCCTTTCTTTCACATTTAAAAGTTACTCATCCTCTGTGTCCTCGTTTCGGGAGGGCAGCCACCTTCTGTGTTGAATGATTAATGAGCATCCATGACACAGGAAAGAGGAGCTGTGATCACCACGCTACCATCTGTTCGATCATGGCTGGAATTCCAGAAATTCTGCTTTGCATGTGGAAAAGAAAGTAGTTAAAACACAAGCTAACAATGTAAAATGACAAACTTGAGTGGAATATGGGTGGCAAGATATGTGCAGAAACCAAAGCTACCAAATATGTGACTATAGATTCCAGTCTATTTGTCTGAAATCATGTCTGTCTATCATCTATCTATCTATCTATCTATCTATCTATCTATCTATCTATCTATCTATCTACCAAACAATAATGTATAGGGGTGCCTGGGTGGCTCAAATGGTTAAGCCTCTGACTGTTGATTTTGGCTCGGGTCATGATCTCAGGGCTATGAAATTGACCCTCACATTAGTTCTGTGCTGGGCATGAAGCCTGCTTGAGATTCTCTCTCTGCCTCTGCCCTTGCCCACCCCCTGCTTGGGCACATACTCTCTCTCTCTCTCTGTCTCTCTCTCAAAAAAAAAAAAAAAAGTATAATAAAGTATAACTCATCTTTTGTAAATAATTAACAATACACATGAATTATAAAATATACATGCTAACAGAATAATGTTACTAGAATTGGCCTCATCTATGTCTTTCAGTTGGTTATATCTGTCTTGGTCAATACCAATCCATCTATGTATTCAGCTGTACTAACAAATGTTAAGACCTAAAATGAAAAGAAAAAGCTGATACAAAGTCATCCACTTTAAATCAGATCAGGAGTTATCTTTATGACAGTGTCTCTAAATTAGAAATAAATACTATTTTTAAAAAATAGTGGTTACTAAACTGACCATGAACTCCAAAGTCCTCCAAACTGGATGGACTGACATTAGATATCTGAATAACTTAAACCTGGGTATGTGTACCAAAGCCAACTGCCTTCAGATTATACATATAATTTCACATATAATTTTAGCCATCTGCTATCTTATTTGACCTTATCTCACTGTGTTCAATTCACTGTTGGAGCTTAAGAAATTTTCACCTGTTCTATAGGTATCATTCTGCTGCTGTTTAACTATCAGCCACAGGGAATCATTAAAGGTCCCATTATTCTTCTTGAGGAACACTCCAAGTGCCTGGCAGGAGTAGAGGTGAAAGGTTCATTATATAGAGAGCAGTGTCAGCATTTCTGAAAATGAGGAGGCCTCTGGGCATTTGTGTAGGAAGGATTCCAGGATCTTTAGTGAATTGTCTTTTTGGTTTCCATCTTTCTGGCCTCCCATCATCCCACATTCTAGCCATATTTTCCACTGCTCAGAAATTTAAGAACACTGGATCAAGGGCCAGTAAAAGCACACAAATACACACATCACAAAAACGAGTTTCTCATTTCCTTATCCTTCCCCAGCTCTAGCATCAGCTGTATTTAAAAAAAAAAAAAAGATGAAATGAGGCCCAGTTCTGAGAACCTGAACTGATCCCAAACGGTATGGTTGCTGGTAGTGACAGCATGATAGTGAACTCATCTCACACACACACACACACACACACACACACACACACACACACACACAGATTCAAAGCCTTTAGAGGAGTATGCGAAGGACAAAAAAATACAAATTTTATGTAATTATAAATATTTAAAACTTGTTTGAAAGATAAAAGATAAAGCCATATAAATGTACAATATTTTGTGGAGATTATGAAAGATGTCTGACTTATCAAAGTGCCCAAAAGTTAAGTGGTCTTTATATAAGAGAACGAAAAACCCTCACATAATCTTATCCTAAAGGCATTAACCTTTAGGATATGGCTAGATTTTCTGCTGTTATCATCTGAGTGACCCTGGGCAAGTTGGATAGTGTCTCAGGTCTTATTTCTTCATTTGTAAAATGGAAGATAATTATAGCAATCCTATAAGATTATTGTGATTAGAAAATGAGATAATAATGCATGTTAAAGACTTCACAGATGATCTGATCTTGTGTTGGTACTTTTTATTATAGTTTCACTAATAATTGTAACTTATATTTGGCTGGGGATTAGATTTTATTTCTTCCCTATCTATATAATATCAGTTAAAGGAAGTCCATGTTTATTTTCAAAGAGATTATAGCATGCATTCTAAAATTAATAATCTTTAAGATGTTTATAATGTGTATAGTAATGACATACTAGATGGGATAACATTTGAGAAAATTATTTGCCAAATATAAAGTATGTATGCATTTAATAAAAATAGTATTGCTATTTTGATAATTAGAAGTTATAGTATAGATATAATCAAGTTGTTTAGCTTTAGTTTACCCTCCTCTAACCTCAGTAATCTCTTCCACCCTATATTATTAGAGCAATGACCTATCTGTTAGGATCTGAGGGTATGTCTGATTTGTTCAGATCCTCTGATAATTTTTTGAAGATATTTTGAAATGTACAGAAGTTTGCTTAAAAAGACAATTCCCCAGATATTTTCATCTACACCTTTAAATAGTAGTCATTGTCAATGATGGAGGGTATCATTTAGAATAAAAGTACCATGCTAGCTTCTGAACTAGTACATATAGCTATTAAGAGTGACAATTTCATTTTTGAATACTCTTGAATGCCCTTTCTGAATGTATGCTGACATAGCTACTGATCTTAAGAAAAGCAGAAGTGGGAAAAAGGCAAAACAGAGAAAAGAAATTCATCCACATTTCTACAATCAAACCACTATTTATATGTTGATATATTTTCTTCTAAGTCTCTCTCCCTGGTATGTATTTTATTTTTGTTTTTATGGTTGTACTCCTATTGTAAGTACGGTTATTATCACTACTATTTTGCCTAAATTATAAGAACCATTATCCATCCTCCTTTGGACTCTGTACTCTTTAAACCAGGAGCAGAAAGAGTCCTAGTAGGTGTCATGAGAACCCTGATCCATCCAGCGTGAGCATTCAGAATTTCTAGCCAGAAATTAAAGGGGATCTTTAAGTGTCCCTTATGAGAGAATTGCTCTCCTAATGGTTTTGATGGTTAGAACCTACAATCTTGAAGAGACAGTATAAGTAAATTTGTATACGTCCCTCATTTCACTCATCAAGTAAAGACCAGAAGAGTTAGATCACCTAACTGCATCCATCTGGTGAGATCCAGAGTAAAACTCCAGGCCTACGACTCCCTCAGGGCCCCTTCCATTCAGGACCACCTCTAACATTTGGGAATTCTAAGACAAGAATGTCCATAGAGGACCCAGGCCAGGAGCCTGCCCCTTTCTCTTCTCACCTTGCTTCCTTATGACACCAGCAGCTGTAAATGGAAACCATCAGGATAGGGAATCCTGGGCTTCTTGAAACCTGAAAGGTGGTTCTGCAAGAAAAACACGAGCTCTGTTAGGTGCACCCTCTTGTCTCCATGATTTAGCTGGACTCTGAGAGAAGGATTTGACAGCTGGTCCCAGTAGTACTGTAAGACATGCAGACGTGAGAAAGGGAAAAGAGGAACTAAGTAAAGAGGAGTTGACAAGTAGTTTACCACTGCACACACCCAGGGCAGAGACTGTGGAACGCATCACAGGATTGTCCCACGGAGGGCAAGAAGCTGGGGTACTGACCACCAATTATCATTTCTCATTGGTTGAGGATCACTCTTGGGCCTTTAACTGTCTGGCCCTTCTGGGTTCCCCTTTAGGAGGCTAGAGGAGTCTGCTATACAAGATTAGAAGCCTTTAAATTGTTGTGCCCAGGGAGGAGGCTCTGGTTGCTGGGCTATAAAACCTCTACTGGATCTTCCTTTTCATAGTAAGTGTCGAGGGAATATTCTCTACAATCTATCATTACAATATCAACAATATACTTTAAATCACCGTATGACTTAAAATTAGAGAATGAATTATTTCTGTCATTACCTTACACATTGAGACAACTTAGTTACTTAAAAGCACCACTCATTCAAGAAATAAAGAGATCAGAACCAAGGAAGCCTCGGGTTTGTTTCTGCAACTTGCCAGTTACGGTCCAGATGGATCTTTTGTGTAGTGCTGTGAATTCAGTCATGGAGCAATATATCTTAACTGTCATCTGGACATTTAACCATCTTATGTCATTTAGCATTTAAGCTGACTTGTATCAAAAATTATTCAGTTCTCTCAAGCATCAGATTATGGTTTAAGAACATCTATTTGTTTCTTGAAAGCTTTTTAACTCAAGTCTAATTAAAAATTCTAAAGCAAATATTCAGAACTTCCACATGCCGCCTCTTCTATAAGCACTGACACATTCATGTAAGTATACATTTACTCACATTTTAAAGACTCTATTTTGCTGCATTTTAATCAAGTCCTTTTTCAAAGATGTAAACAGCGCATTGTGATGGTAAAAGCTGCCCAAGCTGGTGATCTTTGCATTTGCCCTTCACTAAAGAAAATTTCATTTCGCCTGAGCAGATGGAGGGAAATGGACCAAACTAGAGTCCATGAAGGACCAGGATGATTTCAGCTGATGACTGACACCTGTTAATCATGAGTGTGGGACTTGGTGCCAAGAAGAATAAAGACTCCAGGTTTCTTTAAAATGCAATTCCATTTGCCACTCAGAGGCAAGGACTCCGACTCAGCTCCCAGCAGGAATGGTTTCTCAAACTTAATGAATTTCATTCCTGCTACAATCCTTTGGGGGAAGAAAGAGACAACCTTCCATACTGATTACTACCCATATAGTTTGTTGTAATAACATGACATTAAATCTAGTTTGAGGTTTTTAGCAGACTTACCAGCCACATTTAGAGGTACTAACTTTTTTTGATTTTTTTGAAAAGCAGCTGTTTTCTGCTATGTATTTTAAGTATATGAAAGTTCACATGTATTTCTATGTAGGAAATGAAAACATCATTCCTCTCATTAAAATCTACTTTTAGATATCCTACAACTGTAAACAGACATTTTGTGGAAAATAAGATGTGCACTCGCAAATCCATCGACAACCCAGTCTCATCTTTTGTCAGGCAGAGGAAAGTGTCTACAAGTCCCTGACCACTCCAGCCTAGAGCCTGGCCCACCAACTATGTGATCTTAAACATGTGCTTCATACTAAGGTGGTTTTCTTGTCTGTAAAGTGGGGATGGTAGAACCTCACTAGGGGCTGGTTATGAGCATTAAGCTGTAAGAACTCAGCAAGGTACCTGGTCAAGCAACTGGTATGTTGAAAAGGTCCAGCAAGGGGTGCCTGAGGGTCAGTGGCTGGAGGGGGGGGAATGGGTGTTCAGTGGGTTAAGCATCTGATTTCAGCTCAGTTCATGATCTCTGGGTCCTGGGATGGAGCTTGTGTCAGGCTCCCTGCTCAGCAGGGAGTCTGCTTACCCTTCTTCCTCTGCCCCTCCCCCAACTTATGCTCTCTCTCTAAAGGAAATCTAAGACAAAAAGGAAGAAAGAAAGAAAAAAAGAAAGAAAGAAAGAAAGAAAGAAAGAAAGAAAGAAAGAAAGAAAGAAAAGGCCCAGCAAATGTTAGCCTCATTCCTTTCTTACCTTCCCTCATGTCAACTATACTTGTAAAGTTCTAAAGTGCTTCCTATCCAAATAGTTCGCACGGCATAAACCTGGTTCAAACTCAGTCTCTTTAGAACATTCTACTAATACCCAAGCTTGGAAAAATAATAGCCTTGGGGCACAGGAGTACTTCCATGTGTCAGGCACTGTGCTGAGCCCTTAACCAGCATTATCACATTTAATCCTCCCAACATCCCCATGGTACAGTAGAATAATTATCTGTGCTTTTCAGATAAGGAAATGAAGTTCATCCAGCCAGTAAATAACAGAGCTAAAGTGCAAACCTTGGCTGTCAGTCACCTTGTCCTCTAAAAATTCATAGTTGTAGTTTTATGGCATTCATTTGAGAAATAAAATTTTACAATGCTGAACTGCCTTCCATATTTGTCACGAATTGTCTTAAACTATTATTAAAATCTCTCATTTAGCTTTTTCGGCTGATGCCGTCTTCACAGTGAAGCGTCCTGGGAACAAAGAAAGTCAATAGCTTCTTCTTCCTTCCTCCATTGGACAAAGACATGTTTGATGCCCACAGGATGTAAGAGAATAGTGCCCAGAGCTGGGAGTCCTGAAACAAATGACGTAGCTCCCCGTCCTCAAATTGTTCACAGTGAAGTGGAAACAACATCCATATGTTAGAAACAATCCCATATGGAAATGCAATGATAGAAACAGGTCAGAATACTGATGGAGCCTGAGAAAACGTTGTGGCAATCCAGGGGAAGGGCTCCTCCGGAATCTTTCCCAAGGGACGTAATAAATGAATGGAGACTTGAACAAAAATACAAAAGGTATGAAAAGTGGCAGAGAAGCTAGAGGGTTTCAAGTGGAATGTGAAGGAGAAAAATCCCAAAGGGGAAAATGGCATTTTTTTTTTTTTTTTGAAAGCCCAAGTCAGCTTATTGCTGAGCACAAAGAAAACTGGAGATGTTGACACAAAAGGGCATATGTGTACATTTAGCAGCTTGGATTTTAACCTTTCTTCTCCCATTGAATCTAAAAGGAATTGTGTAATTTAGATATTTTCCTCCTTTTATCAGGTTATTCAAATGTTTTGCTGTGAAACGCATTATATATGTGAAGATATGTAAAGGATAAGCATACAGTTAATGAAATACATAAAATTAACAACTGCATAAGACCAGTTTAAGAAACTGAACACCACTAGTCTCTTACTGGATATTGTCTGCTTCCCCCTGACCAATACCCCTTTTTTCTTCCTCCAAAGAGATAATCACTTCCCTGAAATTTGTGTAAATCAAAGCCACATATGTTTCACCAGACAATTATCAACAGAAAATAACCTTCCACTTGTTCATTTTTCCCTGTTTATAAACTGTACACACATATATACATTATATGTATAAATAAATAAATAAATAAATAAATAAATAAACAACATTTTTTTCTCTTTAAGTTTTTATTTTAGGGACACCTGGGTGTCTCAGTTGTTAACGTCTGCCTTCGGCTCAGGTCATGACCCCAGGGTCCTGGGATCAAGCCCCACATCAGGCTCCCAGCTCAGCAAAGAAGTGTGCTTTTCCCTCTTCCACTCACCCTGTTTGTGTTCCCTCTCTCGCTATGTCTCTCTCTGTCAAACAAATAAACAAAGTCTCTAAAAAAAGAAGTTTTTAACTCGTTAGTTAACATACAGTATTATATTAATTTCAAGTGTACAATCTAGTGATCAACAATCCCATACATCATTTGGTGCTCATCACAAGTACAATCCTTAATCTCCATCACAGATTTAACCCATCGCCACCCAGCTCCCCTCTGGTAACCATCAGTTTGTTCTCTAAAGTTAGGAGTCTGTTTCTTAATTTCTCTCTTTCTCTCCTCCTTTTTCCCTAGGCTTGTTTGTTTTGTTTCTTAAATTTCACATATGAGTGAAATCATAAGGTGTGTCTTTCTCCGACTGATTTCACTTAGCATCATACTCTCTAGCTCCATCCATTTGTTGCAAATGGCAAGATTTAATTCTTTTCTATGGCTGAATAATATTCCATTGTATATCATCTTCTTTACCTGTTCATCAATCAATATGTATATGAGCTTATTTCATATCTTGGCTATTAAATAATGCAGCTATAACCATAGCAGTGCATTGTATTCCTTTGAATTAGTGTTTTTGTATTCTTTGGTCCATACTGTTTTCTGCAGTGGCTGCACCAGTTTGCGTTCCCACCAGCAGTGTGAAATGGTTCCTTTTTCTCCACATCCTTTCAACACTTGGTTTTTGTATTTTTGATTTTAGGTATTTTGACAGGTGTGAGGTGATATCTCAATGTAGTTTCAATTTGCATTTCCCTGTTGATGAGTGATGTTAAGCAAATTTTCATGTGTCTGTTGGCCATCTGGATGTCATCTTTGGAGAAATGTCTGTTCATGTCTCCTGCCCAATTTTTAAATTGGCTTATTTGTCTTTTAGGTGTTGAACTGGATAAGTTCTTTATATATTTTGGATACTAACCATTTATCAGATAATGTGATTTGCAAATAAATACCTTCTCTCATTCTGTAGGTTGCCTTCTAGTTTTTGTTGATTGTCTTCTTCACTGTGCAGAAGCTTTGTATTTTGATGTAGTCCCAGTAGTTTATTTTTGCTTTTGTTTCCCTTGTATGGGAGATATACCTAGAAAAATACTGCTATAGTGAAATAAATAAAATCTTAGTATTTAGATTTCTCCATGAGTTATTTACTTTAATGCTATTTTTCTGTAAGGTTTATCCATGATGACTCATGTTTTTGTAATTCCATATTTTGGTTACTGCATGATACTCTATTGAATAGTTGTTTACACCAAAACTTATTTATCCATTCTATTAATTATGGCCATTTGGATTCTTTTTATGTCTTGATTGCAATGGAAAATACCATGAACTTTCATATACATCTCCTAAAGCACACAAGCAAAATTTTTTTTATGGTATACGAGTAGGAATGACATTTTACTGCCAATGGTGAGTGAGATTTCCTGTTGTTCCAAATCTAGTCAACATCAGACTATATCCAAATTTCTATTCCATTCTAATCTAGTCTAGTCTAGTCTAGTTAGTCTAGTCAAGTTGAGTCTATCTGAGCCTAGTTAAGTCTATTCTACCTTGCTTATTGGCTGATGCTGAAATATCTCCTGACTTGTATACACATTTCTTAAACAAGACATGATGTTGAGCATCTTTATATACACACACACACACACACACACACACACACACATATATATATAATTACAAGCTATTTGTACTTTCTCTTTATGCCAATGATCATTTTTCTATTGGATTTTCTGCCATTTTTGTATTAATCCAATCCCTAGAATACAAATTTGAAATTTGTTAATTGTAGTGAAAATGTCTCATCTTAATTTGTGACTTTTGTTTTTGCTCTTTTATGTTGTGTCTTGACATAAACAAGGTCTTCATTTTTATGCAATAATTTTTATTAAGCTCTCAATGGATAGGATTTTTACCCCCTGTTTAATAAATAATTTCTTACCCCAGGATCATTAATTATTTTGTTTCTATGTTGCTTTTTTATTTTTTATTTTTTTTAAATATTTTATTTATTTATTTGACAGACAGAGATCACAAGTAGGCAGAGAGGCAGGTGGGAGTGGAGTGGGGGGGAGGGAAACCAGCTCCCGGCTGAGCAGAAAGCCAGATGCGGGGCTCGATCCCAGAACCCTGAGATCATGACCTGAGGCCAGAGGCAGAGGCTTAATCCACTGAGCCACCCAGGTGCCCCTCTATGTTGCTTTTTAAAAAATATATACATTTGTTTCTCCTATTCAACTATTTAATACAAGTATGAACTTACTTGGGGATATAGAAAAAGAGAGGTATCTAATTTAAATATTTTTCCATACAATATCCAATTGTCCTATTATTATTTATTTTATAGTCCTTCCTTTGCCAACTGATCTATAGTTGCCTCTTTCTCCAGGTTCCATATATGCTAGAGTCAGTGCTTATGGTCTTCCTTTCTTTCACTGATCTATTTGTCTATCCATTCACGGATATGCTGCTGTCCTACCTTCTACAGCTAACTCTTGTAACTGCAGGGGTAAATGCCCTAACTTGTTCTTCACATATGCTATGTCTACTTTTGCCCTCTCGTCCTTCTTTCCTCAAAACTTAACAACACCACCAAATCTGCATCTTTTTATATCTTTTGTTAGATTTATTTGTAATTTATGGTATTTGCTTGTAGAGTAAATGTCTTTTAAATCATATAAAAATGTAACTGATTTTTTTTTAATTTTTAAAATTTTTCAATTTTTTATTAACATATAATATGTTATTAGTCCCAGGGATACAGGTCTGTGAATCGCCAGGTTTACACACTTCACAGCACTCACCATAGCACATACCCTTCCCAATGTTCATAACCCAACCACCCTCTCCCTAGTAACTGATTTTTTTATGTTAATGTTTTTTATCCAACAACTTTGCTAAATTCCTTATTAATTTTATAATATGCAGATTCTTTTGGATAAGAGCATCACTGTCAAGTAATAGTAACAAGTTTCTAAGCTTCCTTGTTATTCTTTTTCTTATCTTACTATACTGGCAAAACATTTCTAATACAATATCGAACAAGAATGAAGGTCATGGGCACCTTATTTTGTTTCTATGCCAAAGTGACATTTTGCAAGCTGTCCCATCAGATACAATATATGTAGAGGATTTTTATATGCCCTCTATTAAAAAGAAAGTTCCTGTCCACTCTTAGTTTGAAAAGTGTTTTTTATCATGATAGGCTTATTGATTGGTTTTGCTACTTTCAAAATCATTTTTTTTCTAATTCTGTTCCTTTAATATGGTGAATTATATTAGTACATTTACTACTAATAAAGCAAACTTACATTCCAGAAGTAAACAAAAATATTCAAGTGCTAGGACCTTTTGTATACTTGGCTGGTTTTAGTTTGTGGTTTCCTTACTTACACTGCTTTTGTTAGGTTTTAGCTTTAAGGTTACGTTAGCCATGTAGAATAAATTTTGGAGTATTTTTCCTGCCCCTCTCCCCACCCACTCTATAAATAAATAAATACTTGAAAAAAATTTGCTCAAACTCTCATTAGGGAAAGACAAATGTAACACATTATCATAAAAATTGAATGGCAAAATGTTAAAACTAGGGACCCTTTAGATGTGGGACAGAATATAGATTGCCAGAAATTCTTACAAAATTCTGGTTGGAGCACAAGTTAATTCAACCTCGTCAGGAAAATAAATGACAAATAACAAAACTGCTATAACAAAAAAAAGTTTCTTATCTATTGAATATGAAGATAAGCACATCTTATGTCCCAACAGTATTAAATAGAAATGAATACACATTTATACAAAGATGGCTACTGAAATGTTCAAGGCAGAATTATTTATAATATTCTAAAACTAGCAAAAACCAAGGGCCAATAAACAGTAGAATGGATAAATTATATATTCATGCAATGAATATATATTCATATATGTATATATAATATACAATGATTTAGACTAAACTAAGCTATAGTGTTTGGTAGTAAAATGCTAAATGCAAGCTAGAAAATGGAAACCAAAATAGGGTATTGATTGCTTTTGTTTTTGAGGGGATGAAAGTGCTGTGATTTAGAAGGGGCATGTGATTGGCTTTATATAGCCAGTAGGGTTCTTTTCCTTGAGCTGTCTGGTTACATGAATTTGTATATTTTATAATAAAATGTTGAAGCTTCACAATTATATTTTATTCACTTCCTCTATATTTTCACAAAAAGAACATATTTTCCTACCCATAAAGGAAGTGAAATTTAGGAAAAGAAAACAACAACAACAAGAACAACAGCCTAGAAGGGAGATCCGGTGTATTGCCTATATTTTCTAATAAGATTTCCATAGCAACCCCAGTTGCATTTGAATAGAGTCTATTAAATTCACTTAGAGTATTGGCTTTCCTGGTTAGCTGTCACCGGTCTCAAAATAGAAGTCCTTCAGACTGACAGTGATGTCACAAGCTATCTTTGTCAAAACAGAAGATATATAGACCAGCAACAACTCTTCCTAGGCTGAATTATTTGAAGATGTTGAGGGAAGAGTGTTGCTCATCAACAGGACTCTTGAGAAAAGCTCCCATTGAGATTCCTTCAGAAGAACTATTAAGCCATCTCAAAGCACCCAGCAGCATCGCTGCTGTTTTACTATTAACTCCACCTTCTAGCTCCCAAAAGCAATGAATGAGAACTGCTTTTGCAACCTCCTCAAACTCTCCATCCTCTTGTTTTCTATTTGTTTGCTTCTGCCAGAAGCATAATAATCTTAAGTTAGCTTATAGGACTTTAGCTCATGTTGAAGATTCTATAAATTAGGATTGGTCCCTTAAATCTAGACCATTCTAATTCTGGAATTCCCATGTGCTCTATGCAAACGATTTGCTGATGGGTGACATTGACTATGTACTTTAGTATGCCATCTGCCAAACCAAACTCTACACACGGATACCTGGAAAGCAACTCAAAATTCTGTCAACAAATGAACTCCTAGTATTCAATCTTCCCTCCTCACACTTCCCTCTCTCAAGGTCTTCTCCATTACTGGAAGTAGCAAATATTCTTCCAGGTACTGAGTCTAAAGCTCTGGAATCATTACTGATAGCTTGCTTTCAAATCCAAAGTCTGATTTATCAAGAAATCCAGCATACTCTCACCCTTCAATATAAATCCAGAATCTGACTCAAGTTCACCTACTCCACTTGCTGAAATCTTTGTTTCAGCAGGTCACCATCACGTCACCTGTAGATCCTTGCAATAGCCTCCTACTTGGTTGTTCCGCTTTCCTCCTTGACAGCTAGCTTTTCTCAAAAAAATCATCCATAAGACAGATTTGGTTGTTTGAGTGCTCAAAATGTTCTATGAGGTTCTTATTTCATTCATAACCAAATTCTTTTTTTTTTTTTTTGGTAAATTTTTTTTAAAGATTTTACTTATCTATTTGAGAGAGAGAGAGAGCACACATCAGAGGGAGCAACAGAGGGAGAAGGAGAAGCAGACTCCCCACTGAGCAGGGACCCCAATGTGGGACTCGATCCCAGGACTCTGGGATCATGACTTGAGCCAAAGGCAGATGCTTAACTGACTGAGCCACCCAGGCACCGCATAACCAAATTCTGTGTAACCTACAAGGACTACTTGATCTGGGTCCCTATAATTTCTCCAACCACCAATCCTATGACTGTTCCACTTGCTTATTCTGTTCCAGCCACATAGACCTTTTATTCTTGAATTTGAGCTTTCCTCTGCCTGAAAAATTCCTCCCCAGAAATCCACCTATCTTGCTCCTTTGCTCAATCTTTAATGCTACTTTCTCAGTGAGGCTTTTTCTGGGACCCTATTTAGATGATCAGCATCTTGTTCTGACACTCTCACCCACTTCCCCACTTTTTTTTCTCCTTAGGACTCATCAGGGTCCCATATATTTTATGTATTTGTCTTGCTTATATTTTATCTCCATTGCTAGAATATTAGCTCCACAAGGGCAGGAATCTTGGTCTGTTAATGATTCTGCATTCCCAGTGCCTACACAATGGATTGACATATAGTAAACATTTGCACATTTTTGTCAAATAAATAAGTGAATCAATATTTCCCCAAATGTACTTACACTCCAAGAGAAAACAGTTAATTGTTCTTTGTAAAAGGATTCTTGTGAACAAGATGTGGGGACCTTGCAAATTTCATTTCACCTTGAAGTTTCACAAAGCCCATTGACACATTAATGGATATAAGAACTTATAAAATTTAAAAGCAAATGTTTAATTTTCTTTAATATGAAATTTCCTCAAAATACTTGATCATGGAATTCTGTTATGTACCTATGAAACATTTATTTATTTTTTTATTATAATAAGTGTGTGTATGTGCATAAAAGACCTCCTAATATCTCTAGAGAACATGCCTTAGGAAATATTATGTTAGAATATAAAATTGAATTTGTCTCCAAGTTCAATTTCATTGAACCAGCCTATGCCTTTTCACAATTCCTAGCATCTGGCTTCATTTTGTCAAGTAGAATAACACAAAAAAAGAACTCTTATAAACAGTCTTTGGTTGCTGTCTAATGTGCCATGATGTGTTTGTATTCTTTAACAAATTATCCATTAAATTATCCTTGCAAATTAAATTGTAACTTCACTAAACACGTCGTATTCAAAATACCTCACTAATGCAAATAGCTCTTATGAATAACGGGAGTTTCAGCCAGGTGAACTGGGGTAAATTTGTGTCTCTACCCCCAAACTGTTTGGATATAAGTTATTACTTTGATTAAACCTGCATTTGTTCCACAAGAAAGAAAATTATTTATTGATTCCCCACCTGCTCAGTTTTTCATAGTCCAGCGTCCTCCTTTGTGAAAGAGTGGCAATATTTACATCACAGAAGATTAACTGAGATAGAGTTTGTGCTGTCTCTGGCACAGTGCCTAGAACCTTGCAGTTACTGGGAAAATCCTAGTCTCTTTACCTTTCTTTGTCTGTTTCAATTCAGTAAATTTGGCTTCACAAAATGAGCTATAAATACAAACTACACAAAATACATCCAGATGAATATACCTGTGATTTATATATGTCATGCTTTCATGCACATTTTTCTAATTACCTTAGAGCAAATTATAAAACAAAGCTTTTGGTTGAAGCGCATTTACGAACGCTGAGTCTAACAATCTGCTCTATACAGCAGGGATGGGAGAACTTAATTCAGAGGCAAGTTCTCTCTAATTTGTGTAAACTCTTTCAACCACACTTTTTGTTTAGTTTAGTTTGGTTTTTCAATAGGAAGGAATTTTAAATATCATCTTTGCAATGGTAGAATAATACTTCAAGCACGACAGAAGACAATGCTAGGATATTGAGAAAGCACTGAAGTTTACTTATGAAAATCCAGCCTTCCAACAACATTTAATAAGAACCTGCTACATCCTCGCCTCTGGGCTGAGCACACAGACCCACAGATGAATGCAGCAGAGTGGTATGAGCTTACAGACTCTCCAGGAAAGCAAGAACACAGTATCAGCATCTGTGAGCAGGAACAACTGAATCTTGCTATATCATATCTTCAGCCAGAATAAAACAGTGAGTGCATGGGACATTTTCCAAGTCGTTTTTGAAAAGTAGCAACAGTTTCTGTGCTAAAGCTTTTCTGTTAATTAGAATAGTTTTGAAGAGGTGTTATCAATCTCAAGGTTAATCATATAGAATCTTCACTGAAGAAGGAAGGCAACTACATAGCTATCTAGTTGTAAATAACACTGAATTAAAAGAATGGAAAATCTGAATTGGCGGCCATGGGAAGGTAAAAGCACTAAGGATGAAGTCTGAAGAGTGCTCCTCACAGCATGTAGCCAATAAATGCTTGATGTTGATTCCCTGCTTTGCTTTTATCCGCTTGAGTAAACATACTCAAGTCTTAACATTGCTGGGCTTCAGTTCATGATAAATATAGGAATCTGGACTCCAGACTCAGAAGTCTCAAAGATCCATTGACCCATGATACACTTTGATGTTATAAATATTCATGGAAATATTCTGAATGCATTGATGGCACCAACAATAATAAACCTCAAAGTCCCCTTAGTGTGTTGGTCTGATTATTATTTCAATTTGGTAGAACAGTTGGAAAAAAAGAATACAAAGTACTTAAAATGGTTTTTATTTCATGGAAAAAACCTCAAAACATATTGACCCAATTTGAACTTAAAAAAAAAAAAAATTGTTCAGACTTGCAAAAATATATCCCCCTTCCTGTAAAAGAGCTTTCAAATTCATATCTATGAAAGGTGTTGCTGGTGAGTTGAGATGCAAGAAAAGAAAAGGCATTTTTTTAAAAAGATAAATGGGTAAGGGAAATTGAGGGCATATGAAAAGAAGATAGATGATAGGAGGAAAAAAAAATCCACTCTTCTATGAAACAATGTTGAAACCAAAGAAATGAAATCATCTTTATTTCATGAAAAAATACCTTTGATAGAAAAATACAGAGGATAGAAAAGCTTTTATGGCATTTTCAATAATTGATGTTCATTTATATGAGTTAGCATCAGTGTATGACAGAATCTCAAACTGAACCCGATCTTAACCACTTTCAAAGTTTAAGAAAGGGATCCATTTCCAAGTGACATCTCATATATTTTCCTGAGAAGATGTTCTATAATTCCTTATTCCTTCAGAGTCTGAATGTTACAGTGATCGTCTTGCAATTGGCTTCCAACACACATTTCATATTTAAATTTTTTGACAAATTATACAATTCACATTTCATGTTAATCACTTCAGTCTCATTTTTACATAAGTGGAAGTTTTACACACTGAAGTAGCTTTATACACTGGCAGAAATTGCAATGTGGTCATAATATATTTAATGAATAACAGTATTCATGTCCAACTGCTATTTCAATAATGGCAGCTTGACAGCAATGTCAGCCTCCTCGGAAATTGAATATAATATGGCAATCTCTCCCTGCACCATGCTATCACTGTAGCCCAAGAGAGACACATTGCAACCCTCAGAAAAAACTCCAGCTTTTCCAAGCACAGTTCTTTTAATGCTCATGCTTCAGCTACTAGGACATCATCTTTTGCATCCTTTGTCATAATTCTATGGACAAGTCAGTGATTCCTCAGTAGTAAAATATATATATGGTCACCCATGAAGAGAAAAAAAACTTTAGAAAAATTATGAGTAAAAGATTATTCTTGGACAGAAGCTTCATTTTACCAAATTGAAGACTCTTTCCCATCATAACATCAAGCCAAAGAAAGAAGATTTTGAAATCTGCCCCTGTAGTTCTGAGATTGCAATCCCATTTTTACAACTAACAATAAATAGGAAAAAATGTCCACATCTGTCTCAGGACACCCTCACCTGTTAGTGTGCATACTTAAAAACCAGAAGGACTGAAAAAGTTTACATTATTACAAGACACAACACACAAAAATTGGTAAGTATTTTTTAACTGTGAGACAGAAAAATGGGTTAAAACAAAGGTGACAAATGATAGAAATAAATGTAAAGTCTTACATTTTGGAAGGATATCCTTGTACATCTGTTATAAGTAAAAGGCAGCCTTAGACTAGTTCCCTAAAAGTGGCCCAAGAAAGTTTTGTTTGACTAGAGACTATATTAAACAACTACAGCTTTATAACACAAATATCCGTTTTTTTTATTTTAAGGGAAATTTTTAAAGGTAAATAAATAAAACTAGACATAAATGCATTGTGTTTCTATCTCTTATTCAAATATAAAGTCAAACCAAAATACAAAGTAAGTACAAACAAAATTTCAATAACAATAACACTCAACAATATAAAAAAAGACAGGATTGCACACTATAATCTCTACCACATAAGATGTGCCAATTTGGGAAAGATGGTGGGGAAAAATAAAACTACCAAAAAAAGTGCCTCCTGATTGGAAATAAAATAAGCAAATTATATTACAAACTGAATTGTCAAAATTACAGGGTGCAAAGAAGAAGAGTAGATAAATTGAAATATTTTAGAGCATTTATTATGCACATGGACTACTCTAAGTGTAAGACATGCATTACATCATATAAATTTCAAAACACCATGAGAAATAGGCTTAGCTTATCTTCTGAAGAGATACTGACAAACCATAGTTTTTCCAGAAAAAGTACAGAGGAAATAAAGAGTTGAAAAATAACATCATAACAAGTAAGATGTTGGTAGGAGAGGCCATGATAATTGTCTTGAGGTATGAGATGGACTATCAGGTGAAGAAATACATCAGAAGGCAGATACAGGTTGACCAGAGAAACTGTTTCCAGTGATTCCAAGAGTTGTTGGAATACGTACTATTATTATCCCTGTCTTGCTCACAAGAAAATTTCAGCCAAAGGAAATTAATGTACCCAAACATTGCAGCACCAGTAATTAAAAGAAGAAAGATTCAATCCCAGGAATCTACAACTTTATGGAACTATGCCACACAGGAAGCCAGGCTTCCTTTCAACATAGTGAACAGACCAGATAAAAGGGACACGTTCAATGAGTGGATATCTGAGACCTCCTCCAAGTTTATGATTAATATTAATATATCACTTGTTCATAGAATAAGAATTTGGGCAGTTGTTGGGAAAAACTACCTATAAATATATAAAGTTTGGTATTAGAAAAAATTTCCTTTTTTCATACAGATTTACTTATTTATTTTAGAGAGAATGAGAACATGTACATAGGGTGGGCAGAGGGACATGGAGGGAGAATCTTCAGCAGACCCCCTGTTGAGCAAGGAGCTAGACGAGGGGCTCGATTCCAGGACCCTGAGATCATGACCTGAACTTGAAGTCAAGACAGTCAACCAACTGCACCACCTCGGCACCCCCTCTTTTTGTAATTATATAATTTCCAAGAGTTTTGCTTTTTGAGTAACAACAAAAAAAGCATGTCTTTTTATGTAACACATTTCAAGTAAATCAACCTGTCATCCAACTAGGTTTCTCCCCCACTTTTCTTTTACTGAAGTGTAATTGATAAACAACGTTACATTAGTTTCAGGTGTACAACATAGTGACTCGTTTTGCTATGCTCACCAAAAGTAATCTACTTCCATCACCATACAACACTATTACAATACCATTGATTATATTCCTATGTTGTACCTTCTATCCCTGTAAATTATCCATTCCATAACTGAAAGCCTGTATCTACCATTCCCCTTCATACATTTTGCCCATCCACTTCCATCCACCCCTCTAGTAACCATTAGTTTGTTCTATTTATGGGTCTATTTCTGCTTTTTGTTTGCTGTTTTATTTTTTAGATTCCACATAGAAGTGAGATCATATGGTATTTGTTTTTCTCTGACTTATTTTGCTTAGCACTGTATTTTCTAGATCCAGCCGTGTTGTTACAAACAGCTAGATCTCATATTTTTTTATGGCGAAGCATTCCATCATATATATATATATATATATATATATATATATATATATATGTCACAATTTCTTTATCCATTCATTTATTGATGGACACTTAAGCTGCTTCCATGTCTTAGTTATTGTAAATAATGCGGCAATAAACATAAGAGTGCATACATCTTTTCAAATTAGTGCTTTCATTTTCTTTAGGTAAATACCCAGTAGTGGAATTGTTGGATAATATGGTATTTCTATTTTTAATTTTTTGAGGAACCTTCATACTGTTTTCTGCAGTGGCTGCACCAATTTACATCCTCATCAACAGTGCACAACTGGTACTGTTAACCCACATGCTTTTTTTGTCTTTTTGATTCTAGCCATTCTGATAGGTGTAACATGATATCTCACTGTATTTTTTTTTAAAGATTTTATTTATCTATTTGCCAGTGAGAGAGAGAGAGAGAGAGAGAGAATGCACAAGCAGGGGAAGCAGTAGGCAGAGCAGGCAGAGAGAGAAGCAGGCTCCCTGCTGAGCAAGGAGCCAGATGTTGTCTATCCCAGGTCTATCCCAGGACTCTGGGATCATGACCTGAACCCAAGGCAGACGCTTAACCAAGAGCCACCCAGATGTCCCCTCACTGTGATTTTGATTTGCATTTCCCTGATGACTAGTGATGTCATCTGACTATTTTTTTAAAGATTTTATATGTTTATTTTAGACATAGAGGAGCAGGGAAGAGCAGAGAGAGACAGACAAGCAGACTCTGTGCTGAGCACAGAGCAGGACATGGGGCTCCATCCCATGACCCTGAGATCACGACCTGAGTCAATATCAAGAGTTGGATGCTCAACTGACTGAGCCACCCAGGCGTCCCCCACCAACTAGTTTTTAAACTATCTTCTACATCCTTCAGCATCATAAAATTACATAAGTAAATATGACTTTAGGAAAAGGACATGCCTATTTCTTCCAAATACCTCATCTTGTTTTATTCTAACCACATTCCTGTGAGATATATATATCAATACTCCATTTTACAGGTGAATAATTCAGTCTTATTGACCCACACTAATTCAGTCCACCCACATGGAGCTAGTCTTTGAAAGCTAATCTGATCCTTGGTTTGTTGGACATTAGAGCTTGAGTTTTACCCAGGGTCCTACTTTTTTGATAGTAAGTGTTATCCACCTCAAAGGGCAGTACTGAAAAGACAACATGCAATGATGTATGACACAGGCCTTTGCAACACATGGAATTTCTGCATTTACCAGCCAAAGGTTCTGAGAGTTCAGACTTCAAGCTGACACTGTAATGAGGTGCTACTGGCCTTTGTGGATCTTGCAATATTTGAGGGAGAAAGAGACATAAACCAAAGAGACATGTCTCCTTAAGTTTTAAGAGAAGAGCTCAGTACCTGATACATCGGGAATGCAAATATACATGTGAGTACATGTTAGATATGGGGGGGTGGGCCTTAATTCTGTGGCACAAAGAAATCCCATGAAGAGAAGACAGAAAGATTATGTGTGTTCAAAGGAGCAAATGTGAATTTGAATGGTTGTGGATAGCATGCACAGAAGAAATGAGGTTAGAGAATAAGTGAGAGCCAAGATGGGCCTGAAATGCTCTGGTGTTTGGTACTATTGCAAGATTCAAAAATTCCCCCGAAGGAATCGGACAAAAGTTTCAGGAAGTGAGGAGAGTTTTCCTTGGACAACAGAGCTTCCATGATACCGCATACCCAAACACCTATTCTATCTATGTGGAAGACTGGTAGTCTTCCTGGATGATGAAAGGCAGAAGGTTTGCTTACATGTGGGGCTTAGGAGAGATGAGGGTCCACATCTGGGGCAGCTGCTGTCCCTCTCCACTGTATCTCCTCGGCAAATGTCTGCAGAAGGCAGGAGAGGAACTACAGAAGGGAAGTCTTGGAGTGTTGAAGAGGGCTACCTGAGCACAGAGCTGGTGCACCCTCTATTCTTGAAACGCACAGAGACGCACAGATCAGTTCACACTGGGGCAAATGCAGTGCAATACATAAGGGCATGCAAAAAGGAGGAACATAATCTGAGTGCCTAATACATGCCAATAAATGCACACATTGTGTGTTTCATCATCAATTTTTGTATTACTGAATCTTAAGAGACAGAAATTAGTCTACAGCCACGAATAGATACATAGATGGGTATGTAGGTCGGTAGATAGCGCATGGATGGAAGATGAAGTTAACATTTGATGCGTATCTCCCTGACTGCAGAATATATACCCGCTTCCCATCACCCTGCTTGATACTCTGAGCATCTCTTTTCCTTACAGCAATAGAAAAGTGGAATCACTGAACCACTACTCTGATTCCACAGTGCAATTCCAGAGAATAGACACCTTGATTTTTTTCTGGTAGGAACAAAAAGCCCTGCGTTCTCATAAAAACGTGTTTGTGAATGAAGGGAACAGCCTGAACATAGCAGGGAAATGAACGGGTGGTGAAGTAATAACACTGTTATTACTTCATTACTATTACCTCCAGCTGCATCTTTCGGTAAGTTAAATGCTACTCTCTTTCTCAAAAGCTAAGTTAGTATGCTACCACTTGTTTTCTGAAGGATCCATATTTGCGATGTTAAGTGATTCCACTCACAATGAGAACTTGGCTTTAAAATACATCATCAAGTGCTCTAACAGCAGGATTTATGAGGCCCAGAACCAGAGAGCGTACAGGTGGCATTTGCCATGGTAAACATCCATAGCTGGTGAAAGATAATCCAGGAACAGCTTAGCGTTATTATTTTTGCCTAATTCTCATTGTATAACAAGCAGAGTTACCCTGGGACACACACAGCGGTCTGGCTCCTGTCTCTCCTGCTCAATCCCTCATTAATTCTGCTTACCTTGCTGTATTCCTCATATCAACATTCATTTGGTGTTCATGGGGAGTCAAGTGTGAGATAGAAATGGTTCAGAAGGGAGGTCACACCTCTCTGTGCTCATGGCTCCAAACCCAGGGTTAACAGATAAAATACTGAAGACGGAGTGAATCTGAATTTTATGTAAGCAACAGTTTTTATATAGATGCGACACGTGCATTTCATCCAACATATCTATACTGAATCATTACTTGTTGAGTATCTGAAGTCAAATGTAAGTGTAGGGTCCTGCATTTTTATTTGCTCAGTCTGGTAGCCCTGCCCACAGTGCTGTTTTATGGCTGAGGCCCTTGTTGAGTGTATCAGTAGGCCCCACGCCCAGGACAGGGGCAGTAAAGAGAGACTATCATCGCATTTGCAAAGAACATGCTGTCTTCTCTGGTGGCATGTTCTGGTGGGGCAGGACAATGGGAGGAGCTCAGGCTCTGGAGATATCTGATCTGAATTATAAATTCATCTTTATAATGTATCAGTTGAGCATGCTGCTTTTACTTCCGTCCATCTTGTTTCTTCATGTGTGCAATGAGAAAAAGATTTTACCTCATTAGTCCTTTTTAGAATAACTTTCTTTGCCCTGCATCCTCTGTCTTTGTCTGTCATAATGGCAGCCTCACTGATGCGCCAGTCGGAATACAGAGAGCTTCCTTGAATATATACCAAGTAGCTCTTCAAATCTGAGTACTAAAATACAGGATCAGTTTTTCCTGCACCAAAAATTCAGTTGCTCAGATGATGGGAATTTTCTTTACCATATATTTGAGATTTCTAATAACTTTGAAAGATAAAATGAGATAACTCATGTGAAATTACCTACCATGCCCAACACTCACATAAGTTTGTGAGTGTTAATTCTCTTCCTTCCATTTCTCATAAGTGTTAGTAAGCTTTATCAGTATCATTCAACGAAATCAAGTGAATGAACGCTCAGAAGAGCGAGTGCAACATTCAAGCAGGTAGCTTCACTGGAGAAGCCAAGTTTACTTGACTTCCTTCATTGTGTCTGATCCTGTTGGAAATATTAATGGAAGGAATGCAGCCCACCTGCATAACCAGGTTGAAGATCTAAAGACACCTCTTTAGAACCATGTTCTAAAAAGAGAAGCTTTCACAGACATTACTCTAGAGAGAGCTGATTCTGAAAACTTAGCTAACATTCCATGGAATGCCATGGAAAACAGTTCCTATTCTCTAAGATAACTCCAGAGTCCTTTCTAAGGCATAAAAATTAGCACATTGTAAAGAAGAGAACATTAATGTTCAATTTCGCTTTTCCAGAGGAATCAGAGTGATATAGACAACCTAAAGGCAAACCTTAGAGAGCATATGGGTCAGAAATCCTCATCAGTCAAGCTGCTCCCAGGAGGAGCAGGAGTTAGAAAGAGCTCATTTTGATTAGCACTTAATAAGCACCAGGATTTGTGCTAAGCACTTTATATGCTTCATGGGTTGAAATCTGCACAACAACCCGATGAAACTGGTAATGCCATCATCGCTCTTACGCAGACTGGTAACTCCAGAATTAGAGATGATAAATCCCTTTTCCCAAGTCATACATACACTAAATGGTGGAGACAGAATTAAACCAAGTCTTTCTGTCCCTTTAGGTCAATGTTTCTCACCACATGAGCAGAGAGACCTTCCACATCAGAATCATGTTAAATACTAGGAATCTGATCCATCCCATAACTACCTAATCTTAGCCTTATCTGAGGCTAAGAACAGGAATGGACATTTGCAACAAGTGCCTAGTGCCTAGGATAAAAGCTAAAGCCGAGAGCTCTTCAATTACGTTATTCTGCCCACCTGAGAATCTTCCATTATTCTCAGTATCTCAAACTGCCACTACGACACAAACAGAAAACATGGGCTTAGGAGTGAGAACAACAATTCATGAACTATTCTGTAAGGACTTACCTGGTCAGTCAGTGTCCTCTATGATTATTGGCGCACTTTGAGGGCTGCACACAACACCTGAGTATACTGAAAGCTACACTTCTGAGAAGTCCTCAGCTGCCACTTACTGTTTCAACAGGGGAAATCTCCAGAAAGAATATTGGTGACTGACTGAGAGTTACCTGGAACTAAACCATAGGGCCTTGGGTTTCATTGATATTTTGCTTTAGATTTTTTCAATCATTTAATTAAATTAAGAGTTAAGAAAACCATACACCATTTAAATTCAATTTAAAATTAATTCAATAAATATTCAGTGAGTTCTTATAATAATGCTAAGCGCTGGACTAGAGTTGCAACAATGAGTAAGTTCTCACAGAGCTAATTTTCCAGTAAGGAGACTCATAATAAAAAGTAGAAAAATAAACAAGTTAGTAATAAAGGTTATGGAAGAAATAGAAGCTAATATGAATGAGAAGGGAAATACATATAATAGGATGGCAAAGGAAAGTGTCTGAGGAAGTCTATTTGAACTGAGGGCTTTGTGATGAGGAGAAAGCATGTGCAGATAATAGCGTAGCTAGTACTGGAAGAAGAATCAGAACCAAAGGCCCTGAGGTAGACAGAGGGACAAGGAGAAGGCTGATGACAGAAACAGTGAGTGGGAATGAGAATGGTAGGAAGTGAAATCAGAGAGCTAGGCAGTACCAGATCATGGAGGACTTGGCACGGTAACATATGGTACCTGTATTTAATTCTAAATCCGTGAGAGAGTTTTACACTGGGGAATGACATGATCTGAATGTCATTTTAAATAAAAGCTTGTATGTAATTTAAATTAAATTTATAATGCAAATTGCCTATGCTAATAACCAATATTTCCTCCCCCAAGTCATCTCATCCTGGTCCTGTTTATTGTAACATCCTTATTAGGATGTTTCTTCCTCTGCCCACAGAAATTCTACCCTCTGCTCAAAGATCCAATCAAAGTTCACTGTGTCCCTGGTTCTGCTAATTGTTCCTCATCCCCACAGTCTCCCGAGGTGTTCTGCCCTCGCCTCTTTCCCTGTGCCTGACACAGACTAAACAGAAATTCGTCTTTATAATGCCCACAGTGTTATTCAAAGAGTGAGCATTTGGTGAATATTTGGAGTAAACTTTGAGCTTGGCCCATTAGCTGGGGTTTCACACAAGATGCCTCCAGGCAAGTTCTGCAGATAGCTACTGCCACCGTAAGCTAATCTGATTATTCCCTGCTGGAAACCTCTGAAGGCTTTCTTTTACAAGATAAAATCATACATCTTTCCAAGGGCGGATAGAGTCATCATAATTTGCTCTAACCTAATTAACCAGCCACCTTACCGACCACACTCCCTTTCAGGTGTATTGTGTTTTACCAGTAGCTCGAGACTCCTCACCATTTTGAAAACCACTGTCCTCATTCACCTCTTAATTACCTGTGTTCTTCCTTGTCCCCTTTCCTCACATTTCCTGCTGCCATCCCCCAAATGTGGGACTATGCTTTATTCTTCCCCATAAAGACGTCTGCAACTGTTCTAAGGAGATGTGGGTGCTCCTTCTTCTGTGCTCTTTCTCCCAGAATTTATGAGAGTATTTTTCTGAAATCCTAGTTCTATGAAATAGGTTTCTCTGGAAAAACATTCACAAAATATTGCCTACTCTAGCCTTCTCTCCAAGACTTATGGATGGGTAGAATTATACTGAAGGCTTTGTAAAATCACGCATCAGAAGTATAGAACATAGTACTTCCCATATGGATGTGAACTCACACCCTATTTACGTGTGTGAGTATGGAACACATGTTAGCATCCTGCAACTGTTTAGGAATCCAGGGCTTGCCTTTTGTAAAACAAAAAAGACCAAAAACCCCTAATTAAAGTCTTTTTTTTTGCACTGAACTGCAATCATTGGTTTACAAGTCTGTTCCCCACACTGAAGTGTGAACTTCTTGAGAATCTGTCTTATCTGTCTCGTTATGACTCTAGCGTGGCAAGGGTGAGCTCCCAAAGGGGCTCCACACATTCTGACTGAACAGTTGATTGAGGAGAACCGGTATTATCTTTACTTTGCTGCATCTTTAAATATTCTATCCATCATTTTTTTTTTTTAATCTCTCCAATGCAAAACTTCATCTGACTTCTGAAGCATTTGTCATGGAGAACTGAATGTAACAGTGCATTTGTTTTTGTTTGTTTGTTTTGTCTTGTTTTTAAGATTTTATTTATTTATTAGAGAGAGAGAGAGAAAGAGCACGAAGTGGGGGAGAAGAAGAGGGAAGGGAGAAGTAGACTCCTCGCTGATGAGGCAGTATACCCTCGGATCATGACCTGAGCCCAAGGCCAAGGCTTAACCCCCTGAGCCACCCAGGTGCCCTACATTTTGTTTCCTAACCTCATTGGGTATTACTTTGCAGTGACAATCTGAACACCTTTGTTGCTATTTTTTCTAGCAGACTTATGAAGATCTTTGGAACCTACCATGAACTTACACACATTTTAGATTAATTGGCATATATGTGTAATCTACTTTATACTGGTTAAGATCTCACATTCTGTTGAGTCTAATTTGACAATCCAAAAATCTGGTCCTTTCTGTTACATCTTAATTCTCTCTATCCAAGAAAACAGCAGTTACTGCTTATAAAAGTTCAAAAAAAATTTAAGTGTTTAAGTTATGGTTTTATTTATCCCATTTACAAAAAATATTGCCCTAGAAGCAACTGGAAGATCTAGTCATGGCTGATCTTGATGGGCATATCAGTATATATCAGCATAGCACTTCATTAGCTCCAAATTTCCCATCACTAAATTGATAAAATCTATTCTTCATCATATTATAGAAGAAGTTCTCAGAAATTTATCCACCTTTTGCTGTAGTCTACATGAAACTCCTAACTTAGTCATTCAGCGGCTTTATGAAAAATTATAATATTAACCTGACAAAAATGTAGTCGCCCTATGCCAGCTTTCAGTGAAAAGCACTGTATATCTACATTGTTTACAACAAATACTTTTCTCAGTGTCTGTAAATAAAATTTAATTAGCCAATTCTAGAATCTGATCTACAGAAGTATTTACAGAAATGTCCATTTCTGTTTTGTAGAAATCATATTATTATATCTGCATATTTTCCAGAATATCTCTTAGTTATAGCCATTCCTCAAAGAAGACCACTGCAAGTTTTTATTCTGACCTGAACGCTCTGTCAGATTTTAATTTATTTCACTTACAGTCATGATTGCTGCTCTTTTACTTCTAACCACTGGAGGTACAAATACGTGCTAAAGACTAGTATCAGACTAATCATGGTATATATTATCAAAATTTATAATACCAAAATATTATCCTAGCATACGCACGGAGGCAAACTTCAGAACAAGCAAACCAAATTGAGACATCTTTTCATTCAAGAAGAAAAAAAGAAAGAAAGAGAGAAAGAAGAAAGAAAGAAAGAAAGAAAGAAAACAAAAAAAAGAGAAAAAAGAAAAATACTTGAAGGGATTCATGATTAGGAACTGAACTATTAGCACTTGTACTAAGATCTATGTTTAAAAAAAAAAATCATCCTGTAAAGAGAGGGAGTGACCCTATTGCTAAAGAGAAAAATAACTTAAGAAATAAGATTGTATAAATGTTTCTTAAGCAGAATCCTGAGGGAAGTCATTGGAGAGATGGCTCTACTCACTATTCCATTTGGCAAATGTCTCCTATCAGAGAAGCTGGATGTGTAATGCCTTTATACCCCGGTGGCATTCAACAGTTTGACCACCTGACTAATGTCACTCAACACAGTCTGTAAGTACCAAGAAACCTTCAAATACAACGAATTTCTGTAGCTTTCCTACGGGAGACTATGACAACCAGCCAAGGTGAACCTTTCTGTGCACCTGGCAGTTATAATTTTGAATGTAAAGTTAATGATGGGCATCTGGTTCAATTTTCATTTTCTGATAGGTTGGATAATGTGGGTCATCACCCAAATTCTTATAACCTCATGGTACTTGGAAAAACATTACCTTCAACCCTTAGGATTAACTTCATAGCCACTTGAAACATTGCCAGGGTGATCACGAAGCCCTTATTGTGGGATGTGCCCAACAGTAAGGCACTGGCAGAATTCAAGAGCTCTAAACGAAGGTGGATTTAGGTTCAAATCCTGTATTTGCCATTTCCTTGCTTTTATATGAGATATTTCAGCTAAACAGACCTCGGTTTTGTCATTTATAACATAAGGATATACAGACTTCCTATCTCATTCATTGTTTTTACTTTTTAAAGTGAAATGAGATGATCTAAATTTTGAGGTCCATGTCAAGTATTAAATGATGTTAACTTATTACTCTAATTTCTCATGTAGTTTAATATGGCAAAGGGCAAAGAAAAAAGTAAACAAACTTGATTGCACCCCTCTGCGAACAAATATACATACACATTAATCCATAAGTTACCATTTTGTTTGATTAAAAAAAAACATGATTTACTCAAATGAATGAAAACAGTTTTGTTCTGCATAAGTCAAAAATTTCAGCACAGAGAAAGAGAATCATCACTTCTGTATCTAATGCCAATTCACAAATTTGGGCATATACATGAATTCATTTGACTGACATACCAGCCTTTTAGATTTAAAGGAATACACACCAAATCACTCATAATAAGCATTACAGTTTTAAGGAAAATATCCCCACTTCATATCAACCAGACAGAATTAGAAACTAGACACTTCTCAGAAGATTATCTACAGTTTTTACCAAAATATACCAAAACAATTATTTTACACGACAGAATGAAGAGATACTCAATATATTGTGAAGTTTGAAATAATGACCTTATCAATTCTAAAACTATACACATATTTTAGAACATGGAGTTTGAATATAACACATTACTAAGTCTTTCCTTACAGCAAGCACAGAATATCATTCTTTTTGCTTTTTTTTAACTTCAAAATACAGAGATTATTCTAGAATGACTTTTTCAGATTTTAGTTAAGAATCTCCTTTTCCCAAGTTCTATAAACCTTTTGATTAAAAAAATTATGCTAGGGTTTACTCAATCAAAATCTGCATAAATATATCATGTTGTCCTTAAAACAATGTCAAATCACAAACAAGACATTTAACTGACAGAGTTCCTTTTATTTTTCCATATGAGAATTAAAAAAATTTGCATGAGAGATCTCCCACACAATCTTCAGCTCTCCCTGTGGTTTGCTAATATGTTTGCAAGTGGCATTGCACCTGCTTTTATACAAACATCTTTGATGCCTACAGCATCCAATGCATCAGGGCATTGTCAAAGAAATAGCTGCATAACAAAGAGCTCAAATGGATATAATGAGATAAGCTCCCTGATTGAGCACCTGACACTGCAGTGAGAGAGTTCTCAGATGAGAAATCCCTCTTCACCATCAATGCGCCTTCCAAACTTTGGCCAGTCTGACATGCCCTTTGGCCATCTGTCTCCTCTGGACCTTTGGGAAGATTTCTCAATGAGTGTTTGTGCTTACGGTGAAGTGTGTCTACTCCATCTCCTGATCTTTTCACCTGTGTGGAAAACTGTGAACATCTGACCTTAAAAACCTCCATTTTCCCTCATGTATTCATGATGAGTAGGTTAAGTCATTAATTCAAGAAATATTTTTTTGAATACCGACTTAGTATAAACTCTGACTTTACATTTTTTTTACAAACACAATTTTGTGTTTTCACATACCTTCAAATTCCTGACCTATTTATATCACTTAACTTTATTTTTGTAAACTGATACTGTATTCCAGGGCAGTATTTGTTGTTGGTTATGTCCATTGTACTGGTCCCAGAAACATCATTAAGAAAAACTCATGAATATAATTAAGCAAAATTCCTTTTGAATGCTGACAGTTTTATGGACATTAGGTTTAGCATGACTTATAGGATAATTATGCCTTAAAATTAATAAATCAACTCAGAAAAAGCTTTTTGGTTAAGTGTTTTTACTGAACTTGATACGCTTTCTTTGGTCCTAAAGTAGTGACTCTAGGGAGCTTATGGACCCAGATAGGGAGAGTAAAATAGCAAGTCCCACCCTAATGTGGAAATAATATAGAGCTGGGACAGATTTGGACTATGGCATCACTCAATACAGTTTATCCACTTTGGCTGGTACTCAGTTTACATGTCTTCTACCCCAGGAAGCTGTCTCTGAATTTCCCAAAACACATTTAGATGCTTTTTTAAAATTCTAGTTTTTTTTCCTTCATTGTACCTTGCCTATGTCATCTTGATAGCATTTGTTAATTACCTCAATTATGTGTAGCTTTCTTTTAGTTTCAGAGCCTTTGGGCACTAAAGGATGTGACTTATATGTCTACATCTTTAGTATCTTATACATCTGGCATACAGTAAGTGTGAGAAGTGTATGTTGATTAAATAATAGCTGGACTCTTATTGAGTCATATGATTTGGCATTCCTGCTTTAAATAGGAATTTATTAAACTGTATAAAGTATTCAGCTTTTGCGTCTGATCAATAACACAAACTTGGCCACTGGGAATACAAAGACTTGGGGGAAAGAGCTGTGTGTTTCATATCATCATTTTGTGATGTGAGTTCCAACTGAAGGAAAGATGAAATTAACATTGCCCAAAGTAAAAATGATGAAAGTTGAGAAGAAAGCTATTCTAGAACTCATTAAAACAGAACTGACACTGATTATTTTAGGTATTCCAACATACCGTTGTGATTAAGTTTATAGAGATTATGCCTACATTTCTGCTTCCCAGCTGTATTTGTGCTACAGAGGTCATATTATTGGGATGTGAGGTAGTAAACTTCGGTGGAAGGAATTTTACTCATATGGACTCTAAAATCATAAGTTAATATTTTGTTATATGAAAATATATGTTCTCAAAGCAACAAACAGAATTTTACATACTCAGTTAGAATATGGATAGGGGTGAACACTAACAGGAACTAGTAAGGCCAGTGGAAACAGTTCATTCACTAACCTATTCACCATTTCAAACAAGACTTTATTAGTTGTCATTATCTGTACACATGCTACATATTCCTTTCTGACTTCTTGCCCAACCCCTTCTGTACAAGGCAATCTCTACTGCCAGAGTCAAATATTCATACATTGAGAACTCATTCATATAAGGCTTTATAGCTACAATTTGACACCAAGTTTTTTAAGACTCACTATAACCTTAGTCTTCAGATTCATATAGATGAACTACACAATTATCTATTATTTTTCACCTACCAGTAACTGAAGTCTTGTAAATTTTTTAACACAGATTTTTTAAACACATACCTTGGTTCCATAGCAAATTAACTATGTTATTAGAGGTCCTTAGGAAAAGCCCAATAGGATGGTGATGGGTCCATTTTTTTTTTAACAGTTATAATCAACATCAATACAGTAATTTTTTTGCTTACCTAACCATGGCCATACTACTTGTGAAGTCTGAAGCTAGCCCAGACCCACCTACCAGCTTTTTGGTGTTCCCTATATATGCCGCCATTCTATTATATAACTTTTTGAATCTCTATTCTCAAAGCCTGCAATCACCACAATCCAGTGGGGACAAATTTCTGTATCCACTAGACCCAGTACCCACTATCCACAAAGTGACTGTTGATGCCCAGACTTCCACGTTGCTAATCCCCACCATCACTGGTAAATGAGGATAGTACAAGCCACATATCCTTCTCACAATTTAAACTCTTCTACATGACCCTGCCCATAATTTTCTGTAATTCCTGGCCCATATGACTATAGTCTCCTCTCCATGCCAACAACATGCTCAAGTACTCTCATTGATTACATTCAGGTAGCTAGCCTTTTGTCACTTCCTTCCGCATCTACCTTTCATTCCATGATGCTTCATTAGAATGTTATCCTGAATTTCATTGCCCTTATGATTTTTCATCTCATCTATTCTACCAAAACCCCAAACCTGCAGGAATTGAGCTGTCTGCTTTTTCTGTGATATAATACCCAAATAATAGAACACTAATGAAAAATACCACACAACAGGGAAGATCAATTCCAGTATAAATATTAAATCACTAAGCTCTAATCAACCCTAAAAACTACCAGCAGTACACTATCAACTTGACATCTTCTCTCAGTATATCAGAGGTACCCAGAACTCAACATTTCCAAACCTACTCTAGTAAGACGTTTCCCATAAATCTGTTCTTCTTCCAGTGTTCTTTTTCAGTAAATGAGCCCAACTTTGATTTAAATAGGCGAACTATGAACCTTGCATCATCTTTGATAATCTCCCATTTCTAATCTTCAAAATTAATTCTCCTCAAATACTTATGTTGACACCATGTCCTAAATTTCTCTCATTTTTCCCATATCTTCCACAATCACACTAGTCTAAGCTAGTAGCATCTTGCCTAAAAAGTCTTAGGAAACTCTCAACTCTATACCTACTGGTTTATTACCTTTTATCTGTAAGCTTACTAGACTGTGTCATTGGACCAGGTTTTTTTGTCCATTTTTAATACTAATACTTTGCATTTTTTCTTATAGTAAGCACTTGATAATTATTTGCATTTTTTCTTACAGTAAGCACTTGATAATTATTTGCTGAATGAATGGGTGAATAGATAAATGATACAATTAAATATATAAATATCATCACAATAACCACATTTACATATCAAGTATTAATATCTATGTTATATAAGAGAAAAATCTGAAGTTCGACAAAAGTCAAACAAACAAAGAATTATTAATTTGGATTTCAAGTTTAGGTCTTCTCAATTTTACTAACTTTAACTCCCGAGATCCCTCCATTTTAGCATCATGATGTATATCAAACCAATGGAATGTTTTTGTTTTTTTTTTTAATTTTTTATTTTACTTATGAAATCAACTCAGAAAAGTATGTTCAATTCTTAATGTAATTATCTATGAACATAACAATAATAATAACAATAATAATAGTTCCTGAATAGAATAATAATTCTGTAGAAGGCATCCTAGTGCTTTTAAAAATATACCATTCACAGCAACTACTTTCACAAGAAATAATTTAATTTTGTAAAGGGAAATGTTTATAAGGTTCATACTCCAAACTGATTGATACTAAAATGTATACAAAGCAGGCATCATGCAAAAGGATAAGAAATTAGAGCAGACAATAATAAAGCTAACATTTTTAAGCCATCACTATTATTTTCATTTATTGAGTGTTTGCCTTCTTGTAGACATTGTGCTAAGCAATTTACATGTGCAGTAAAATAAGAACTATTTTACAGATAAGAAAATTGAGAAATAGAGCAAACAAAGCTAGAAGCCAAATCCAACCTTTGTATGATTCCAGAGCTGCACTTAACATCAATTGCCTTCCCAATAAGTAGTTAAGTCTTTCATTTTGAGCCATTACTTAGTGAAAAATCAACAAAAACACTTTTTACTACTAACAGCATCTGATAATGAGACATTTCGATTATAATCAGATGGCAAAGGAGAACACTATACACATTATGAAACTAAGCTGTTTCTAGATATTTAAGGAGCAAATTGTTTAGTCTTACCCATGAATTCAATCCCCAAGTGGTCTGCTACACCAAAGTCAGCATGTGAGGAAGAGAAACAGAAAAAGAGAAAAGATTAGAAAAAAATCCCACATGGAATTCAATGCTTCTAAGACTGACCTTTCAACCCAAAGAATATGTCTTTATTTTAGCAACCATTTTTTGAGACAGATAATTTACAGATTGCCCACAATTAGGGGTGCTCTGAACACTGACTCATATTCCCCAATGGCCTGGAGCTATAGATGAAATAATATTGCATCAATTTCTAAGTAAGCTAAGTAAAAATTTGGCAAAACAGAAAAGAAAAAAAAAAAAAAACAGGAAAGAAAAAGAAAAAAAAGTTCCCACAAGGAATATCTGGTACTAAAGTTATTTTCAGAACTCACGATATTTTATATATTTATATTTATATATTTGTATATTTGTATTTATATATATATTATATTTATATGTAGTTACTTGTTCAATATAAATTAATCTGGACCTCTATGTTAATCATATGCCAGTGAAGAACTTCCGCATGAAACCTTAACCAGGCCCTCTTCACTTTCACAAAAATGAAATGATACTGGATTTTTTCCCCTCTTTATTTGTTAGATGATAAACTTATGGTTCAGTGAGACTAAAGTCTTACACTGTCTCCTATGAAGCAGATCCAGGGCACAAATCCAGTCTGTCTAACCCATCAGTCTTAGGATGGTTAAACTTGGCAGTGCTTCCTATCAAAAATGCATGACAGATATATCCACGTCTGTTTCCCGTGCATGTGGACAGCTGACCATTTTGACCCACTAATGCTAATGTCTGTCTGTGGTCCCAGTGATAAACGGCCTGGCTATACTCAGGCACTCAATCACAGAGGTTTATTTAAATGTTGCTTTCTTAGGGCACGTGGGTGGCTCACTTGGTTAAGCGGCTGCCTTTGGCTCAGGTCAGGATCCCAGAATCCTGGGATTGAGCCCCCACATCAGGCTCCTTGCTCAGCAGGGAGTTTGCTTCTCCCTCTCCCTCTCTTCTTCCTCTCCCTCTCTCTAGTGCTCATTCTTGCTCTCTCTCAAGTAAATAAATAAAATCTTTAAAAAATGGTGCTTTCTTTAAATCATTCGGTTATTCACTCCCTCACTTTTAACCTCACTGTATTATTTAATGATGGTTTTTATTGCAGTAATATATTTCTTAAATGAGAATACATGAAAAACAAGTATTGCTACAATTGTATTTGTTTCTAAGACTAATTACTGGGCTTCCTTTTGTGAGTTTTCTATTTAGCAAAGAAGCTTTTCTTTTTAGAAAATATGCATTTAGTTATCTTGACTATTTTAATATCTTTCCTATTTGTAAATAATTCATTTTTTAATTTTATAGTGGCAAAGTATATACAACATGAAACTTGTCATTTTAACCATTTTAAATACACAATTTAGTGGCATTAATTACGTTCATAATCCTGTACAACTATCACCACTGTATTTCCAAAATTTTCCCATCACTCTGAAGATAAACTGTACCCACAAAGCAATAATTTCTCATTTCCTTCTCCCCCAACCCCCAGTAACCTCCAATCTACTTTCTGTATTTATAAATTTGCCCACAAGTAGTTCATTTATAAGGTAAATAATCGAGACATGTCTTTTATAGAAAAAAAAGATGGTAACTTTTTTTTTTTTAAGTTGATGCATTAGTTTCTCTCCATGGCATTTTTTGATTACTCACTATATACTATGATAGATACCAAGCACACTTTAATGAACAGACAGAATTTTTGTTCTCCAGTGATTCAGAAATCAGAGGGACCCCATAGACACAAAGAGCTGTTAATTCTTTGTAATGGTGCTATCATGGAAGACCAGGATGCGTGCATTAGCAGGAGAGGCCAATGACCCATAAGCTTGCTCTTGGAAGAAACAATACGCCATGTGAAAGAACAGGATTGTAGAGAAGTTGCAAGACCATGTTTGGTTTTGTGCGAATAAGCAGCTTCCTGATGGTATGCACTTGGGGCCCTGGAGGGAAAGCAGAGCTGCGTACGGTATTTACACACAGGGATTTCAGTGAGATTACCCTTCATGAAACTAAAGGGAAGAAAAAAATAAGATTTGGAGTAAAAAACAAAACAAAACAAATAAACAACAACAAAAAAAACTTTTGCCAACAATCAGAAAAGATGTGCAGGAAAGAAGTCAGGAGAAGAAAGTATATAGAAATATGGGAACAGAACATGATGTCCATGGTACAACTGGGCAGTTAGAAAGCCATTAGCCCCTCAGCCTGGTTGAACAAGAATTCTCTAGGGGAGCTGAGGTGACTCAGAAGTGGCTTTTTGTCTGTGGTTTGTTTTGCCAGCAAATAGAACCAACAGTCACTCTTCATTCTTTCCTACAGCCTTGCCTGCTTCACTTCCAGATGTGATGGGGGATCTGGAAAATCAGGCTTTGTGAATCTGGAGGCTACACCAAGAAGTGAATGGCATGCTTGGTACATTGGAAAGCAATCTGAAGTTCTTATGCCACAATTAATTCAGGACCAGTAGAAGAGACAAACCAGAATTTGAAATTTATCTGAACACTGAAAGGTAAGGAGAATTCTTCTTTTTTTCTTTTTTTTTTTTTTAAGAATTTATTTATTTATTTGACACACACAGAGAGAGAGAACACAAGCAGGGAGAGCAGCAGGCAGAGGGAGAGGGAGAAGCAGGCTCCCCGTTGAGCAGGGAGCCCGATGCAAGACTCGGTCTCAGGACCCTGAGATCATGACCTGGGCCAAAGACAGATGCTTAACCGACTGAGCCACCCAGGCACTAGAAAGGCAAGCAGAATTCTTAAGGAAAGGATATCGGTCTTCTCGTAGCATAGCAGAAAAGTTACATCTAATTATTAGAGTTGTAATTCTCAGAAATACTATCAAGCAAGGTGGCATTTATATTCTTGAATTTTTTTAAAGACAATATTTTTTAATCTTTATAATGAAATTCATGAAAACTGACACGACTGAAACATATAAATAAAAAGATTGTTTAAAATCTCTCTCATGTTTGTGTACACACACACAACAGACACATACTTCCATCATTTTAGTAAAGTGCTAAAAACCATGATCATTACTACAGGTCTAAAGCAACCGATAGGCTTTGTTTTACACAAAAGGATCAATGAAAATCCATGAAGAACAGAAGAGCAATTAATTTTGTCTACTGAGTCATATACAGAACATAAAGCATAATATTTCTCATAACCTTTCACCAGTTCTTTGTGTTTTTGTTTGTTTGTTTTGTTTTGTTTTAAGAAAGGAGAAAAGGGGAGGTGAGGGAGGGCAGGAGGGAGAGGGAGAGAGCATGGCCATGGAGCCTGACATGGGGCTTGATCTCAGAACCCTGAGATCATGACCTGAGCTGAAATCTAGAGTGGGATGCTTAACTGACTGAGCCACCCAGGTGCCCTTCACTGGCTATTTCTTAAAGCAAACAGCTTTCCTGGGGATATTCAAGCCTGCATGAAATCATCAAGAGGGATATGATGAGAATTAATTAATTAATTTTTCATTTATTCATTCAGTCAACAAAGTTACATGCCAAGAATTACACAGATATTAGAGTGGAATAGGAGGGACATAGCTTAAGCAAAAACAGTTTGATTTCCCCTATGGTATGTACTAGAATGTGCCATTTCTATCTTTTTAACAGCTTAACTTTATTCTGTTCTTCCCTCCCTTCGCCTGTGTCACCCATCCCTCCAGCTCCCTCCCGTCTGGCAAACACCAAGTTTGTTTTCTGTATTTATGAGTCTGTTTCTGTTTGTTCAATTGTTTCATTTTGTATAAATTCCGCATGTAAGTGAAATCATACAGTATTTGTCTTTCTTTGTCTTATTTCATGTAGCATAATGGCCTCTAGGTCCATTCGTGTTGTTGCAAATGACAATATCTCATTCATTTTTTTATGGTTGAGTGATATTAACTTTTTATGGCTGTGTTTGATTAACTCTTATATGTAAAAAATTGTGGTTCTTCTGGGATATTCACCCCTTTTGACAATATCATAGTGGCTAACATTTACTGAGCATTTATTATTGCCAGGAACTGCTTTAAATATCGCCTTGCAGACCCTGACCGACTGTCAGTATCCTCGTGTTACACATGAGGAACAGAGGCATGGAGATGGGCCCCAACTCCCCTCCACTGCATTGTTGTAAGTGGAGGAGATGGAATTCAAACTTAGCAGCTTGACTCTCCGCCACCACTTACATATATATACTCAGGGTTTGCATTTGCCCTCCCTGTGAAGAAAAAGCAATTTTTTACAAAGCTAGCGGGTAATAAAATGTTCAGGGAGGAGTTATTGAATCCACTTAAAAGAACAAATTATTTTCATGTATCCTCAGGCACTGGAGAAACAAGGCTTATTTACTCGCTTACCCTCGTTGATTGATCAAGTGCCAAATACAAGCTAGGTGGTCCAAGGAACCAAACCAGTAACTCATTAGTATTTCTTCACTGGTTACTAGGGAGATCTCTTCATGATGAGGCTGGTCTAACTGAAGTGATTTGCTTGAATATACAGCAAGGTTATATAAAAAGTTGAGTCTGAATATGTGCCAAACATTGAACCAAACAATCTCATAATTGGTAACAGATTTAACAAATGACAGCAGCCCTGCTGCAGATCCAGTATATCCTTTCTTTTTAAAGATTTATTTATTTGAGAGAGAGAGAGAGAGAGAGAGAGAGAGAGCATGTGTGTGGGGGGAGGGCAGAAGGAGAGGGAGAGAGAATCCCAACCAGACTCCCTGCTGAGCACAGAACCCAGCGCAGGGCTCTGTCTCATGACCCTGAGATCATGACCTAAGCCAAAATCAAGGGTGGGACGCTCACCTGCCTGAGGCACACAGGCGCCCCCTAGAGCTGAAATACTGAGATTTGAGGGTAAGGCCGGTAACATGAGGGACAAACTTTCTATTTGTAAAAGTCAAAAACTCCTGGAAATTCAAGGCCACGTTTCCAAAGTGTCCCTGGTTCCCTGTGCGTGAGCAGTTTTAAGTTTTTTTTTTTTTTGTATGTGGATGGACAGATGGAGGCTACCAACAATGTCCTCAGGGTGGACAGGGTGAGGAAGAGAAAACAATCCTTAACTTGCTTCCAGTCCCAGGGCGAGATGAGCAAGATGCTACCCAACTTGCGATAAGTGATAAGACACTCACTGCAGTGCAGCCCTGGGACAGTTGCACATGAATGTAGGTTTCAGTGTCACGTCTGTGTTACAAGTGCACTGAACGAGGCAATTCTATCACAGCACAATCCCATTTGTGATGCTTTCAAACCCTGTCCCATGAGATGTGGAAAAACGGGCCACATGAAAATACTGTTCTGGCTTTTAAAAAGTTAGAATACTGGCTTAAAGTGCAACAGGTTTCTGCACTGCAGGGATGTCTAACGGCCTTCACGTGTGCTGAAACTCTCCTGGCGGTGGTTCAGGAGGCAGTAGTTCCCACCTGGATGTAAACAACCACTGGGTCATGAAGCCCCCTGTGGAATTAATGACTATGGCACCTACCCTGGGAAACAGATGCCACGTGAGTGTCCAGGAGAACAGCCACCCGACTATAAACCATGTCAGCTGCAAATGTTTTTTTCTTGAGAGCAGAACTGAAACCTGTCACTGCATAGAGTCCGCCCCCAGATCCTTGTCAAATGACTTTTCACTGGTGACACGTTAGGAAGAGGTAGTCCATCTCAGCTGAGAAGATTAAATTGGATTTGTGAAGATGGTAAGCTGGGTCTTGAATATCTGCTGACCCCGAACACCTGGCTTATCATTTTCTAGTAGTTTCTAGAATTGCTGTAAAGAGACGTAATTGCCTCACGCTTCAACAATGAATGTATTCTGCTTGCTCCTAGATAAGGTCATGGATATGGTTAAGAGATGCGGTATGTTGAGACATCGGTATGCATGTTCCAGTTTATTATGGCAAGATAGACAAAGTAGGAAAGGCCGGGATAGACTTGAAGGTTTCTGGTTAGGACAACAGGGGAGCTGAGGGGAGACCAGATGGTGGTTGCTGAGGGGGGGCTTCAGCCTGGAAGCAACACTTGGGATCTACAGAATATAGATATATTTCAAAAAGAGTCAGGGGCCAAAGGATAGGGGATTAGGGTTCACCACAGGCTACCAGAGCACATAACTGTGACATTAGGGGGAAATGACACTTGGCAGTCACTAAGAGAATGCATAACTAGAGGGAGAGTAGCAGCCTGACCTGAATTTTTCAGGCCTGAGTTCCTACAGTGGGGAGGGAGGAGAGCAGGCAAGGATGTGAACACAGGGCTGGTGGGTGAGGCAGCATAGTCCCTCTCTAGGTACGGTCGTAGTAAAAGGAGAGGGATATTCTTATAGTATCCTTTTTTCCAGCTACTTAATGCAACTTGGGAGGTGAATTGCAGGTCAGATTCCAAACTCTATGCTCCCTTTGCTTAAGTATGCTACCTTGTTAAATATGTGTGTTTTTATCAGCACTATATATTTGATTTTAAAATTTACACGTGTTCAAAAATAGAGTTTAGAAAGCAAAACACCATATGAATAAGAAATTAACACCTCTCTTACTACCTCCTTAAAGTACATCCTGTTAATTTTTTGTGCTTTTTCTAGTCTTTCTTCTGTGCATGCAAAATAAAGTTAAGGCCAATTTTACACAAAATCACCATGCGTTCTGTGCCTGGATCAGAGGACATCCCGTGGCCATTTTAGCTCCATAATCCCAATGCTCCTCTCCCCTCCATCGTATCAGAATTGACAGTTTTTTCTACTGTTGAGAGTAAACCCTGACATTATTACTGTGGCCAGCCTCACACCAGACAGGTCATCAATCATGGAGAAGCAAAACCACTTTTTCACAAAAGTACACAGCCCTGTTCTCCTTTCCATGGGCCTGTTATAAACATGGTCTCTTGATTTTTCTTCTCGAAAGCTCTAGTGCTGATTCCTGTTAAACAGAGACACCTTTATTTCATAGCTTCTACTCATCCTCTAAATAGCAAATCCCCTTTGTAGCAAAGACAACCAGGGAGACGGGGCCACAGGTTGATGCTGTGCGAACTCAAGGTGAGCATTCTGCTTCGTAGGGTGAAATATTGAAACAGGATTACAGCAGGGGGTCATGAGGGACCATCTGCCTCGGCTGCTCCTCAGATATGAATCTTGCCTTAGTAGCCTGTGGAATTTTCTAGAGATAACACTTGGAGGTTTAGACTTAAATCTGATTCCATGTTCACAATTACTGATGGGAGAACTGGATGAGAATCACAATGGCATAGAATTCTTCATTCAAAAAAGGAACCGCTTTTTGATTATATAATTGACAGTAAATTTGCACAGCTCAATGCACTATGGGCTCCAGTTCCTGGACTCACAGTAATTCCCCCAGCATCTTCTCGTAGTTTATTGGCTTTCTCAACTCCTCTTATCTTCTCACTATGTACTTCGACACACATTATTTCACATAATTTAAAAATGAGTCTGTAAAGTAGTGCTACTGAGCCTCATTGAACAGCTGAAGAAAAATAAACTTCTGTGAAAACCTAAAGGTCATGTTTATAGGTTCCTAGATTCTTAGGGTGGAAAAGTATCTAAAATCCCAGGGTGAAGGGTGGTTGCTTCTTTTCCTCACTGAGTTATCACGGCAGCCTCTCAGAGTCTGACATTTTATAGATGCTCAATAAATATTTATTGACTGAAATGCTATGTGGGTCAGCCCCTTTGCTCACTGCTTATGCTATTCGTATACCTTCAGAACACACCCAGCCTGTTTTCTGTCACTTTGGTTTTTGAGGATTCCAAGGAACATGACATCTCTGGTGGCAATTTTTTCAATACCGAAGAGACAATACCTACAAATCTTTCTAGAAAATTTTCCCAAATCAAAGGATATTTAGTTAATGTTTGCATAGGTCTATAGATCTGAACTCCAAAAATGCACAGGGTATTATCTGAAAAGCTCCAGCACACGTACATCTTTGTCACACGATTTCTGAATGTAACTTAGGATTCACTTGAATCATTTATCAGGAAAAAATGTGTGGTAGCTGAGAAAGTGCAATTTACAACAAGCTGCGTAAGCCACGCCTCTTTCCAGAGTTCTGATACCAACCTCAAGGGTTAGGAGTCAGTAATAGACTGCGATTCTACTTTTCTCTAAGGTAAATGTTTCGGGCTAAGGCCAAAAAGAGCACGTATGTTGGAAGCTTATTCTATAATAGAGTGAACTATAAAGTAAAACAATAATGGTATCTCTCAGGCTGTATTTCCCTCCTGAGTCTTCCAGATTTTCTGGGCATTTCCAACACACACACAGACACGGACACACACACATACATACATTCTATATTTGGAGTTACCTCTCAGCAAATCATGAATCAACGGCAGGGAAGGGAAAAAAAAAAAAAACAGGTAAAGTTTTTTCCCTCTATTTTACCATCTCAGTCGATGGAGGTCTTCACACAGGTGGCTATTCATTTAAGAAGTTCTTATTTTATTGTCTCTTAAAAAAAAAAAAAGAAGCAATCTGATAGCCACTAGACTTACAGAGAAAAGCCTCCACGAGAGGCTTTGCAAGAAAAGCCTTGGGGAGGCTTTTCTCCATAGCCATGCGTGACGATCATGTTCTGCACTCCTGTGCTCACCCCCTGCCTCTTTTCCATACACAAACTGAGCTCCACCTAGGGAATGAATGAAAGTGTTTGAACACAGCATGCAGCAGGTGTTTGGAAGAGCTGCTATCTTTTGCTCATTTTTTTTTAAATTTTATTTATTTATTTGACAGAGAGATAGAGATCACAAGCAGGCAGAGAGGCAGGCAGAGAGAGAGGAGGAAGCAGGCTCCCCGCTGAGCAGAGAGCCCAACGCGGGGCTCGATCCCAGGACCCCGAGATCACGACCCGAGCCAAAGGCAGAGGCTCAATCCACTGAGCCACCCAGGTGCCCCTGCTCATTTTTTTTTAGACTCAGCTCAGACAATACCTCCAGTGGTGTCCTTTCCAGGAACGCTTTGCTCTTTCAATCGCATCTTGTGGTCATTTGTCCAGCAATCTCACCTTCTGGACCCTGTTCCCTCTCTAGCAAGTACTAACTGCTCAAAGCATTTTTGTTGACTAAATACAGAAATGAATGGATAATGAGCATCTGAGTAAACCAATCTGTTTGTTTGTTGAAATGCATTTATTCATGGTGCCTAATGTTTGCTATTGTGCTTCTAAAATGATACATAAAATCAGGCAACTGGGAAGAAAATGTGGCAACCCTATGCTTTCTATTGTTAATTATGTGTCCTTGCTTCCTTCTGACAAAATAACACATTGCAATATTGGGGAACATCTTAATTTAATATTTAATTCTGTAAGTTTTTTGTTTTTTTTTTTTTTAAATAAAAAGCAATGGTGTGGGAATAGTTTCGTAGCTTACCATCCTTATGCTGGATATTTCTGTTACCAAATTTAAAAGCCACATCAATTTATGCTTATAAAACCCTGAACACCTGGGAATACTTGATAATGAGCACAACAGATGACACACTTGGGCTCACTAATGGATTAATTTATTACTTTTGCAGACTTAAAATGTAGCAATAGGATGAAACTTTTTTCCCTAAATGCATAATCAGCTGAGAGTGTTATTTGTCTCATTTAAATGCAAAGAACAATTCTTCTTTTGCTACCTGCTTCCCAAATCCATTAAGTAGTTAATAATATGAGGACTAATGTAAGCTGCCTTTATTTAATAGAAATAAAGAAATAGAAATTAAACTGGCAGAGACTTCTCGAAATAATGGCTTCCCCCAGAGTAGCTGGATTATTCTTAGTAGAGTAGAAAAATCAAGGGAAGCGCCTTTATTAAAATAATGGAAGAAACTATTATCTAATTTTGCCTATAATTAGCTGGGACCTCAGTCGAATTCACGTACTTTGAAGTTCTCCCCCTTGTCATCCCACGCCCTTCTTCCAGAGACTGGATAACCATATACATATCCTAGATATTTAACAGAAATAATCATTCTGCTTGGTGTCCTGTTATTAGTGAGATTACTTTCTCAAAATGGTGTGCGGATGTCAGAAGCTGAGTATGGATGAATCTAGAAAATTTTAATTTTACATCACTTAGACATTAACAAGGCAAATGAACAGAATCTACAGCATCATTCCTCTAAACGACCATCTACAAATGACATACTTGAGAGTCTGTATGACACCCTCCTGGCGCATCCAGGTAACATCCTTCCTAGAGATAGTATTTTTAGAGTGGAGGGAACTAAGATTTAGAGATGTGTGATCCGCTCAACATGGGAAGCTTCTCATTTCATTAATTCATGCTGCTGTTACCTGCAGAAAACTTTCCACCTTACCTTGCAGGCCATGTACATCCAACATCAGTGATCCAACCCCAGCCGGCTTCTCTAGCCCTACCTTCACACTCTCTACCCAGTTCCAGTGCCTCACCTCGCATGCGCCCTCTGGCGAATTCTGGAAAGCACGTCTTTTCCCATATAATGTCTCTAAATAGAGAAAGTCTTTCACAGAATTTCTTAAATGTATGTGCTCTTAAGTGTCATCATACTTTAATTATTGGAGTTCTTTGTTTACTTGCCCAGCTTCCCCCAAATGATGGTATATGACTTAATAAAGAGATGATGCTTAATTTCTTTTTATATTATAGATTCTGGGATCTTCCTGGCACAGAGAGAACATTTGATTAAATAAAGAAAAACTATACAACTGCATGGATTTTTGAAGTTTTACTCAGTGTGATTTCTGTGACTGGTAATTTTTTTTTTTAATTTGTGGTTTTTTTTAAAAGATTTTACTTATTTATTTTTATTTATTTGACAGAGAGAGAGAGAGATCACAATTAGGCAGAGAGGCAGGCAGAGAGAGGTGGGGGGAGGGGAAGCAGACCCCCCTGCTGAGCAGAGAGCCTGATGCGGGGCTAGATCCCAGGACCCTGAGATCAGGGCCCGAGCCTAAGGCAGAGTCTTAACCCACTGAGCCACCCAGGGGCCCCCTGGTAGTTCTATCCTATATCCTATCCTTTATTGCTTCAGGGAGAAAAGGTCTTGGCAATAAAAAAGAAAAAAGAAAGTTTTTGCATTGCAAATTCTTGGGTCTGGAAGGAACTGAAATATAATATGTTAGATTTGATAGTACAGACAAAGTCAGACTCCACTCACAGATTAGTATGATTTTCTAGGAAGGGGAGAGATGGAGGAAAGCCCAAAGGCCTGGGAGGTGACCTTCAGAAAGAAACTTGTACACTGCTTCAGCAAACCGTGCACTTCTAATATCCACTGTTGGATTTAGAGGAAGTGAAACAGGTTCCCCAAACAGGACTGTCTTGAGCTTCCTAAGTACAGCCCCCCGGAGGTACCAAGACCGAAGAGAAGCCCATGCCTACTGCTCTCCCAAAGTCAGCTTCACACTGAAGGATGGAATGCCTCCAGGTTCCGGACAGTTGGCCTTAGATATGCCAGGAAGGAAGAGTTATGCAGACCAATTTATTCCCTACACACCTGATGGGCACCATCACTGAAAGCTTGACATCAATGAGCTATGAAATTTGGGAAGACTATAGGATGCAGCAATGACCTCTCCAGACTGAAAACATGACAGTAATTAGGACATCTCAGCAGGTGTTAACATAGACAGGCAAGGGCATAGTGGATTCACCCAAGCCACAGCCTCTGCCCTTCTCCAACCACACCAATGCCTGGGCCCTGCGTAAGCCACGCCTCTTTCCAGAGCTCTGATACCAACCTCAAGGGTTAGGAGTCAGTAATAGACTGCGATTCTACTTTTCTCTAATTCCATGGAACTTAAAATAGAAAATGAGGAAAGTGAAATTAATATAGCTTAAATTTTGTGAAGGCTTAATCTAAGCAGAGAATCCTAAGCACACTTAACGTGTCTTAATTCATTTAAAACCTACAGCAATTTTATGAAAACCTACAGCTGTTTTATCCCCACATCAGAGGTAAAACTGAGGCACGTAGAGGTTAATAAGATTCCTTAACTGGTGACCAGCAATGCTGGGATTCAAACCCAGTTTTCAAGTATTCACTGTTCAAACCCACTAGACAAATGGCCTTTTATAAACACCGGCTCCATGTTTTGTAGACAGAAATTTGTTACTTTACAAGTTTAAGAAGCTGATTGATTAACTTGTTATATTACAAAATTAGATGCAATTACTCTGAACTCAATATTACCATGTTGTCCATAAATTTTACTCCACTTAAAAAAAATTTTTTTAAATTGGCATTTCTTGCCCTTGAAAAAAATTGGAATATAAAACACAGCAATTTGTATGGTAACTAAACAAAATATTTAAGCAGCTAGGTGCAAAGGAATTTTCAGCAAATGTAGGGGGATTTCCAGCTGTCAGGCACTTATTATTGAAATGTTCTTCCATGAGCATTTGATATTATTAAACCAAACAATTTTACTTAGTGTCAAATCAGCCTGAATTTTGTTTCAATAATTTTCCTTTTTTTTAATGTTAATAGATGGAGGGTGAATCCTAGATAAAAGGTTGAAAGTCATAGGAGATTTAAATAATGACATTTTCCCCCTTGTTCAAACTGAGCCCTCTCTAGGGGAAATGAAATTCATTTGCTTATTGTAGGGACAAAAGTGTGACAACGGCTCACTAGGGTGCACAAATGTCACTCAAAGATATGGGTAAGAGGAATGAATTATGTGATGGTTGTTGACCCCATCACTCTGGAAGGTTACATAACTGGAACAAGCCAAATTCTCCTCTACACCAACTTCATCTTTTCCTCCCAGCACTAACATTCAGTTGCCTCCTTCTTAAAGTCTTCAGTGGAGACTTTTTGAAGCATCCTCCATAGATGGGCATAGATGATCCTCCTCCCTTATTTCTCTCATGGTCCTTTTTGACTATCGTTCTCCCTCTTCTTTACCTCCTTGCAGCTCTTCTCACCCAGAAGCATTCTTCTTCCTTAGGGCCATGGATTGACTGCTTCTTCTGTCTTCATACCCTTCCTCCAGATTATCAACACAATTCAATCTCTCACTGCCTTTCAATTCTAATGGCATTTTAGCAGACTTCATATTATATAAAACAGCACTTCTTATCTCCCTCACTTACTTTTCTTTACTCCTTGTAATTTATTAACATAGGAAGTATTATCATATCTCTTTGGTAATTTTCTATTTCCCTCCCTGCTCCAGACTAGAATGTAAAGTTTCAGGAGGAGGGGCTTCTCCTGCATGTTAGTTTTCTCAGGCTGCCATAACAAAGTATCAGAAACCGGGCGACTTGAACAACAGGAAGTTACTGTCTCGCAGTTTCCAACAAATGAGAATCTGTTCCATGCCCTCCTGTTAACTTCTTGCGGCTGGCTGGCAATCTCTGGGCTTCCTTGGATGCATCACCCTCATTGCTGCCTTTGTCTTTACATGGTATTCTCTCTGTGTGCGTCCAAATCTCCTTTTTTATAAGGACTTTTTTGTCGTATTGGATTAGTGCCCACCTGAAGGACCTTATTTTAACTTGATTACCTCTGTAGAGACAAACTTCAAATAAGTTCATATCTTGAGGTACTGGGGTTGGGACTTTAATGTATGAATCTTGGGGACACAACTCAACCAATTGCAACCCTATATATACAATTCTTCTTATAATTATTTATTGTCTTATCTTAATATGGTATGTGCAGATATATGTACACACAGTCATCATCATCATCTTGCCATTATTCTTATAATCTTCAAATCCTGCTGGTTGGTCTCACTTTTTTCTTTTCTTTTCTTTTTTTTTTAAATTTTATTTGTTTCACAGAGAGAGAGATCACAAGTAGGCAGAGAGGCAGGCAAGAGAGAGGGGGAATCAGGCTCCCCGCTAAGCAGAGAGCCCGGTGTGGGGCTCGATTCTAGGACCCTGAGATCATGACCTGAGCCGAAGGCAGAGGTTTAACCCACTGAGCCACACGGGCGCCCCTGGTCTCACTTTTTGCAAGGAGGCAATCTACCTTTGAATTTTTAGCAGTTCTTCATGAATTAACATTAAACAGCTTTCCTCTTCTCATTTGACTTGATATTGAAGAATAATCATTGTTTAGGAATCCTTCAAAATGAACTTTATTTGTTCCATACAAATGCATTTTTATAGATCCTTGGAAGGCAACAGCATCATCTTACTGTCATTCCCCAAATTTCAGAATGCGGATATTAAATATCTTTGTTGCAATGAGGGCTGTATTATCTTCTCTTTCAGGTATGCTCCAAGGCTCTTTCCTTCTGAATCTTCTGACAAGTTTATCTGCTCTGTGTGTGTGTGTGTGTTTTTCTTCTGTTGTAACCATAATCCATTGGTTAGATTAAGTCTCATTAACATTCTGCTCAATCCAGGGTGCTTGTTCAGATATCGGTGAGTTCCACCACATAACTAAAAAGGTGATTTTCAATTCCCTAAGTTGTTCCAAATCCATAATCCCACCCAGGACACAAGATAAAAATGGTAGGAGAAGATTCATTTCTCTGGGGGTAATGATGAAGGACAGAACAACTATGGTGTTTCCCAATTGGGAACTACTGAACATCTGTTTTAGCATCAGCCAAAGTACATGCTAAAATGCAAATTCTATGAGCTGTATTTTTAACAAACTCCCGCTTCAAGTTTATTAAAGTCTCAGTGTGTATATGTACATGTGCATGTGTTCATGGTAGCTTCAAAGTTTGGGTGCATTAATATTCCTTCTCAGGACTTTTTGTGGTTGGCTTTCATAGAAACATTGAAGATGACTAGGACATCTACTGTGTTGTCTTTCTCATTTCAAGCATTTCTTTTCTCCTTTTGCTAAAATATTTACACTCTTCCACATCAGTTTTTCTGTCTTGCATATTGCAAAGACCTGAGGCCAATGATACATTTCCTTATTCTTTTACTGCTTTCACCTTTTCCCAGTTTATCCATTTTCCCTCTTTTATCACATATTTGTTAAAACTTTTAACGTCGATGCTCTTTATTATTATTATTATTTTGCTTGCTCAGGAAGGTTTGAATTCTCCTGTGTGTCTTACATGTGTAAGCACATATTGACATTTTATTCCAGCACCACAACTTATTTTGTAAATCAGCAACTCCCCATTTTCCATCACACTGTACCTGTGAAAAGGGAAATCTTTTGGCTTCATCGGGAAGACATTTATTGAGTAGGAAAATCCCAGTGGACTACTGTCCATTTGTGGCAGCAAGAGCAATGATGCAACTCCAACATCTTAATTTTATTTTCATATATCAAAGAAGATAGTTAATAAGTATCGATCACCCATGAAGCCAGGTTCTGTATTAAGCACTACCACTGGTGTGTAGAAAACTCAGAACAAGCATATAACATTTAGTTTTTTTTTTGTTTTTTTTTTTTAAGATTTTATTTATTTATTTGCCAGAAAGAGAGAGAGAGAGGACAGGCAGGCCGAGTGGCTGCAGAGGCAGAGGGAGAAGCAGGCTCCCTGCCGAGCAAGGAGCCCGATGTGGGACTTGATCCCAGGACGCTGGGATCATGACCTGAGCCGAAGGCAGTTGCTTAACCAACTGAGCCACCCAGCGTCCCAACATTTAGTTTTTTAAAAATTTCCAACCTGATGAATGAAAGTAACACGATCTGTTATTTAACACTGTCTTATTAACCCCTCATTATTCTTTTGGGGAAACAATTGCTTTGTTTCGCAAAATATATCTCACTTGGCTTTTTAGTTATTGTATCATAAATATAGTTCCTTATTGTAAATGGGGATTGCACTGGCCTTTGGATCACAGGAGACAAAACTCTTTGCATTATTATGTTAGAGGTTGTTGAATGTATTTATAGACAGAATTAATCTTGAATTTCTCTATTTTCTAAATGAGAATCTTGAATCTCAGTGAGCATAACTGCCTAAGATCATTCACGGATAAATAATAGTGTGAACTGAAACTCAAGTTTGTGATTCCAGACATAAATAACACATGTATCAGAAGCATTAAATTACCATAATGATGGCAAGGTCAGAACTCAAACCCAGTCTTTGGTCTCCAGAGACAACGCTTTTCCCAACACAGGTCTCTAACACCAAGGAACTCTTTTTATTCAGATGAATACACTGTGTAGCAGTGCTGTGTCAATAGGGGCTAAACACAGAGTCCATCAGTGTGTATAATGGGCTTTAATTAGAAAAAGACACTTAAGGAAATGTTTTTGAAGCAAACAAATGAGGCACATAAAAAGAGTCACTTAGCAGAACATATTAGCCAGCTAGCTTCTTTTATAATTTCTGCCATGGTCTGTGATTTATTTTACTTCAGTAATATGCAAAAAATGCACCTAACCTCTCAGTGGTTTATGGCATTGATGGTTTGTGTATGTATATATGTATGTATGTATGTATGTATGTCTGTCTACAGATCTCTTCAACTCTGACAAAAAAATATATTGGAGGGTTTCATTGTAACATATGATTGTATTGCTATATTGTATCAAACATTTTTTTTAATCTAATGTATTTTACTTTACATCTTTTGTTGCTATGTAGATCAGTTTGTATTGGCTAATGGCTAGTTATCATCTTGATAAATTGTGCTTTTATCATTACTTAATGTCCCTCTTTATCCTGATTCATCCCATTAACCTTACTTAGCACCTCACCTCTCATTAGTACTATGACTCTTCCTTAGCTTTATTCTTTCTTTTTTCTAAAAAATGTATTTGACTAGTAGCTCTTCCCTAACCCTTTATTTTCAACATTCAATTATCACTAAAATGTGTTTCGTGGAAACAGCATATAGTTGCACTTGGCTTTCTCACCTAGTCTTTCTCTTTCAATGGAATAATTCAGTTGCTATTTATTTATTTATGTATTTACTTATATTTCTTTATTTATTCATTTTGATGCTTTTATCTATATATTTGAGAAAGAGAGAGCACAAGCAGGGGGAGCGGGAGAGGAAGAAACAGGCTCCCTGCTGAGTGGAGAGCCTGATGCAGAGCTCAGACCCAGGATCCTGAGATCATGACCTGAGCCAAAGACAGAGGCTTAACCAACTGAGCCACCCAGTGCCCCGTTCATATCTATTTTAATAACTAATATGTTAAAGCTTAACCTTTTGGAATTTCTTATATTATTTATTTTATATTAATATTTTATTTTTTTATTAGTACTTCAACAATATGTTTCAGAGCCTAATTTTCTAGATTCTTGGGATATAGCAGTGAACAAAGCAGAGAAATAATCCCTATGAAGCAAAGACAGGGCTTTGTGGTCCTCAAAATCATCTCGTTTTTCTCTTGCTCGTCTAGGAAGACTATATTTCCCAGCCACCCTTGCAGCTAGCTAAGCAGAGCCATGCTGCTTATTTATGGCCAATATAAAAAGCAGGGATATATTCTACTTCCTCCTCTATTTTAAACAATTCTCTGGCAGCCCTAAGGGGAGAAAATGCTAGATGAGTTCTGAGTTCCTAAATGGGCTCCTCATCTCCTCTGTGACCATGTGGAGGCCAGCACTCTTCCCCACCTCTGCCAAAAACTCAATATTTGGCCATAATGAGAGAAATAAACCTTTTTCTGTGTCAAGCAGCAGAAATTTTGATTTACTTTGTCCTAAGTGATAGTTTTATGTGTCAGTGTAGTTAGGCTATGTAGTACCCAGTTATTTAATTAAACACTACTCTAGGTATTGCTGTGAAGGTGTGCTATAGATGAGGTAAATATCTATTCTTAGATGACTTTAATTAGAGGAGATTATCCTCAATAAACAGATGAGTTTTTTTTTTTTTTTAAAGATTTTATTTATTTATTTGACAGACAGAGATCACAAGTAGGCAGAGAGGCAGGCAGAGAGAGAGAAGGAAGCAGGCTCCCTGCTGAGCAGAGAGCCTGATGCCGGGGCTCGATCCCAGGACCTTGGGATCATGACCTGAGCTGAAGGCAGAGGCTTTAACCCACTGAGCCACCCAGGCACCCCTAAACAGATGAGTTTTATATTATAATTAGTTAAAGTCCTTAAGACCAAAAACCAAGATTTCCCAGAGAAGAAAAAATTCTTCCTCAAGACGGCAGCTTGAAGAACTCCTGTAGGAATTTCCAATTTGCTACCTGCCCTACAGATTTCAGACATGCCAGCTCCAACTGTCATGGGAACCAGTTCCCTAAAATAAATAAATAAATACATAAATAAAGTTATATGTATGTTTGTAATTATATTAATTATATAGAAACAGAAGAAATAGACAAACAGAACCCACAGGAGATTACACATATTATAGAATTATTATATTATTCTATATAATAATATAGAATATATAGAATCTCTTATTATTTCAAAATACTTAAGTGATCTTCAACTCTCACTTTTAAAGTTTTTAATGTTTAAGTAATCTCTACACCCGGGGCGCCTGGGTGGCTCAATGGATTAAAGCCTCTGCCTTCAGCTCAGGTCTTGATTCCAGGGTCCTGGGATCGAGCCCCGGCATCAGGCTCTCTGCTCAGCAGGGAGCCTGCTTCCTCCTCTCTCTCTGCCTGCCTCTCTGCCTAGCTGTGATCTCTGTCTGTCAAATAAATAAATAAAATCTTTAAAAAAAAAAAAAAGTAATCTCTACACCCAACCTAGGGGTCAAAACTATAACCCTGAGATCAAAACTTGCATGTTTTATAGACTGAGCCAGTCAGGTGCCCTTTCGGCCCTCAGATGAGAGGGATGGGATGGGCCAAGGGAGACAGAGATGGAGAATCTTAAGCAGTCTCCATGCCCAGTGTGGAGCCCATGCAGGGCTCGATCTCATGACCCTGAGATCATGACCTGAGCTGAAATCAAGAGTCAGATACATTTAACGGACTGAGCCACCCAGGCAACCCTCAACCCTCACTTTTTAAGCTGACTAGAGATAAGCATCTAACAGAGGATGCTCAGGCCTTGTGTGGAACACACACAGATACAGACACACAGACAGACAGACAGACAGACACACACACACACACACACACACACACACACACACAATTGGTTCTGCTTCTTCTGCAGAACCCTGACTGTTACAGATTTGGGTACAGGAATGAGTTGTAGAATGAGTTTGGACTTCTAGAAGCTAGAAGTCCAAAATCTAGGTGTCAACAGGGCCTTGTTCCCTACAAAGTTTCTGGGAAAGCATCCTTCCTTGCCTCTTCCAGTTTCTGGTTGTTGCTACGAATCCTTGGTGTTCCTTGGCTAGTGGCAGCATAACTCCTACCTTTCTCTCTATTATCCTATGGACTTTTTTCCTGTGTCTCCTGTGTGTCTTCAAATCTCTCTTTTCTTAGAAGAACACAGATCTAGGGTCCACCCTAATTCTGCAAGACTTTATCTTAACTTGATTGCATCTGAAAAGATCCTATCTTTAAATCTGGTTACATTTACAGATACCAGGGCTTCCATCTGTCTTTTTAGGAAAGACAATTCAGCCCATAATAATGTAACCATTAGCATACCCTGATTAATACAGAAATAGCTACCAGGCAGAAGCGATAAACACTCAACATCAGGCTTGTTCCTGTAATACTTAGGTGATCTTAAACCCTCACTATTTTAAGCTGGCTGGAGGTAAAGGACCCAGCAGAGGACACTCGTGCCTTGTGTGGGACAGAGAAGCCTTAGTGACACAGAGAAAAATAAACTCTTATTCTGTTAATCCAGTGAGATTTACAGCAGTTAGAATATCCTCTCTAGTAACTCTGGCTTTATGCCTTCACATTTGGAAAGGGCAAGATAAAAGATAAACAAAAGAAATAAGTAAATTGTATTCCATGCTTTATGAAACCTAAAACACTATTGATTACAAATGCTGACAGAACTGAAGCTCCCAATTAACTTATCTGTTACTGACTAAGCAATATTTAAATTTTGTTTATTTTTTAAATATCTTATTTATTTATTTGAGAGAGGGACAGAGCACAAGTAGGGGGAACCTCAGAGGCAGAGGGACAAGCAGATTCCCTGCTTGGCAGGGAGCCCGACATGGTGCTCAATCCCAAGACCCCAGAATCATAACCTGAGCTCATTCCAGGACCCTGAAATCATAACCTGAGCCAAAGGCAGATGCTTAACTGACTGAACCATCCAGGTGCCCCAGCAATATTTACGTTTTAGAGATGTTTAAATCTCTATTTAAAAATATGTGTATGTGTAAAATGTATTAGAGCAGATGAACTGAGCGTGTGTTGCAGTGGGGTAAGTGCTCCAAGAAAGAAGTAGGGAAAGAGGGAGCAGGATGGTCGAGGTACAGTGGGGAGGGGGTTCTAATCTTAACAGCCCATCAAGGTTGCTCAGTATGGGGACAACTTGAGGGAAGTCTGGGATATAGCTCCATGGGCATCTGAGGGAAAACTAACCCTGTCGTGGGCTGACCAGTTTCCTGTGGTTACTTTCTGACTCTTTGTAGAAAGATTTGCTAACCCCATTGTGTACAAGTCCTGTACTCTAGTTACTAAACTTGTTTCAAATGGGTATGAGTTAATTATTATGAAATTATGTGTATATTCGAATCAAACAATATGTCACGGATAACAAAAGCTGAGCTTTTCATCAATGGAGAAAGAAGTTACAAATAAGGAAATGGGGAAGGCTAGAATAAATCCTGTGACCTAGGATAGGAATTGGAGAAATCAGCAGGAACTCAGTATTATATGAATCTAGGTAGGTATAAATAAGCATAGAGTCGTGTTTAAGGGTGCTCATTACATTAAAAATATTTATTACTGAGTTGCAGGATTGGGGATATTAATATTTTTGTCTTTTTACATATACATGTATGCATTTCCACATACATATACATGGCTTTTTACATATATATGATTAAGTTTCATTTTATAAAAACAATAAGGGCAGTTAAAAATTTACAACTGTAATGTAAAATAGGAAGATGACTTATAAGACACTTTTGAAAAAGAAAAGCAAGGAATCATAGTATTCAATAATATCTATGTTTTTATCAACACGGTAGGAAAAAAAGACTGAAAGGAGAAATGCTTATTTATGACTTATCTCTTGGTGGTGGAATCACAGATAATCTTCTTACATTTCTCTTTATTTTCCAAATTTTATACAATGAATACATATTGTAATTACAAGTAGAAAATGCTGTTAAAAAATCTTCAATCTGCTTTTACATTGTGGTCTAATTGCAGTAAAAGTTAAACGTATGACATCAGGCTTCTAAGCTATAACAAGATGCCAGTTTATTAAAAAGTTTATTTTCCTGATGCATAAGTATTTGTTACTAGCTGAATATTAAAACATTTACATATTCCTGTTCTATGACAATAGGTAATCTTCTCAGAGATCATATTATAGATTTAATTACAGCTCAAATCTCAAATACAGTATTTGTTAATAGAAATCCTAAGGTAACTTTCCCTTTGGATAAGCTTGGCTATGAGAACATTAAGAATATAAAAGGGAATGTTATTATTTTTGTTAAAACAGAGATGAAATGCATCTGGTATTAAAGTGTTAATGAAATAAATATACATAATGAAATAAATATACATGTTTTAATCACTTAAGTACTTTTTCTTTTTTTTAAGTACTTTAGCAGTTTAGGGCGCCTGGATGGCTCAGTGGGCTAAGCCTCTGCCTTCCGCTCAGGTCGTGATCTCAGGGTCCTGGGATCGAGCCCCGCATCGGGCTCTCTGCTTGGCAGGGAGCCTGCTTCCTCCTCTCTCTCTCTCTGCCTGCCTCTCTGCCTACTTGTGATCTCTCCCTGTCAAATAAATAAATAAAATCTTTAAAAAAATATAAAGTACTTCAGCAGTTTAATCATTTTAGTACTTTTTCTTTTTTAAGGTTTTGTACAGAAAGCAAAGCAATGATCGTGTGTGTAATAAGATGTGCTACGGTTTACATCTCCACACAGTTTCCCACCTGGCATCAATTTCTGAGTTGACATTGAGCAAGAATCTGTCACTGTGAAATAAACCAAAACTCCTTTACTCTCATTCCCATAAAAAGAGATGGGCATCTCTGGTCTCACACTAGATGTTTTAAAATGCTTTCTTTGAGGGCACCGGGGTGGCTCATTTAAGCGGCTGCCTTTGGCTCAGATCAGGATCCCAGGGTCCTGGGATCAAGACCCTCATTGGGCTCCCTGATCAGCGGGGAGCCTTTTTCTCCCTCTCCCTCTGCCTGCTGCTCTGCCTTTGTGTGCTCTCCATATCTCTATCAAATAAATACATAAAATCTTGAAAAAAATTTACAAAATGCTTTCTTTGAATATCATCATGAATGCTGCAAAATCTCTTCTTTTTGTCTCTGCAGAACTTCCCTGAGGAAACACACAGTTACTAAGTATACAACTTAATATATTTAGACATTCCCATATATATGAAATCTAGCCAGGCTCTGTCATCCTCCGGTTTTGTGAAGAGTAAAATGAAGGAGGGAAACTCCCCGATCTCCATGGCTCTGCAGTGCTGGGTGAAATGTTTCATCATTCAGAGCCAAGCCATTAACCCAAGTGTTCTGATTCCAGGTCAGCACTCTTCTTCTTCTTCTTCTTCTTCTTTTAATCTCCTCATTCTGGTTCTTTTGATAATATCCAAATGCTTAATATTCCTCTGTACTCAATTCAAAGCCTACATGTTTAATATGGAAGTTTAAAAAAATGTAACTGGAACACACCAAAGACGAATATGGAACATGTCAACTTGGATGCTGGTTCTGTTCAGAGATAATCCAGGTCTATAAAACTTCCTGTGTCCAGCTGCCTGGGAGTGCGGCCATTATATAAGCAGGGGGCACATCAAAACACAGAGGACTGGGGGACACCTAGATGGCTCAGTCGGTTGAGCCACTGCTGTCAGCTCAGGTTATGATCGCAGGGTCCTGGGATCGAGTCTCACATCGGGCTTCTTGCTCGGCAGGGAGCCTGCTTCTCTCTCTGCCTCTGCCCGCCACTCTGCCTGCCTGTGTGCGCTTTCTCTCTCTCTGACAAATAAATAAATAAATAAATAAATAAATTCTTAAAAAAAAAAAAAACAAAAACAGAGAGGACTGGAAAGTGTCATGAAGATCATATTTTACTCTGATATGAGTGTGTGAAATATTATTTCTAACTGTGACTCCCAGGAAACCAGATGAAAACAACACCAATGGTGAACAAATCCAAGTTTCCATAACAAAATGGCTTCCTAAGAAAAGGTGACAGCTTCTTTCTCCTGCTGAAAATCCTTTTTTTTTTTTTAATATTTATTTATTTATTTGACAGAGAGAGCACAAACAGGCAGAGTAGGAGGCAGAGAGAGAGAGACGGGCGGGGCGGGTGGGGGGAAGCAGGCTCCCCACTGAGCAGAGAGCCCAATGCGGGACTTGATCCCAGGACCCTGAGATCATGACCTGAGCTGAAGGCCATCACCCAACCTACTGAACCACCCAGGCACCCCAAGAACACAAGACATATATATATCTTTAAAAAAATAATTAACACCTTGAAACAAAGGAGGATGACACAGAAGATTAAAGTCCTAATTCCAAACTACTAGAGGAGAACTTCAAAGCATGGCAGTGGCTCCAAGTGTGTTTTCGATGTAAACAGGCTGACAAAGGTGGGCACCCCCCATCCCCCCACAAAAAAAGACCAAGTCAATAACAAGGATACTAATTACGGGCAGCTACAAGGAACTGTGCTCAGCAGCTCCTAACCCCCTGCTCACCCCCTGGGACTGGTATTAAGCAACAAGTGAGTTTCTTTTCAGGTAGAATGATCATGGGCATCTGATCAGAGGAGCGTGGTGTCGTCTTGGGCAGCTGATGACATTCAGGAAGATACTGAGAAGGCTAGGCTATTCATGATGTTTCTTTCGCTCTCTTAACTTTTATTTTTTTATTAAGTTCAGCGCGCTGTTTTATGCTTGTGGTTTTACTCAAATGCCAAAGATTCTTGGCTGTCTTTATTTGCAATTCACTGTTAGTCTTCCTGTGACACTCACAGAGAGTGGTGACCTAAGGGGGCGACAATTGTTTCGCTGGGAGTACCCCTTGGGACCCAAGTAGGAAAAGGAAAAAGGACAAAGGTGAGAAGAGGACTCAGTATAAGTTTCACCAGTACACAGCTTAGTAATTTAAAGTTCTTTCTGTTGCAAGCCTAAATTGTTCCAGGAGTAAGGATAGATGAAGACATCACTGGGCTCAGTGTTCAGAAATGGGCAGGGCTGAGACCAGCGAAGGAAGCACAGGCTAAGAGCCAAGGACCCTCCTTCAGGACAGTATAGCTTTCATTCTCTGTAAGAGCAAATATACAATGCTGTAATAATAATTGATGATCTGGGCATGGTATACCCAGGGCGACAGAACTACCAATTTGTACTCGCTGATCTATGCTTTCTTTAAGAAAAGGTGCAGTATATCACACAAAGGAACAGACAAAGTAATTGGCTTTATTATTTTTCACAACCTGGCTTCACCTCCATTCTCCAGTGTGAAGCAGATTGAAAGACAGGAATATTAAATCAGCTATATTTTTTCTCTTGTCAGCCCTCAATCTTCCAAAAAATACACTCAAATTTCAGCTGTTTATGCCTTTCAGATAACTTAATTTGAAGAAACAGGGAACAGCTAAGAGATTTAAAAAAAAAAAAACACAAAAAAATGGGATATCCTGAAAAATCTTAAAATGGGTGTGCCAGGACCCATAATGTTGTAAGAACCATCAAGGTGTCATGGTTGGGTTTAGCAAGGTTAACTGCAGTGGTGTACCAGTAGGCTGGGAGGCCACAGACGTGGAACTAGACTTGCGGGTTATGGTGGTCTTGGTGTGGGAGGATCATCAGCAGCTGCTCTTGATGGGAAGCTATCCAGATGGATAGGTGGAACATGGGTTCCAGCAAGTGGAGTCTGATTAGGAAGTTGGTGGGAGGCCAGGCAAGCAGTTGGCCTCAGAGAAGTCCAAACAGGTGGGAAGATGGGATACAGCTAGCACCAGGGGTAGAGAGCCGGGCAGGGAGGCAATGTTAGTGGCATCCATCAGTGGACAGCAGTACCCTGCTCAGGTATGGGGTCTGCATCAGCATTAAGACTTCTTAACTTTCTAGGGTTGATGGGAGCAAAATAGCACCTCTGGTCTAAACTGACTGTGCAGAATGCTATCTAGACCTGTTCAAGTTCCACTTTAAAAAGAGGGAGTGAGGGGGCGCCTGGGTGGCTCAGTTGGTTAAGCAACTGCCTTCGGCTCAGGTCATGATCCTGGAGTCCTGGGATCGAGTCCCACATCGGGCTCCCTGCTCAGCAGGGCATCTGCTTCTCCCTCTGACCTCTCTCCTCTCATGCTCTCTCTTTCTCAAATAAATAAGTAAAATCTTTAAAAAAAAAAAAGAGGGAGTGAGAATAGCTGAGAATTAATAAATAATTTGAACGAAGACTGCAGTAAATCTATAAATTATTAGGTGCTAGATACATTTTCATTTTCTTTATTCTGTTTTGTTTCCTGACTTTCTTGTACCTCAATGTTATCATACAAGGTTAAAGGCCAAGCACAATTTTAGAAAAGAAAAGCACCTCCTTTCATATAAAATGGAATCCCTGAGGTCCAAATGGTCCGGCTACCAGAGTTATAATGAAACACGTTCATAGCCTGTGGAGAGAGCCTTGACAAAGAAGCTAGGGAAAGAGGGAAAAATGTCTGTCTGGATTTGGGGCTGAGCATGGCCTAGTACTGGCTTTATGAGAAGGTTATAAGGTTCTAAGCCCTTTGTAATGTGGACTTTGATGTGACCTCTTTGTACCTACAGGCAAATGAGTCTTGCGATGTTCAACCCCCCCTCCCACCACACACACACACACACATGCACACACAATTACTCACACACATTTTAATTTCTGTCTTGTCTTAACAGTATGTTTTTAGCACTTTCTCACATCATTAAATATACTTTTCAAATGCATAATTTTATCATGGTAGAATAGTCCATCATATGGCTGCACAGTTATTTATATTACAAAAAAAACCTCTCATGGCACATTTTTTGCAAGAGTTGATATAAGTAAGTATGTGATGCTATTACCCCTTGCATATAAATCAATGACCACATTTCCATTTCCCAGCATGGGGGTTACTTTCCATTTCCCAGCATGGATATAAATTCCTTTAATATTGCTATATACATGAATATTGTTATATACTGCCCATTTGCTTTTCAAATAGCTTATGCCAGTTGGTATTCCTAGCACTGACCTAGAGAAAAATAAATTTTCAATAGGGTTTAAGGGACACAGGGTCCTTGGGCTGCTCAACAGTGAGGTGGAAGCATATTTAGGCTGAAATAATTTCAGTTATGAGTTTGAGACCTTGGCTCCAGATTTCAGCTGAGGCATTGCTAAGGAAGTCTCCATAGCCATAGCCCTACTAGCTTTCCCTAGATTAGGCTGAAAGAGGGTCAGAGCATCTGCATCTTGAGCAGGGGCAATTTTTAAAAGAATTTACTTTTGGGTTTTTTTGTTTTGTTTTGTTTACATTCCCAATGGTAGCAATCCAAATTTACGTATTGGTAACAGAATGTTCCTTATGGATCTCTCCAGCACCTGTTCCTATTAACACACTGCAAAGGGAGAAAATAGGGACTACCAGACAACATCCAGGAGGCAAGCCTTTCCAGACATCAGATGGGAAATAAAATAAATTGGATACATACATGTTTGTATAGTTCCCCTATTAAAGAAGATCATGGCACTAGTAATCTCATGCTGAGAGGTATGGGGTGTACACGGCCCATGAGGTTTTTGAGCAACAATGTTGGCTCCAGTCCTGGTACACACATGCCCATCTGCATGACCTTGAGCAAATCACTTCTCTCAGACACACAGACTTCTCTCATTCTAATAGTGACAATTTCTTTCTTTCTTTTTGTTTTTTAGAGGCAGGGAGGGGCAGAGGAAGAGGGAGAGAGAGTCTTAAGCAGGTTCCGTGCTCAGCATGGAGCCAGATATGGGCTGGATCTCATAACCCTAAAGTCATGACCCAGTTTGAAATCAAGAGTCAGATGCTTAACAGACTGAGTCACCCAGGTGCCCCTAATAGTGATAATTTCTTTTTTTAATTTTTAAAAAATTTTAATAACATATAATTTAGTATTTGCCCCAGGGGTGCAGGTCTGTCAATCACCAGTCTTATACAATTCACAGCACTCACCATAGCACACACCCTCCCCGATGTCCATCACTCAGCAACCTCATCCCTCCCACCTCCCTCCACTGTAGCATAATAGTGACAATTTCTTAATAGAATGTAAGATATGCTACAAAAAAGAACCCTGCATTCTTTAAGATCCTATATACATAAAGATGTCTTCCATTATTACTTCTAATTAAATCATTATCCGGACAGTAATCTGCTGAGTCGGTTCACTTCAAATGGGGGTGGATTCTTTTTGGTTATGTTTTTTCTTATAGGCTATGGGTCAGCAGGCTTGAGTTCAGATCTGCCTTCTATCAGTTAAACAGCCTTCTCGCTCACCTAAAATGTTGTTGAATCCCCTGGCTCAGGGCTGCTTGGGGGGACCTAGAGAGGTCAGTTAAGACATAATCCTTGGATGTAGTGTCTTCATGGCCTCATGATCTTGGTAAGGACCAATTTATCTCAGTAACAAGGTTAACTAAGCACACAGCTTAGAGCAAGGTTAGCAACCTCCAAATCTCCCAGGCAAGGGGTAGCAATATATATGTAAGTCTCAGGCTAGACATAAGACAATAAAGAAAGCAGTAGGTCCTCTGGCTAACATAAAGGCATTCAAATTCTATTTATTTACAAAACTCTTCCAGTCACACTATGTCAGCATTTGCAATTCCTGATTGAGATCTGAATACAAATGTGGGTTTCTTCATTTATAGTCTTGTACTGACTTTTCCTGTCCTCTAATTTGAACTATATCATAGCTTTAGGGACCCAGCCCTCCCATGACAGTTTGCCCAAACAGGTCCCTTCAACTCTGTTTACATGGTAGGAATTGTTTTAATTTCTACGACAACCCGAACAAGTAGGCACAAACACATCTTGAACCAGAATGCATCTTCAAATGAGGTCATGCAATTAGAACAGATCCTCATATATATATTACCTTTTTTAAGACTCATAACCACCTATAGATGGATAATACTATGTTTGTAGGTGACAAAACTACATAAAATAAATAAAAAGCCTAAATATCTAACATGGACCCAAGCAAGGACTTTAACTCAAAACATCTAGCTCCAAATTTTGTACTCGTTCTAAACTGTCATGTTGTTAGTGGATCTACGCATCTTGAAGTCTAGGTCACAAATATGTTTAGATTTATTCCGTGATTTTCACTGAAACTAAATATTCAGCTACTGTCTGAAGGGGAAATATACTTTGTTAATTATTTTGGTTAAAGCTTAATATCCTAGACCTAGTGGTTTTCTACATTGTTTTGGACAGCTCTAGTGCCATTAGATATTAATGGAAATTACAAGAGAAATGGGTCTGTAGACGAAGAAGTTTAAGAAATCTGAGTGTTGATAAAAAGTTAAACAGTTTTTTACTATAGGATTATCCTGAGTTTCTAATATTTTAATGTGATTTATGAATCTCCAAAGAATGGAGGTTCTAGTTTCTGACTCATCTACAACTCAAAAACAAGTAATAAAATTGGGACAATACCATGTTAACATTAATGCCGCCTTTACTTTGATCAAAGCTCACCATGAGGTAATATGGAACTTGGCTCTCTGATATGAAATGTAAGCACATTTGTGGGTTTCTAGATGAGAGGCTTGGTTTTATGTACCTTATGTACCTTATGTACCTTTTATGAACTACCTTCACTTGTGCACCCACAGGTGAATCTCTCATTGGTTGGGCATAGTGATAACCCATTACTAGTAACTTTGGCACAACCTTGTAGACAAAGCAACAAAAAGCAACTTTTGACTAGCTTTGAAACTAGGATAATATTATTTTTTTCAAAGCAAAAAACCTGACAATTTATTTTTATCTTTCTCAAAACAAGTATCATCAGGACTATAGTGATCAGCAATGGGTTATTGTGCACAGGAAAGCAAGCAAGCAAAAAACAAAACAAAACAAACCTTGCAAATTTTTTTCTATTGACCTTATTCATACATCACCAGTTTTTCCACTAAGGTCCTTTTTTTTTCATTCCAGGAACCCATGTCAAGTATGCTATTGTATGAAACTAGGATAATTTATTAACTTGTAAGACATCTAGTCTTCCAAAGTTATTAATACTCCCCCCGACACACACATCCTAAGGAGTCTAAATATATTAATGTCTAGGTTGTTCCCTAGACTGCAAAATATTATCCAAACTAATTCCTCTTATCCTTACCACGCCTGTCTTCCAGCATCTGTTTCTCTACTTTTCAGACCATGACTCAAATACCTAATGGTTCCCTAGTCCTTACCACATCGACACTGAGCCCTTTCACTTGGCTTTAAGGTTCACCTTAATTTGACTCCACTTTAGCTCCTCAGCTTTAAAATCTATGATGTCTCAAAATATCTCATCAGTCAGACTGATCTCATTGCTAGGTATCTTTAAGGTTTTGATTATATTCTTCCCCAACCTGGGAGCCAGTGCTTTCCTCTCTCCGATCATACATATCCCAAATGAAACTCATTTCTTAGAGAACACCATCTCTGACAAATTCACACCTAGTTTGGCAGATAAGAAAATGGTGATTCAAGTAAGTTCAATGATCTGTTCAAGGTCAGAGACCTGACATATGGTGAAGGAAGGGTACAGAGTTCCAAAATCATGCTCTATCCTTCTGGACTGTGCTTCTGTTAGGTCCACCTTTTAAAAAGTCACTAGAGTTGTAGTGAGTGAAAACTATGTGAGACTATCGCCACACAGGCCATCAAAGAACTGGATATCAAAGGCAAGGAAAAGAATGGGAGTCTGAAATCCTATTATCAAGGAAATCATGAACACAGGCTTAAAACCCAAAACTCTGCAGCACACATCCTCAAACTTTAAAAAAAAAAAAAAAAAAGCCTTATAAAATTTACTTTAAAAATCTCATTTTCTCTGTAGAACTATACCTGAGGGCACATTTTCATCTACAGGGGGAACTGTTTATCAAATGTATTCCTTGTCATGTTTTGCAAAGTGTTAATGCCTTTCACTTCCCATCAAAACTCAGCACAGCAGCTCCAAGACTATAATCTGAAGAGACAGAGAAGGACCTGGGTTATCCTGGCATCTGATTTAATTTTATTCCTCTGCCAGTTAAATTTTGCATCTGATTTTCCCTTAGATAACGGCTCACAATCTTATTTTGCAGCCTCCTACAAGTTTTCATGATTTGTTAAATTCACATTTCAGTCGAGTGAAAAATCTTACCTGTGATTTTAAAAAAAATGGAATGTTGGCAAAATTCAAACAAATGTCTCTGACCCATATTAGAATATTCACATTGGTATAATTGCATGCGTTTTAATGCGGTCCTGAAAGCTAGGTGAGAAAAATTCACGTAGTTGCTCTATAGACAGGAAAATAGAGTCCCTAGGAAAGGCAGCTGAGCTACAGCTCCTCTATCTGCTATGGGATCTAGGACATGTGAGTTAATCTGTGGCTTGTTATCCCATCTTTAAAATGGATTTAAGATGGATCTGACATCTAAGACACTTCCTGTTGCATTCGCTTCTCATCCTGTGATTAGGCAAGGGCAGGAGTAAACAACGTCAGAAAACACCAATGAGTATGTATCTCTCACTTCTTTCAGGATTTCTGGACGGGTGCCTTTGTACATTCCTGGTAGGATTTTTTTCATCATCAGATACATTTCATAAAAACTCCCTTCTTAAATTTCATATCTGCACTGGCCAAGGTTCTGGCTAGACTGATCCCTCTCATGGCCAAACCAATCATCCTGGCCAACCATGGTTGGCTTAAGAACAGCTTATGTAGGAGATAGCCAGACTTCTCTTTATCAAGGGAATACAGAATCCCAGGGAACACTCCTTTATGGGGGGAGTGGCAAGGAGGTGCTCTTCATCTGTGCAAGAGAATCTAAAACACCCTTTAAAAAACTCACGCAAAGAATTTCAAAAAGCTCAAAGAAAACACGTGAAAATATTAATAGTGGTTGTCACTGCATGGTGATACTATTGGGAATATATTGAGCTTATAATGACATATTTAAATTCAATGAAACAAAGGGGCTCCCATAAAATGACTTTTAATATGAAAATATGAACTACTTTATTCTTGATTTATCTTGCTAAAATTGACTCTGGGAAATATTTTGCTATTTGAACTTATTATATCTCGGCTTCAAGTGAATTATCTATTGTTTTGGTTTCAGGGTAAGGTCAAATTGATTTATGAAAGCTATTTTGAAATTTTGCTTTTAAATCTTTCAGAGCATTAAAAATAGAATTATCACAGTTATAGAAAATTAGTTACTAATAAAACTTTAAATCCACAGTTTGTTTCTCTTAAGTTGGGCAGTGGGTATATGACTGCACATTTTAACAGTGGATATATGGATGTTCTTTACGCCCTTCCTATGTCAAAATTAAAAACTATTTTGGAGAAGTACATTGAAAATAAAGTAAAATCAACACTCTGCTTCAAAACAAGGATTTCCTTTCATTTCTGCAATCACTGAAATACCTTACCGGGTTTTACCCTTGGGGTATTCCTCCAAGTGGAGCTGAAAGATAAGCTTGGCCCATGCTGCCCAGGTACTCCCGGGATACTCTACCTTCCCAGGAGTTGCTCTGGGCCAGGTCCTCATGTAGTATGAGACAACCTTGCCTCTGACCCCGAAGGCTTTACTGTCTGCAACTGAGTGAAAGGTGAGGCATATTCATCTTTGTGGTGCTTTCTAATACCTAGACGTTGACACAACTTAGTGGAAAGGCCTGCATGCCCTTTTATCATGCCTGTCCCCATTCACAAATGTCGTAACAGAAACTTACACACATTTTAAATCAACAGCATGAAGCCACATTGAAAAATTACTCAAGCAGCTTGTTGAAAGAACTGGGAGTGGTCAGGGTCAGATCTTAAGTGAAGTCTTGTTGCTAATTCATCCATACCCTAGGGCCAATCACCCCACCTTTGAGACTCAGTTTCCTTTTATGTTAAGTGAGAGCAGAGACTAGCTGATGGCAGTATCCTTCATATCAAACTGTCTTTGATTATGAGTTACTAAGACTTGGCAGAACTTAGGATTTAAAAATTAAATTTGAATATATAAATGCAAAAATATTTAATTCCAATAAACTGCTGAACAAATCCTGCCCTCTCTTATCCTTTTCCCTTTGGATTTTCTGAGCAGAAAGCTTATTCTATGATTCAGTACAATAAGCTAAAATATCTCCAAAGTGGCAATCACGCAGCAAACATCTAGAGCACATAATATATGATAAAATTACTAACTGGATTTCCTTTTTAAATAAGTAAGCAGAAATCCACTCCATATTGCACATTAACATATAATATATAGGAAGAAAGCTTTTTTACAGCCTGGATCAAACATAATTGTATTTATTTCACATGTAATAGGCCCATCTTTATAACATTTAATTATATGTTACATGATAACAATTGCTACAAAATACCTATTATATTTCTCCTGCTATATTACATAAATAAAGAGATATGTAACTCGATCCAATGACATGTTTTGAATATTAACTTGCCTGCACTTTGGTTTCTGTAATTGAAAATTTCTTCTTTGGAGTAATGTAGTCTTTGGAGCAAAGTAAATACTACGGACTGAATGTTTGTATCCCCCTAAAATTCATATCTTAATCCTAATGCCTAACGCAATGGTATTAAAAGATGTGGCCTGAAGAGGTGCTTAGTCCATGAGGGCAGAACCCTCACAGATGGGATTCCTGCCCTTATAAAAGGCACATCAGAGAATCCCCTTGCTCCTAGTGCCATGAGAGAACACAGAGAAAAGAAGGTTGTCTTTGAGCTAGGAAGCTGGCTCTCATCAGATACCAAATCTGCTGATGCCTTGACCTTGGACTTCCCAGCTTCTAGAACTGTAAGAAGTGAATCTTTGTTTATAGGCCACCTGTCTATGGTATTTCTGTTAGAGCACCCTGAATGGACTCAGGCAAGGGGGGATGAAGAAGTCTTTCCTTGCCAGTCCCATTAGGAGCTTCTATGGGCCTGTCTTCCCCTTAGGAAGGATATCTCTCCTTCCTAGGAATCCTGCCTGGGACAGCTATGTTCATAGGTTCCATGATTTCCCCAATCATCATACTTTATTTTCATGTTTGTGAGTCAACTACCTGATTCCTGGGAAACAAACTCAGGTTTGTAGAGGATTTACAGGGATGTATACTTGGGAACAATACCTGAAAAATATGGGACAAGCAGAACTGCACCGAGGCATGAAATGGATCACAGATCTATACTTCAGTAAGAAGTAGAAGTATAAAACTCTTAGTAAAAGCATAGGAGTGAATCTGGTGGAAGTAAATCTTGAATTAGGTGATGGTTTCTCTGATAAGACACCAAAAACGTTAAGTGATACATGAAAAAGACCAAAATGAGTGTGTGTTCCAAAACATAAGACAAGCCAGAGAAGGGAGGAAGTATTTGTAAATCATATACATGATAAGGGACTTGTCTGTAGAGTACACACAGAACTCTTACAATTCAATAATAAAGACTCCAATTTGAAAATGTGTGAAGGATTTGAACAGACATTTCTCCAGGGAGGATACACAAGTAGAGATACACAATATGCACAGGGAAAGAATGCTCAGTATCATTAGTTATTAGGGAAATAAAATCAAAGCCCCAGTGAGACACTACTTCATACCCACTAGGATAGCTGGAATCAGAAAGACATAATCGCCAGTGTCCATGAGAGTCTGGCCAACTCTTATTCATTGCTGGGGAGAATGTAAAATGATGCAGCTCCTTTGGAAAAGAATTTAATAGTACCTCAAGATGTTAAACACAGAACTACCACATAATCCAGCAATTTGACTTCAGAGTATGTGGGAGGAGAAAACTGAAAACAAATATATACACAAAACTTATACACAAACATTCAAAGCAGTCATACCATTTACCATAGCTCAAAGCAGAAAACAATCCAAATATCCATCAGGTGATGAAAAGATAAACAAAATGTGATATATCCATGCAAGGAATATTATTTGGTAATGAAAAATAAAATAAAATGGTATTACATACTGCAATGTGGATGAACCTTGAAAACATTATGCCATGTGAAAGAAGCCAGACACAAAAGGCCATGCATTGCACCATTCCATAGATGGTATATACCCAGGATAGGCAAATCTATAGAGAAAGAGAGTAGATGAGTGGTTGCCAGGGATTGGGGAGGGGATGAATGGGGAGCAATTGCTAACGGGAATGAGTTTTGTTTGTGTTTCTTTTTAAACTGGGTGATGAAAATGTTCTGAAAGTAGATAGTGGTGATGGTTGCATGACTTTATGAATCCACTAAAAAAATACTAAATTTTACACTTCAAGGGAGTGGTATTTTGGGATATGTGAATTATAGGTCAATAAATAAAAAAAGAACTGAACAGATGGAGAGATTGAACCATAATGCAGTTGTAACAAAGAGTTCAGTCAAGCTCTGGGATCCCTCTGCAGATAGAATTGTTCAGAGACAAGGCAAGAGGCCCAGACCCCTGCATCCATCAGCTGCAGGGTAAGGGGTGACCCCTCTGGTGGTGCCCTCAGACAAAGATAATTCTTGGAGAGGTATTCAGCTGCCAGCCATCAGCGGACCAGCCTCCCAGTAGTTGGGAGAACAGATACTTTAGGCTTAACATGGGGGACATGGTGGTGCCCATACTATCCATTTCTCATCAGCCTCCCTCATTGCTCTGTCAGTGATGCAAGCCCAAGAACCAATCTAGTGTGTTCACAACATTCTGGTGTTTAGCACTTGGTTAAATATGCTAAATGAGTGAATGATACCTCTTTGGATTGTCTCCATGTCAGGAAACAAACCATATCTTTGTCTTGAAAACCTACCCCTGAAATATTCTGAGAGTTTCTCTGAACCTCACAAATCTCTGCCTTACTTTCAGAACAGCCAGACTGCAACGATGCTCATGTCTTCATGTCAGCGCCTTTACCTCCACAAACCTACCTCTCCTTCCGGTACCAGAGGAACTCTCTTTGTTCTTATCCCCCAGTCCACAGTTGGGATTATCCTAAGGAAGGTTTTACTATCCATAGCTCTCAGAGGATGGAAATATAAGAGTGACAGTTTATTATGTAAATCCAAGTGTCAGAAGAGTGAGCACAAACAAATATTCAGAGGATCTCTCCGGCAAAGGGGGGAAAAGTGAAAGGGGAACTAACATTCACAAGGCTCACACTATGTGCCAAGTGTACCAGGCCCTTAAGTTGCCCAGCCAGCCTGACATTCCCATCACCCAGTTGAAAACATTGAGCATCAGGGAGATTAAATGGCTCATTCAACTTTCATGGCTGTTATGAAGCCTAGGGATATAGAGCAAAAGAAAGAGGGTTTAGGAAACACTGAGGGTAGGATGGGGTTTGCAGGAAACCTATTCCAAGAATTTGTGATCAAATTCCAGTTATCCTGGGTCCCTGTGACCCATAATCCTAATCAAGGTATCCAGACCCCAGGTCAGGTTAGTGCGTGGAGAGCTAGAACTGACTTGCACAAACCCAGGAAAGGCATGGTGGAAAGGCCACACTGGCCTGGTCACCACACCCCAGGCTGGACTCCATGTTAATTATCTGCCCATATAAGATAAGTACATGCCTCTCATCTCCAGGGCTGAATAACCCACAGCCTACCCCAGCCTCCCACAGTGCACTTCCCAATCTCACCTACAATCAGCCTACAAACCAGTTCTGTAGGGCATGGTCTGACCTTATGGATCCTCTGAGAAATCCAGGTGGGCAAGGGGCAGAGCACTGTGGTATCAGAACACAGTTGCACATTTGTGGCAGATCTGGGACATTGACCTGCTGGTTTCACGCCTCCATCTCTGGTATGCTGCTGCACAAGTTGCTGCTCAGGGCTGAGCCTCAATGGTTACTCATCAGGTCCAGCTTCCCCTGTTCTGGAGCTCACCCTACTTTGGACATACTGGCTTTCCAGAGCTATGCCCTGGGTCCATTTGGATTTAGACTTCTGGACTAAGGCTGGATATAGAGGGACTTGGGGTCCTGAATCATGGTCCCTTGTCATTCTTGGGTATGTCCTGGGGTCTTTCCATTATAAGTCCAGACGGTCCTAGTCTCAGTGAGGGAGAGATGTTTGTACCAGTTTCTACCAGTTCTGTTACTTCACATGGGACCCCGAAACCCTTTATATTTGGTCCTGCAGATCTGATTCATGTGTGCAGGGAAACCAAAGCAAGAACTATGGTTCTGGAATCTCAGATCTGCCTCTCACAAGCCTATGTGGTAAGAGGGAAAGAAAGCACCATTCATTCTTTCCTCCAAGATTCAGAAAAGCAACTGCTTGGAACAAAAAGGGAAGTAGCAGGAGCTAGTATATGTTGTCCACCTTTGTATGTATTTTGTCATATTTTAGCCTCGCAATACTGATGACTGTAAGCTGTTAATGTCTTCATTTTTGAATGGGAAAACATAGGGAGGTGAAATGACTTTCCCAGTTCTCTGCAGATATTAAATGTGGTACTGCCATTCTCAGACTCTCACACTCTCTGATTTGCATTCTGTGAACTCTGCTGGGCTACATTTCTAAACAAGCCTACATATGGGCATCGCCTGTTATGTTTACTAAGTACACAGATTTTCCGGATTATTCCTCAAAATGGATTCAGCAAGTCCTGGAGGGAGCCCAGGAATCTGTGACCTTTTTTTCCAGTTACGTATGGGCAACACTTCACTTAAGCAGACCATGCCACTGTACCTTACCCTCCCAGTGACAAGGCTTTGTAATTCAGAAATTGTTTCTAAATCTTGAAAGCAGAGGCAAGATGAGGTTGGAAACACTGTGCAGGACAAATGGGAGACATAAGAAATCAGGTCCCTTCAGAGAATGTCTCTAGCATGGAGTTAAGAGGAAATGAGGTCTTATACTTAAGGAAGGGTGAGATCGCTGGAAAGGGGGTGGGAGAGACATGGCAGAGCAGATGGAGGACAAGACAGGATGAAGAGGTCAGCTAGTCCGTGTCTCCTTTGTTCAGGTAAGCTCTGGGCCCATTGAGACTGCGATGGTGCTTGAAATAAAACGAGGTTACGACACAAAGAGTGGAAATGGAATAAAAAATAAATGCCTTGCTTGAATAAAACAGTCGAACTGGGGCCATTTTAAGATTTTCTCATTCTTTGAAGGTATTAAAAAATTGCTTCCATTCTTACCATGCATTGAAAAACTGTTTTCCATATCGCAGTTGCCAAGAACTGAACAAAACAATAGCACAAACCTAAAGTGAGGCGAGGAAAGACTCCTCTTACTTTATCATCTTGATCTATTCTCTAATGAGAAACCAAAGAAAAAGAAGAAAAGGAAGGTCACCTTTTATTTAGGAGGAAGAAATAGATGCTGATAGGTGATGTTCTGAACTACTTAACAAAATGAACTCAAATCGGGCATCATTGGCATGAAGAAATAGCTTGTTTCTTACGATAAGTAGACAGCAGGCGACAGTTAGTGAAGAATACATAACGGAGAGCCTACCTTCTCTCCTGGATGTTATTAATACAATCCACATGTTTTAAAGAACTTGGATTTAGGTAAAGAAGCAATTGCATTTGATTAGGGAAAAATTCAAGGGCCACAGTTACACTTGAACTTACGTGTATATCCTGCTAGATAAGTTCTGAAGACAATCCTTTCAGATCTTAGGCTGTAGGAAGCAGCTGATATAAATCTAAGACACATCTAAGTGATAAAATGTGCAGGGAAACCATCATGAGGCATTTACACTCTAATTTAAGGTCAAAGCCCCATAAAGAGAAGGAAAAGGAAAGTTTATTAAGAATCTAATAAATGCCAGATACTGTGGTGAATTTTATCTCATCTAGTCCTCCAAGCAAGGATGAGAGACAGATATTCATAGACGGGGCATCTTAGCCTTGTCCTTACTGGAAAATAATAACTGATAAATCAAGTTTCTAACCCATTTATTTGATGTTCAGTGATAATCCACCTTCAAATAGAACAATTCCACTTGTTTCTTTGCTCTTCAAAATTCTCCTCAATTTTAGTTGTTAGCTTTACCACTTGCCTTATTACTCACTAGCTAAAGCCATGCTCTAGCTAGACTGACATCCTATGTGCATTCCTGGGACAGTCCCACCTTTGTTCACTCAATTTCTCTATCTTTCAAGGTTGAGTTCTGTACATCCCTCCCTTAAACAACCTCCCCAGGTCCTGCTGCCTTCAAGCGCCCTTTCCTCTATATCCACAGGTGGACCTTTCCACTAATGACCTCATATGCCAGTTACTGGACTTGACCTCAGCCTGGGGAATACACTTCCTATGCCACCTTCTATTTTCTAAATCTTACCATTGCTGGGGATGTCAGCATGTAATGCTAGTAACACGGTCTTACATAACTTTCCTCCTTCCTACGTAACTCAGTAGAGAACACAGAGTGAAATGTTTTTCATTATTTGCATAAGCAACCATAATTACAATAATTACTTTAGGATTTAAAAAATGCTTCCAACTCTGTTGTCTCACTATTTTAATATAGCACCTCATTAAATACTCATAAGAACGCTGGATAAATTATTATAGTTTAATGTAATTATTATATTATAATAGGAATTATTTCTTTCATGTTACTATTAAGGGAAAAAAAAGATCAGGGAGGATATAATGGTTGGCACGAGGTCACACTGTTGGGAAATTGTACCTGTCTCTGGTGCTTCACTTAAGGTTGTCACTCAGCACATGTGAATGAACCACTAAATGAGTAAGAATTCAAATCAGACCTTCTACCTCCAAACTTTCTACCCACCATTAAGGATGATTTATTTGACAGTGCATCCTTGTTTATGTTTTCCTCATAAAGTCTTATTCCAGTGTAGTTTACATAGCTTTGGTTTTGCAACATCTTGCAATAAATTCCAGTGAATACCAAACTAATTAGCTGAGTTAGGGAGAGAAAACAACAGCTAGCTTAATTTTAACAGGACTAAATTCTCCATTAATGATAAACAAATTCCTGGTGACTTCAAACAAGCCCGAGCTTAAAAAATTGGCAGCCTGAATGATCCCAATTACAAAAGATTTCTTAATTATGCTTTTAAAAATTTTTCACTGTCATGATTACTTAAGGTAAAAAACAAAAAAAGATCATAGAAATATATAGACTTTCTTGGAAGTAAACTAGTGATATGTGGTTAGAGCAGGTCAACAATGGTTTCTGTCCAAAGAAGAAAATGAATTTCAAATAAATTTGTCTGAACAATCAAGTATATTTAACATTTAGAGCATGAAGCTGGTCTGGAGGGAGCCTGCCTTTCTAAAGGGTAGGTGGATCAGGACAGGGCAGGGTGAGGTGAGGCAGGGGGAGGAAAGTAGGAGGTGTAAAATTTTCCCTTCATCAGAATCAGAAACATTCAGGTGTGCCTGGGTAGCTCAGTGGGTTAAGCCTCTGCCTTCTGCTCAGGTCATGATCCCAGGGTCCTGGTATCGAGCCCCGCATCGGGCTCTCTGCTCGATAATAAGCCTGCTTCCTCCTCTCCTTTCTGCCTGACTCTCTGCCTACTTGTGATCTGTCTTTCAAACAAATAAATAAAATCTTAAAAAAAAAAATCAGAAACATTTAGATAGTCTATCCAGGCCAGGAATGAATATATATATATATACACACACACACACACACATATATATATAGTTATATAGTTATATATGGTTATATATAAATGTATATATAGCTTTTATATGTTTATATATATTATATATGTAACACTGGCTAGAGAATATTAATTTGAAGCTTTATGCAGGCAAGAAAATGAGAGTCCCTATAAAAAGCAGCATATACATATAAATATATTTTAAAATAAGACAATTTGCATCAAGAACTGTGTCTCAGGCTGCTCTTAGCATCCAGACCTTTCTCGAGAAGGAACTCATGAAAAGCTGTGACCCATGTGTCTAAAAGAAGATAAAGTGAGCCACCCCATCTGGTTTCCCTTTCATAGGGGCTCCTGTCCTACACTCTGCTCCCTCCTCGAATGTGCTGCCCTCCCCCAGGGCTCTTTTTCCTCATCATACACAGTCCTTACTCTTTGCATGTTAACGCAGCTCTGTCTTTCTAACCTGAGCAAGTTAGGTCTGCAGTGGATCTTCCAGATCAGCCACGTTCTGCTTCTAGGAGAGCATGGGTGCAGGTGCTGCTGCGTAGAGTGGAGCAAAGGAGAGGTCCTTACAGCTGTTCAAAGGGGAAGTCTGTTCATACTGGCAGTTCTTGGGGAAACAGCCCTCCGGATGGGTGGTACACGGAACTTCCGGTGCGCCTCCTGGCACTCCTTCTTAGCAAGAGCAGGTCTATTCATCTCAGCTTAATTCATTTTTACCCATTGTGGTAGGGCATAAATCTTCATTCCTCCCAGGATGAAGTTAAGGGCTCAGGTTTAAATGAATCAAACTGGGACCAATTTGAGCACAATACACTAAAACAGAGGTCATAGAGGGGGAGAAAAGGTCTATGTAAAAGTAGGAAGCAAAAGTTCCAAAGACTTACACGATTCAGGAGGGATTATTACTTGGAAAGCCATTTATAGAATTGTTAAATTAAAGGGGAAGAGACAAAAGCATAATACAAGACCCAAAGCTAGGATGATCTTTTCACTAGTACAGAAAAAGGGAGAACATTTGGTATTTAAAACCGAACCTGAGAGGTGCGTGTGTGGCTCAGCCATTGAGCAGCTGCCTTGGGCTCAGGTCATGATCCCAGGGTCCTGAGATGAACCTGATACTGTTCCTTCCATTCCATAATTTTTGTTGTTGTTCTTGTTCAGGAAAATACTTTGTTACTTTCTAGTAGAGGGTTCTTCATTTGTGAAACTAGACAGTCTGTCTTACAAAATGGGACACTCTCCTCTCAGGGCTGGTCTGGGAGAGTAGGACCACACTGGAGAGATTACATTTATCTACATGTTAATTCAGAAGACTCCTAAGATTTCTAGGGCAAAGGGAATGAAGCTCAGATGCTCAGGGCATCACAAAGAGAGAGAAGGGTGTTCTAGCCACAGGGGGGCAGGAAGACAGCCCAAGAGAAAAGCCAGAAAGAACGAAAATTTTGGTTGGAGGTTAGATAATAGAAATATACACATATATGAAATTAAGAAAAGTGTCAAGTCTTTAATTGGAACCTTTGTTACAGTAATCTGTTATGTAAACAGTCACTTCTATCTCCCCAAACATTTGCTATCCCTCCGGCAAATGGTGGAGAAATCAGTGAAAACAGGCCAGGCTCCACATCTGGGTCAAAATGCAGTCATTTAAGCTAGGATGCAAGGGTGAGAGGGTCCTGAGTTCAACTAGATTGGAAATAAAGCAAGAAGCACCTGGGCATTGGGCGAAGGCACAATTAACTTCTTCAAAATATTATAGCACTTAAGAAAAAAAGTCTAAGGGCACCTGGGTGGCTCAGTGGATTAGGCCTCTGCCTTCGGCTCAGGTCATGGTCTCAGGATCCTGGGATAGAGCCCTGCATCAGGCTATCTGCTCAGCAGGGAGCCTGCTTCCTCCTCTCTCTCTCTCTCTCTCTCTCTGCCTGCCTGCCTCTCTGCCTACTTGAGATCTCTCTGTCTGTTAAATAAATAAATGAAATCTTGAAAAAAAAAAAAAGAAAGAAAAAATTCCAAAGGACAGCATAACTACAGCTAACAACTCATTCACATAGGTTTTATAAGACTCAATTAAATTAGGAGGAAAAAAAATAACCAAATATACAATCTTAGAGCCATGACAATAAAAATTCTTATCCACAAGCAGATCAATATGGCGGATTTGGTCTTTTACTCCAACTCTCATGGATTTGCAGGAACTTATGTGACTTTTTGTGGCTCACTACTCCTCTCTAAAATGGGTAAAGGCATATACTCCACATCACAGAGTGGCAAGGATTCTAGGAGTCCTCCATTGAGAGTGGTTAACAGACAGCCAACCATGATACTACTACTATGTAATCACTATGATCTAAACAGGCTTATTCCTAAGAATGAAGTGAAATGATATATAAGATATTGTAAAGTTTAATGGCATACACTTGAGTTACTGTGGGTTATTGTGAAATAAAAATTTTAAAAGTGAAAAAAAATAAAATTCCTAAGTTTTTGGTCCTAAAACTCAGAAGATTATTCTGTCTCAGGCTTTTCAAGGGTGAAATGTTTCCTCAGGGATCAGAAGTAGCCCCGAGCTGTTGACTTTAGCAGCATCATGGGAGAACAAGAAAGCACTGAAGTACTTAGCACAAAGGTCAAGAAATTTCGAGCTTGGCTTTTCAGTCCTCCTCATTAGGAATATTCTTGAAGGAGAAGTCCCATGTGGCCTCTGGTTTTCAGAATGCACATTGCTATTTACTAATAATGATAGTAATTTCTATTATTTATAAAGTTAATCCTAGACAAATACTTTAATATATTAATGATCATTTTATTCATTATTCTGTATTTCAGTATAATTATAAATCATAATACTCTATGAATTAGTATGTTTGTCAAAGTTTATCCAATGAAAAGACCAATTTTAAAGCTACATATCGATATAATTGAAAACCTCTTGGCTATGAGTGCTTGGAATGAAATGCTTTCATCTAATACAACTGAATTACACTACAAATTACATCAAAGGAGATCCTGATAAGACTGTATAGAGGATAGTGAACAATGATTTGCCATGAATAGAAAAGCATTCCTAGGAGTAAACCATGTCACTGGCACAGAGTACCACTTTCTTCTTCAAGGTGGCAGACCTGGGACGGGGGGAGTCCCTCCCTGGGCCAGCTACTGGTTCCCAACTCCCTCGAAAGCTCTGTTCGTCCATCACAGCCTGTGTGCATGTATATTTCGTGTCCTGTTTCTGACACAGCTCTGAGCCCCACTGTCCAAAGCTGCTGTAAAAATTAAACTTTGGTTTGGAAAAGATTGCTGAAATACAGAATCTCTAAATAGGATTTGTTAGTGATTTCTCTGATTCCCATCACAAAAATTCTCAATGTGATCAGCTCTAGGAGGCAAGATAATGGATTTAAATGAGACTATGCCACAAGAGACAACAGATGTAATTGACAAATACCTTCAGAGCGTAGAAGAGATAATACAAATAAATGTCTTTGCTCTCAAGATTATCATTCTATGGAGGAAAGGTCTCAAAGGAAGCAGCTATAAAACTGTAATGCAATGTGCTGAAGGTCATAAAGGGGGTATAACTAATGTACGTTGTGTTCTTATTTATTTACCTCTGTAAATTGACTAACCCATGAAACAACTTATGCGTTTCAGATCTAGGAGTTCATTCTGTAGTCTGCCCTTAGTGTAAGAACACAGGTTTGAGTGACTGGTGCTTGCAGATAAATTTCTGGAGTCTTTGCCAGACTAAAAGTGTCTACTGCATTATATTTGAGGACAACATGTCAAGATGTAAAATCTTGGTTTACATTGGAATTTTCTGATGGTTTTATAGATGTTTCTTTATTGCTTTCTGGTTTTGACTGCTGCAGAGGAGAAATTCAAATCTAGTCTGTTTTCTCTTCACTGAGAATGGGACTCTTTTTATGGTTAGCAGCATTAAGCTACTTATATTTGCACTGAGGTTTAAAAAGTTATTGGGGAATGCCTGTATATTATTTTCTACTTAGTAATTTTACCTGCATACAGTAAGCCTTCTTGTCCTTTAAAGTCTTTATGCTTGGAAGATTTTCTTTTGTTATGTAATTACTGATTTTAATCATTCGCCTCTTCCTGGGTGGGCTTGCCCAGAATTTCCATGGCCTGAATTTGGTGTCATTCACATGCTCTTATGTTCACTGTGTCTTCTGAGACAACTCCTCTGCATCCTGAGTGTGCCTTTCAATTCATCTTTTGGTTCTCTGATTTGATTTTTAGCAATGTAGGTTCTGCTTTTTTCCATATACAATAGGGGTCTTATTTTTATTTTGCCCACATTTTACTACAGCTTTAAGCATTCTCAGTGATGTTTCATTTAATCTAGGAGTAATAGAAAAATAACTCATCCTAATATTTTATTTTATTTCATATAAAATACATATTTCAAAGTAGAGTTTATTCTGAATGCCAGCATCTTCACCATCTAGTTTGTTCTAATAATTTCTCTAGAAAAAGAAAAAAAAACCTCATCTTTAAATTTGGTTTGATAATATTTACTATTTTGACCAAAAGTCTATGCTTTTCTAAGTGTACAGGTCCCAGGGATATCAACACCAAATGGGAGCTTGTTATAATTGCAAAATCTTAGACCCCCACCCAGCCCTACTGAATCAAAAATGACAAAATTGCCAGGTAATGCATATTCGCTTTACATATCTGAGAAAAGCCTGGTCTAGAGTAACCATGCACTCCATTGTTGGGGGTCTTCTAGGCCAGCTGTGATGTCAGAATAGATGCCAACCCCTAAGCCAGGTGACAGTTTTTAAGTTTTCTGTGTCTAAGGTGTGGATTGGGGGAAACACACGCTTGTCAAACTCTAATGGGACCAAAGACAAGGTGAGCTCTAGCCCAGAAGTTGTTTTCCATGCCTCTTGAATCATCTGCCATGGTTTTCTCCTCCAAAGCATGGATGAAGACAGACAAGGCAATCGAACTGTGAACATGCCAAAGCCAGCCCAGTGGGGGACTGCCTGTTAATGCAGCCCTACAGCAGGAAGGAGGGGAATGCCCAGAAATGCCTTGCCTCAATCTAGGCAGATGCTGAGATGCAAGCCAATTAATTTTCATGGTTTTATTGTGTTTTATCTCTACAAGTTCAGTTAATTCAGAGGCCACTGCTTTTACTGTCAGTGTGAAATAAAGATGATGGATGGGCTTACCCGGCTATGTGCAGGCCAGACTGGGGTATGCACAGTAGTTCCTTTTACTTGTCATTTTCATTCTTAAATTGTTTTATATAAGTGCTACGGTGACATCTGATAGGAAGATGGCTCTAAGCCCAATGGTTCCTTCTGCCACCTCCTCAGAATTCTGCCATTGTAGGAAAAGCAAAAACTTGTCAGGATTCCAAAAACATTAGTCTATGCAAGCCTCTCTTTTTAAAAAGATAATACATTTCAGGGGTATATATATATATATATATATATATATATATATATATATATATATATATAGTTGATCTTGAACAACATGGGTTTGAACTGCCCTGGTCCCCTTGCAGGCAGATTTTTTTTTTTCCTTTGAAGAGTTGATAGCAAAAACCACAAGGCGTTTATTTACAACTGCCTACCCCAGTCTCCATGGGACCACATCAAAAGCTACTGGTACACAGGTCATGCCTTCTGCCTTCTGAGTACCCTGGGAGGACTGCCCAGGCAGTCAACATCCCCCAGGGACGCTGGGACCAGGCACAGCTGCAGATGCCCTGTGTGACAACAGGGTAGTCAAGTGTCACTCCCATGGCTGGCAGGCAGGAAGGTCCCCATTGAGACGGAATGGATGTGCTATTGGGAGCCGTGTGCCCCTGACCTCCATATCCTCCCCACCAGGCTCTAGGGCTGGGCTGTGGTGGCTGGAGGCCTTGGGCTCTTCCTGGGCTTGGTCAGACTACTCCCCACAGCATGGCCCATGGCCTCCCAGAAGCCCCATTCACTCACATGGGGCTACAGCTGCCCTTGGCCTCGGGCAGATGGTGCACCTCCAGACAGATGGGGCAGCTGTACTGCATCTGTTGCCACCCGAGGCCCATCCAGAGGCTGCTGTTGGTGAGCCAAAGCCACGAGCTACAGAGCATGGCTCTCCCAGGGCCAGGCCTGTCACCGCCACACCTGTGGCCACCAGCAACCAATCCATAAACAGACTTTTTCCAATAAATATATGTACAGTACTATAAATATATTTTCTCTTCCTATTTCCTTGGTAACATTTTCTTTTCTCTAGCTTACTTTATTGTCAGAATATAGTATATAATACATATGACATAAAAAATGTGTGTTATTCAACTGTTTATCTTACCCATAAGGCTTCTGTCAATAGTAGGCAATAGTTACTAAGTTTTTGAGGAATCAAAAGTGATAGGTGATTTCTGATGGCATGGATGCTGACACCCTTAACTCCCTACTTGTTCAAAGGTCAACTGCAATTACTTTCTGCCCATTTGTTTACTCAATGACTATGATGATTTAAGAGACACTGGCATAGGTTCTGTCCCCACAGCAGTAAACAAAGAAATGAAACCTCTCCCCTCACAAAGCTGATAATCTAGTGAAAATATACAGATACTATAAAAATAATCATACAAAGACAATAATAAATCACAAGGAACTAGAGATGGCCAGGTCTTTGTATGTATCTACGCTCAGGAGAATGAAACTGCAAGGATACTTATAAAGGGTACTTAAAGGAATCCACATTTATAAAAGGGAGTATCAGCAGACTTGAAGGAAGTGAAAATGTCTAAATGAAGAGCAGTACAAACAGAGGATGCTCAAGGACGCCGCTCCATTATGGGACAGTGGAACATTTAATTTTAGAAACTCATTAAAAAAAAAAAACAAACCTAAAAATCCAAATGTTATTTATGCTCATTAAAATCAGATAGCCAATCCTGTTGTTTGTGGCTCCAAAATATCTTTATATCTCACCGTCCACCCTCCTAATAAAGGCGCTCAATATCTTTTGCTGGAACTATGGCAGTAGCTTCTTTACTGATCTGTCTTTAATCCTATATTAACCAAGTCCATCCTCAAGCAAAAATGTGCTCATGCAACATCTCTGCCTAAAATCTTTCAAAAATGTCCACACAGAGAAAAACAACATTGGAATCCCAACACACACTCATTCACTAAAGTCAATACCAAATGGATTTGATACTTAAATCTAAAAAGCAAGTCTTTTAAACTTTTCAAAGAAAATAGAGCAGACAGAACATATCCATTAACTCAAGCTGAAGTTACTTTCCTTAAACAAGACACAAAATACACAAAGGACAGAGACAGAGTCTGACAACTATAACTACAGTACAATCACAAACTTCTGTCTATGAAAAACAATCAATAAAATATGCCATAAACTGGGAAAATAATTTGCAATACACATAATTGATCAAGGAATTAGCAACCAGAATATAAAAAGACCACCTACAAATCAATAAGAAAAACTTGCAAAAGCTCAACTGGGCTTTTCATGGAAGAAATATGAAAGTCAATGTGTTATAGAAAAAAAAAATTGCCTAGTAATTGGATTCTTGAAATGCCATTTACAGTCCATGAGATTAGCCCAAATTTTTTTAAAGAAGTACTTATTGACAAGGTCATAGAAAGCAGATGGTAGGGATGGGAGTGTAAATCAGTGAAACCAATTTGAAAAACTACTCAGTATTATCTTTTAAAATTAAATATGAACATTTCCCATAACCCAGAAGTAACATCCTAGATGTAGTCAATACTCTAGAAGACTTTTTACACAAGTGCATGTGGAGACATAGATAAAAATTTTATAACAGCACTGACAGTAAAAGTGATTCATTTAGAAACACCCAACAGCCATTAGAAGGTTAAAACATACATGGATTGGGAAAGCAAATTCTCTATAGCTACATTCATCAACAGAGAAAAATCCCACAAAGGTAGGATTGAATTTTAAAAGTCACCAAAATACATATTCAGTATTCTACTACATAAGTAAGTTTCTGAAATGGAGGTGCTAGTCAACAGGCATCAAGTTTCCATTATGCAAGAGTAAGTTCTAGAGATCAAGACCACGCAACATAGCATCTATAACCCCCAATACTGTATTGTGCACTTAAAAATATGTTAAGAAGGTACATCTCAGGTTCGGTGTTCTTAGCTCAATAAAATAAAACAAAATTAAATAAATAAACCATGTATTACGGGGATGGGCACAAATTTAAGAATATTACTTATCCCTGGAAGGTGTTTAGATTTGAGGGACAAAAAGGCGACCTCAATAGTGTTACTGATGTTCTAATTTGCTAAACTGAGTAGGTGAGAACACGCTATTGCTTTTTGCCATATTTTATATATACAAAACTTTATCCTTTGAATAAATGATATATTGCATATATTAAAGGTGGGGGGGCTGGGTGACTCAGTCAGTTGGGCTTCTGCTTTTAGCTCAGGTCATGATCCCAGAACCCTGGGATTGAGTTCTGTGTTGGGCTCTGCCCTGTGGGGAGTCTGCTTGTCCCTCTCTCTCTGCTCTGCCCCCTGCTCGTGTGCTCCCTCTCTTTCAAATAAATAAATGACAAATCTTAAAAAACAAATAAGGGGGAGAAATGTTAGGAACAGCAAATCTTGGATTCACATCTCAGGTATTCTACTTTGTATAACGCACTATGAGACTCACCATTATGTCCCTTCACATATAAAATTGAAAAAGAAATTTTCAGACTCTATAGACAATCACTAGCACATTGCTCAGCACATGGTGAGTACTGAAAAATATGAGTATTAAGGTCGGAGAGTTCTTTGATGTCTTATCATGGTTTGTTCCCTTCTTTGCATGCTGTATATTATCTTGAACTGACCCTCAACCAGCTTGCCCTGCTTCATCTCCTACCACTGCCTGTCTCATTACTGTTTCAGCCATATAACATCATTCCCCATCTATTTGCCTTTGCAACTAAGCCCATTTATCTGCCATTATCCCTCAAATCTCAAACAAAATCACATCTATACTGTGAAGCAGAAATCATTGTAACACTTACTCCCTATGCCGTAGTTTAGTGTTTAATGTCTGTCTCACTATAGTGTTGTCAACCACATGATGGCAGGATCCTTATTTTTTTCCTCATTGAATCATAACACTGGAAACACATTAAAAAAAAAAAAGGAAATAATCAGCAAGTATCTATTGAGCAGATGAAGTCAATTTTTGAGATAAACTTAGCACTCTAAATTCTGTTAAATTTTTTTATTTTTATCTTTTTTTTTAAGATTTTATTTATTTATTTGTCAGAGAGAGAGAGAGAAAAGGAGAGACCATGCATGCACACAAGCAGGTTCCCTGCAAGGAGCCAGATGTGGGACTTGATCCCAGGACGCTGCGATCATGGCCCGAGTCAATGTCAGGCACTTAACCGACTGAGCCACCCATGTGCTCCAAGGATTAAATTTTTAAAATTGAATCATGTGTAATTTTATTATTCACAAGGTTTGCTGCAGAAAAACTAATGAAGTAATTCTACAAGAAGAAAAGTAGTTCAATTTTGAATATTTTCTTATTCTAAGCCTATCTAAAAAAACCCATATATATATATATATATATATATATATATATATATATATACACACACACACACACATTCATCTATGAAAGGAGACACACATCTATATCATCCTAAGAACATCATAAAATTGAAACAAACAGAAATATATGTGTCTATATGCACACACATACACACATATATTTAATTATATAGTGCCATGTGGACCATCAGAAATAATAAATAATTCATAATGGCAAAGTGAAATGAGTTAGTTTTCTTACTGGATTTATATATATCTGGATATTTATTGATTGGGATATTCAGTAAAATGATCTTAAAGTAGTCTTGTAGCATTCAAAGCTAACTTTGTGCTAAAGTTTAAGTGGTATAAATAGAAAGTGTGTTTTACAAACTAGGAACCACCAAAATGAAAAGAGAAACTCTAAGATATTTATTCAAAATAACCAGTTGATATTGTGCTTTTTCCCCCCCACTACATATATATACATGGTCATGCTCAAAGGGTATGTATAAAAGAAATTACTGGAAGTACATGAAAAAGAATTGGAAATACATGCAGGATCTATAAAGTCACCCATGAATGTTCTTCCTTCACAATACAAACAAAGAAACACCAGCTGTATTGCCACCTTATAATGAAAGGACTCAGATTGCTCAAGAAACTTGTAATGGCTGTTAGGAGATGAAGAAGAAATGGAATGGTCTATGAGAGATGATTTAAGCAAAGAAAGAAAAAGAATTTGACTAGTGCTATGAGATCCCAGAGCATTCCTATAAAAAATTAGATGTGTTTCATGGAGAAATAAAAATGAATTTGTTTAAAGTACACCCCATGACTATCTTTGCTATCATATAAGGGAAGAGAGAGGAAATAAGAAAAGAAACCCACCTTGTACTGGAGGCATGGTGTATAAATCAGTATGCCTCAGTCTTTAATATGCCTAGGATTCATCAGGGGATCTTGTTAAAATAAGGATTCTGATGTAGATTAGTCTGGTGTGGCACTCTAGAGAGTCTGCCTCTCTATTAAGATCCCAGGCAATACTGAAGTTGCTAGCCTTAGACCAGACTTCTAAGTTCCAAGGGCAGAAAAACTACAGTGTAGTCCCACAGACTTATTAATTTATTTATTAATATTTTATTTATTGATTTGACACACAGAGAGAGAGAGAGATCACAAGTAGGCAGAGAGGCAGAGAGAGACAAGGAAGCAGGCTCCCTGCTGAGCAGAGAGCCCTATGTGGGGCTCCATCCCAGGACCCTGAGATTATGACCCGAGCTGAAGGCAGAGGCTTAACCCAGTGAGACACCCAGGTGCCCCCAACAGATTTATTTTCAAATCCTAGCTGCATATAATCAGGCCACTTGAACGTGTGGTGGCCTCTGAGCCTTAGTTAGGTAGACGCGGCTAACAATACTTTGCTCATCCCGTGTGAGGTCTTAAGATGATGTTAGTAAATCTCCAGGCACAAAAAACTGTCAGTTCCCTTTACTGAGGGCTTGAAACTTTATTTGTTCAAACTGATGTTATTGAAAATGCAATTATTACATATCAAGCGTAATGAAAATAAATAGGTCAAGATGCCACCTAAATAAATAAAAAAATTAGATGTCATCTTGTTTTGATAACATTTCTCTTTCCATGTGCTTTCACAGACATCTCATTTGTAAGCTGAACATGATTACAGAGGGGGAAAAAAAAACTGTTGGTAAGGTATTGCAAACATTTGTAAAAACAGGAGGCTAAAAAAAAAAAAAACCACATTTTGAGATGGTGACTTCCTCCTGTGACATTTTTGTCTGACAACTAATTAGGACCTTGGCAGCAAACAATGCTCTGGAAGGCTGTAATTCCATCAAATTAGAGCAGGGAAGGGTTGAAGTAAAATGGGACACTGAGTCTTTCAAGTGTATGTAGAAAAGGAATAGAAATCTTTCATAAATAAAATGATGACGATGTATGCCAAGAAGGAATTGAAAAGGTTATAAGTAAATAGTGCCTTAGAAGTTTTCTACCAGATGCATTAAATCTTTCTACAACAGACTTTATCAGACACACTTAGGATTAACAAGGAAGAGCATGAAAGTTGTCCAGTTTTGTGCCTTGGCTCCAGGATCCCCAACAGTCTGCCAGTGACATCATTTGTCCCTAGATTTCTAGATGCCATTCCATAATTATTCTCCTTACTCCTCCTGTTTAGCTACTCTGGTTTTATGTATCATTGGCATATGACAACTCCAAAAGCCTGCCCAGGAATGTGAAGCAGCAACACCTTAAAATTAATGCCTTCTCTAGGAAGAAGGGCTATGCAGAATCTTAATTAATCATCAGATTTGAATTCAAGTGGGACCTCCTTTAGCTGCATTTCTTATAGTAATTGTGGGCCCCTCAGGAGAAGCCTGGTTTGCTGTCCACTACTTCATCCATCCTCTGCTAATGTGTAATGTGGGACTAAGCACACGATGTTTGGTCTCTGGTATATATTTTTATAAAAATAGGAAAAACTAAATAACAATTCAATTACATAACCCAAGGCAAATAAAAGAAATAAAAAATAATGGTGTTTTGTTCAAATATTCAGACAACCTGGCATAATTCATAATATGGTGACTGTCATCACCATAGTTGGAAATACTTGTAAGTCATGTCTGTGAAAGAAGTGGCAATGAGCCCTCACAAAAGTCTCAATCTTCTTGGGTCTCATGACTGCTTGAAGGCCACATATGATGTTTTCCTGTGACGCCACCAGCCTTTTGAAGGACATAACAGGACCCAACCAGTTTCTTGTAAAACAAAACAAACAGTTCTCTAGCAAAAGAATAGACAAAAGTTGTATCTCTTTTAAATGTTTTTAAGAATCACTGAAGAAGTTATTAATAATTAGATTACAAAAAAAAAAAAAACCTCTTTTGGAACTAGCTTTTCCCCTTACTCTCACTGGATATTCCATGATAAATTTAAGAACCTTTAGCAATAGCAGCAACATATTAAAACATTTGTTCCAAACTCAGAAGTCCTTGGAACAGGCCTGTACCCACTGGCATACAGTTCACTGAATTCAGAGTCTTTAGTCTGAAAGAGAATTTAGAGATCACAGAGCAATGTCTGTAATTTTAGAGGGAGGCCATGAGGCCCAAGGAGCTTAAGCAATGAGCTCAAGTCATGAACTCATCCAACGCATCTCCATGGAGATTACCCCTGTTCAAGTCCACACCAACTTTCTCATGCTCTAATATATTAGCTTTTTATCAGTGTGTTTGCTTCTGTCCTCTGGATACCTCTGCACCTTCCAAGGGATTTCCTAGTAGGGTCTGAAACACCTGTGTGACCAGCAATTAAAAACTCTCCTTCAAGCCAATTTGCTTCTCACTCATTATCCTCCAAAAACATTTCCCTTCAGGCCACTCCTAGAACAGGCTCATCTCTTTTCCACAGCAGGTATAGAAAGAAGTTCTCCCACCCCCTGAGTTCTCCATCTTGCTGGTCTTTCTCAGGCTTGCCTCTCAGCCTATATTTCATCACATATGTATCTTCGTTGGGACCCCACTTTGTTATCCTCTTGAGGGTTCTTGTCATTTTATCCATAGTGCTAATGAATCTAGGTACATTTTATGTATCACCTATTAGTTTATTGTCTTTTCCCCAGTGGAATGGAAGTAATAGCATTAAGGCAAGGATCTGGTCTGTTTTGTTCTTCAAGGACTCACCAGTCGGAATTTAATTTAGACTCCAGTGGGGCGCCTGGGTGGCTCAGTTGGTTAGACTCCAGCATGTAGTGTACACTACCTCGTCACAAAACCTGTCATGTAGGTACTCCATTATCTGGGCTTATTTAAGTGTTATTATATTCACCATTGACATCATCACTAATGCCATCTCTCTCAATCTATGGAAGACAGAGTGTTTAAACAGAATGCTGTTAACAACTACAGGATATAATGGGTACTTAGCGGCTAAAACTCTGACCCTCCTCAGTGATTCTAACCATCTCCTCTAACCAAAACTCCGACCTTCTTCAGTGACCCTAACCATTTCCTCTAACCAAAACTCTGACCTTCCTCAGTGACTCTAACCATTTCCTCCAACCATTGGATTATCTTGGTGAACACAGGTTCTCAAAAAACTGAAAATTGCCATTGAGCTCATGCCTGACACTGAATGGCTAACCTTTTGAGGAGAGATGAGCCTTCTTCTGTAGGAAAACAGATCTGAATGATCTAAATTTGTTATCATATTCTTACTACTTGTACTTATATGTTCATCTGATTTGCGGAGTTAATTTAAACACTAATTTGAATTTTCATATAACACAGGAGCAATCTTTTAAAGCCAAAGTTTAAGGAGAAAAAGAAAACAATATTCATAATCTCGTTGGAAAGAAATTTATTTGCATAGTAAGATGCATAGCATCCTGAAATATATACCATTTCAAAGGAAATTTATCAAAATTATCTCCCTGGCAATCTTTATCTCCAGTAATGAAAATAGCTATTTGTTGAAAACTATCTATAGCAAGAGATGTCAATAAAAAATAACTTATCTGTCAAAAAAACAATGGTGTAGCTCTTAAAGGAGATGCCGTATCACATGAAAACTGATTTTGGGAACCTCCGTTTTGGGGATTATTGTGAGCTATATAATTTGGACCAACTCTTTCATTGATAATATTAGGGTAAATTATTAGTATTAAGTTAATTAAGATATAGTAAAAATATTTTTAGAAGCACTGAAGAACAGAAATGATAACAAGGATTTATCAGGCCAGTATCTAACAAAGGAGGTTATATAAAATGGTAAACAGAACACCAAAGCCACTTTCGCCATAATGAATTTCACCAGTCACAGCAAAATTGAACTTTGGCCTGGATGGCCCATGTCCACACAAGTTTAGGACTCTAAATGCAGTCTCTCCACAAGAAAGTTCATTCCAAATTGCTAGAAGTTTGAGATAAAGTTTAAGCTGGAAACAAAATTATCATTGCCCACCCTCAGGAAATAATAAGAAAAACTGTAGAGGTGCTGACAAGCAAAGGAGAAAATAAAAGCTCTGGAAAATCCATAACCTCAACTCCTTTTCTTGTATGTATATAGCTCAAATACATCTGAGTGGTCTAAGGACTCTCAAGACATGGATTTATGAATTTCTAGGCATTTAGGACTCCCAAGCATTGAGAAAGGCAAATGCAGAAGAAAAGCATTTTTTTCCCAGGGCTTCAAAAAAATTCATACCAGTACTTTTCAAGGAAAATCACCCACACAAAATATAAAACAATGAAGTACTAAGAAGATAAGTCTCCAAGAACAAGAACAAAAAGTGAAAAACAAAATTCTTCCTATATCAGATTACTACGCAGCTTACTACGTTTTAAGAAAAAGAAAAATGTCAAGCTAGAAAGTACTTGTCTGTAACATGGCATGGTAAAATGCGACCTCCTAGATTTGGAAAAAAAAAAAATAATGTCTTGAATTAAAGAAAATCAAGGTAAAAATTGTGTAAAATTAATATCAGATTATAAATAGCTAAGGAGATGCATGATAAACTGGAAATGAATAATAGGACTTTCCCAGAATATAACAGAGATCAAATAATGTGGGCAAAGTGAAAAAATAATTAAGAGATGGGGAAGACCAAGGGGATCTAAAATTCATTCAAAGTTTCATAAAGAGAAAAGACAGGGAATAAAATAGACACAATATTTGAAGACATAATGGATGAGAAATTCCAGAAAGGATGAAGTAAGCACAGGTTTAAGATGCAGAGAATTCCGAGTAGAGAATAAAGATATGCATGTAAGATTTATTACAGTGAAACTCCAGAACTTCAACAATTAAAAAAAAAAAAAAAAGATGAAAATAAGGTAAAAAGGCTGTTTACCTACAAAGGAATAGCAGACTAATAACAATGTCAGGAAAAAGTAGGATAACTTTATTGTATTAAAGAAAGGAGATGCCTGGTTAGAATTTTATAGATAGATAATGAAATTATCTTTTAAGAATGAGGCAAATGGAGACACATGTGGACAAACTAAAAAGTTTGTAACCACCAAAACCTCACTAGCAAACTATTAACATTCCATTTCTCTTAAAAATAAGGTAAAATTTAAAATATATAACAAATATATGTCAGGAAATTGCACCCACTAAAAGAAGACAAAAATAATGTAAAACTTATAAGCTACGAGAGGAATGGAAAACGAACAGAAACAAAGACATAAGCATCTTTGCTTTTAGCTGTGTTAGATTAACTGGGACTGATCCACACTCCCCGCTGTATACAACCGGGAAACAACTCTTTGCAGACATTGGGAACCCAGCAGTGTAGAACTGTGATCACTGACAGCTGAATAATGAGGGGAATCAAATATGTGAGCCCTCTGATTGCCCTGGCTTTTGGTCTGGAAATGTTTTCCAGATAGTGGCTGGGGGAATCCCAAGCAGGGCATGACGGTCTCACTAAACTGGGGAAACAGGGATTGAGGTTTGGGGGCTGTAGCAGCTCCTCCAAATTATGGCTTCGTGTTGGCTTCCAGTCCACTTTCTGTTCCTGTGTCAACAGCTGGAGGCAGCTCCTGCCTGTAGCAGCAGTTGAATACAGTCTGTAGTTTTTTCAATACTTGCAGAATTTCACTGCACTCTCAGAAACATGGCTGCAGCACCAGAGCCCATTGGCTGAGCTCAGAGACTTCAGAACCAACTGAGCTGCACCCACTCCTTAACACCTGGCTCCCTTCTGGAAGCTGCTATGTATCAATGATGTCAATCTCTCCCTGTTTCCCGAGACCTACAATGAAATTTACATATGGTAGCTGCTCCCTGCAGGGGCTACCTCTGTGATAATTCAAGGTTCTTTTTTTGTTTATGTGTTTTTGTCTTTCTAGTTACATAATTACATGTATTCCACACTTCACCACTGTTAACAGTTCTTTCTTTTAAATTACCTAAAAAAATAAATAAAAAAAGACTGGTGAGGTTTGTCTCCTAACTGAATCTGTCTGATATAATGGTACAACAAAATTTAACTCAAGGTAGTAAATAAAGATCTAAATGTGAAAAGCAAACATACAGGAGGCAATGTAGGAGTGTGTTTTCAGAAATTCATAGTAGGAATGGATTTCTTAGATGAGACACAAAAAGAACGAACTAAAGGAAATAAAAAAACTAAAGTAAACATAAGGTAAAATTTACATTAAAATCCAGAATTAACTTCCATTCACCAGAAAGCATCATAAACCAACTGAAAGTACAAATCCTAGATTGGGAAGGTATTCCCAACATATACACACACTATCCATACACACATAAACATTTTGAAAATATAAAGTACTATTGATCAATATGGAAAAGGCTGGAAACCAAAGAGAAAACTGGGCAAAAGATTTGAGAAGCACTAAAGAAGGGGTGGGGGCCCAGATAGCCATAACACAAAAGAAAATATGGTGAAGGGAATATAAATTATGTCCCAGACAAGATACATTTATCAATGTAAACTTGGCAGTATTGAAAAGTAGAAAACACCACCTGTTGTTTAGGATACAAAGCAACCGAAATGTCAATGGTGTAACCACTTTGGTAAAAACCGTGGCATAGCTTAGCACCTCTGGATATGCACATCACTCTTCAATTCAGCGAATTAATTTCTAGTTTATATCTAGAGAAATGCTACTGGTGTGGCAAGACACAGACATGGGACTCTATTTTTCCCCTTTCACTTCAAGTTCTTGGTTCTTGCTTTATGAGATGTAATAGCAGAACATGACTTTCTTTTTCCAGTACCAATGAAGCCCTCTCCTTCAAATGGTGTGTAAATCATTGAAAATAAAGCCGAAACCTCTCTGTAAACATACAGGAAATCAATGGAAGATGCATTAAAGCACAGTATCCAAGGTAATCATAATTTGTTTTGTAAAGTATTTTGAGTAACAGGAAACTTTTCAATAATCTTTGCTGTGCTTAAGATAAAAATGCCATTAATTAGTTTCCTTGAGAGACTTCCTGGGTATTTTATGAACGATTTCTTTTTCACACTCCTGGGAAAGAAGTCATCATGCATTCAAATTGCAATCAATGCAGGCAACTCTATGGAAAGTGACTGTCTTCTCCTCTTGATGTGCTTCAATTATTTCATGTTCTTAATCCATTTATCTCTGCTGTAAAGAGTGAGGCACCAGGAGGGAGGGAACATCTCAGGCAAGTTCTTGGCCAGCTGGATCAGAGGGGTTTGGGGTATTAAAACAGCAGTGAAAAGGAACACCAGACACAGTGATCTAGATATCCCAGTTTGCAAATTAAGTATGTTAGTAAATGGTTGACCTTGGCAATGCCTAACCCTCTCAGTCATAAAGTTGTTTGAATTTAAGAAGTATTGCTCAAAGGAGGTTTTCTTATGACTTAGTTCAAAAACAACTTTCAAGGGCCTGATATGTGAAATGAATGATAATATACATTTTTACAGTTCATTTTAAATTTCTTTAGATAGCCCTTATTCTATGAAGATTTGAGAGTCCCAATATTTGAGATTTGAGAGCCACACCTGTGCCGCACTGTGGGGAGCTCTCATGGAAGCTGAATGAAGACCTCACAAATCTCTGGGGAGAGTCATTTATTTGTCTTTTACATGAAAACAAAATGAAGGGGGAGAACAAGAAGGGAGCAAGCCAGCTGCGTAGACTGCTCGAGTCGGAATGGGCAGCTGGCTTCCTGGCGGGAGTCTGGGTCCCCATGGCAAAGGGCGAGTGCCTCTGGACCAGAAGCGGCTTAGTGAAGCACCCGTACTAAGTCTTAGCCCCAAGCTAAGCGGACGTGAGCTTACAGTGGAGAGTGACACTGGAAATACTTGAGCACAGAGAGGAGGTACAAACAAATACAAAATTGTTTGCTATAAGAACATAATAAAATCAGTACAACATGAATTCATTCACTCTCAAATAGAAGGGGAAGAACTGCATTCTCATACTTGTTTATGTTATTGGAGGAAATTCTCAAACAATCCAATAATGTTCGTGGTAAGAATAAACCGCCCCATTAACATTTATTGGCTCTCCCTCAGGTACAGGGGCTAAATGCCACACAGACATTATCTTTTATAATTCCCACAGCAGCCTTATAGGGTCAGGTGAAATATTTTAATTTTTATACGTAAAGGAAGGCTAAGCTACTTGTTTAACTTTATATTGATTTTGGAGGAGTGGGAATTTGAACCAAAATCCATCTGCCTCTGACTGACGCTGATTGTTCTACTCTATTCCCTCAGCTTGCTCAGTTTTTTTTTTTTTTTTTTTTTTTTTTGAGCATCTAGTGTCTGCCAAGACAGCACGAGATGCCAAGAACTGAATATGGAATCCCTCATGATGTTCTAGTAGCAACAAGAATATAAAATAGAGGAAAAAATTACAACAGGAAAGGATAATCATTAAACCTAGGTCCATGCCTCCTGCCAGTGCGGCACACTGGATAAAAGACTGTGGTGTTTTGGGAGGGGGGTGAACCAGGGAGCGTTCCCAGAAAAGGAGGCACAGGAAGTGTTTTTACTTTGTCTTCACATTTAAGGAAGAAGTGTTGAAAAAAGAGAACACAGAGCTCAGAGTGGAGAATACAGGACATGAAAGAAATGTCTGCTAATCTCTGTCAGTCAAAGCGATCATCTAAATAGGGTGCAAGCTCATTAATTACCCACCCAACATGTGTACGGACTCCGAGATTATCTGTTCAACGGGTGATCTTGTGGCCCTGTCACCACCTGGTACCTGCAAAATGCAAAACCTCTGGCCTTGACCCAGACCTCCTGGAATGGAAGCTTCATTTTCACAAGATCATCAGGGGATTGGTGTGCATGTTACATTTTGTAGAGCACTGACTAGATCAAAACAAGGAATTCTAAGACAAGCCGATTGAAAGTTGTATGACTGACTTCAGTATACTGGGGTATTCTAAGCCCAAAAAGGCAGCATGTTTCCTGAAGCAGGAAGCAAACTGATAACCTCATATCCTATATGTGATGTGTTTGGGTGGGGGGCAGTCAGGGAAGGTAAATTTGACACTGTGTACCTTCCCAGAAAACTAACAGACCATACTGATGTGTCAGGGCTCTTGGAAACAAGGTCAGCTTTGACTGTCCGCAGTCGCCAGCCCAGCAAAGGGCAGTTACTTGGCAATAGAAGGTGTCTGGATCAAAGTGGATTAAGAAGGTCATTCACATTTAGCAAGGCTGTGGTTTGTGGTGAATACTTCACATCTGCTTTCTCATTTAAGTCTCACTTTAAAAGAGAGGAATCTGAGGCTTGGAGTGAAGAAATGATTTTCCCAGGTGCGATTACAGCAATAATAGTGATGTCATTTTGTAGCTAGCATTTACTGTGCACTTACTATGTTCAAAATACTGAGGAAAATGCTTAAAAAAAAAACCTTATTTATTAGAGAAAGAGAAGGAGAGGGAGAGAATGAGCATGTGGAGGGGGGCAGAATGGGAGGAAGAAAAAAAGAGAGAATCTTAAGCAGACTCCCCACTGAATGAGAAGCCCTATGTGGGACTCTATCTCATGACCCTGAGATCATGACCTGATCCGAAATCAGGAGATGGTAGCTCAACGACTGAGCCACCCCTGAGGTAAATGCTTTTATAGCCAGTATCTCATTTAATTTTCACCATGACTCTGTGAGAATATATTATTGACTCTGTTTTATAGTTAAGGAAATGGAAGAGTAGATGGTTTAAATGATTTGCACAAGGTTACACAACTAATAAATATTTATGCCTGAACAAAGCCCACACGCCTTCATCAACACCTAAGTAACTCCAAAGGTCATCATTTATTCATCTTCAATCTTGTCAAAGAGCATCAAAGAGATTCTTACTTCTCTCATAAACTTTCAAAGAAAAGGAGAGAGAAAGAAAGAGAACGAGAGAGGAAGGGAGGGAGGGAGGGTGAAAGGGAGGGATGGAGGGAGGGGAGAAAGAGAAAGAAAAAGAATAAGAGAGGGAGTGAGGGATGGAAGGAAGGAGGAAGGAAGGAAGAAGGAAGGAACAAAGAGAGGGAAGGATGGGGGAGAGAGAGAGAAAGAAAAGAAAACAAAACAAAACAAAAGAAAAAAAGGAAAGAGAAAAGAAAAGAAAGTGAAAATGATTTAAAGTGCATAATTATAAATGACAAGATTTCTAAGATTTACAAGTGAAATTACTGAATAATGTTTGGTAAAATGTGCCCTTCAGCGAAGATGAAATAAGCATATTTTTGTCGATGTAGTTGTCTTCATTGATTTGTCAGGAGATGGATGGGTAACTGGATTTCCCTACCTATTCTGTCATGTAGAGTCGGACACAAATAAGTACAGAGATTATTTACACGAATTTACAAAGATAGTAACTAAGCCTTTCCGAAATATACTTCCAAACCAACCTCCACACCCGCACATTAAGTTCTTTTATTCCCCAGTCATACTACAACAAAATTGATGGCTATGTCTACACGCACCCAGAACAGGTACATTTCCCGGAGAGTACAATGATATTGAGGAAAGATAGGGGTGTCGGTCCCCTGCTGAGTGGCACAGGCTAGACAAGTTCTTTAATAATCTCTAGGTTGTGATTTCCTCCCCCACCAAATAAGCATTTATGCTACCCCAGAAGACTGTTATCAGGAAGAGTCTGGTGGGTAGTACTGTTTCATAGATGATCTTCCTCTTCTATATTAACCCTAGTGTTTTCACATAGTCAGGATTAAAAAGATACATGTTTCTATGCTGAAATGAATGTATCTAAGTAAACACCATAAATTGACAAGGATTTACCAGATTCTGAGCTGTTGTCATAATCTCTAGTATTTAATTTTAGTCCATTAAACCTGAGTTTACCAATTTGATCACCTTGAACTGCACATCTGTTCTCACTGACGTTAGATCATGCAGAGTAGCCCCAGGCTGACTTACAAAGTATGAGATACTTTGTGTATCCTTCTGTGCATCCATTTTTTTTGTTGTTGTTGTTGCTGCATATACTCCCCTGACTTTCAGACATTTACATGTATGTGAGATGCTACTCATTTGAGGCACTCTTGGTGAGTCAACACACCAAGACTTCTCTTCTGGGGATCTCCATTCTTACTCCCAATGCCTAATGAGACATTCTTTAAATATACGTGATATTGATGAGGTATGAGAGTAAAACTGATTTTTTAAAAAAGTCACAGTAAGTACAAGTAACCTCTAATGGATTTTACCGTTCTTTTTACCCAGGTCATTGTTATTTCTAGCATGCAGTCTGATAGTAAATTTAGTCTATATTTAATGTTGACATTTTCCTAATTTTTGATAAAGATGTTTTCCTTATCTTCCCAAGATGAAAATTGGTCAGTGCAGCTCACATATAAGATACTTTGGTAATTTAAAGGAACCCAGAGAAATCAAAGCATGGTTTAGCAATGAATCATGTTGAGTGTTAAATTGAATTTGCCTATTGGAACAGATAAACTGAACTTATCATCACATCCCATGAATGTTATATGGAGAAAACAAATGTCACAGGAACATGTGAGCATATCTGTCCTCCAGAATATTGCTCTCCCTAGAAATTCTGTGTATTCTTCAAACAGTCTTAAAAGATAAAGCCATGTTTGCCCCAGGTAAACAGGCTTCTTACCTGCTCTCTCTGTCATATTGGACTCAGTGACCTGGCAAAAGACAGCCGAAGATTATAATTTTCCATTTGCCCAAAATCTAAAATTATGAACTCTGAGGATACCAGTGACACAATAATTAACCCTCTCTTCTATGCCATAGCTTGATGCCTGTGATTCATTGTTGGAGGGCCTGGCAGTGCACTAATGGCCTGCACGCCATCCGGAATATGTCAGCTCAGTTTTTGAAGGCGGAAAGAAAAAGCAAAGATAGTTTCTGAACACTATCTTGCCAGTGTGTCGGGAAGCTGATAGAGTCACCGCTGCAACTCTAAGTTTCTCATAGGTATCTTCTGTGCTATACTCTAATTCCTATGGCATACAGATCCCAAGATCACAGATAAATTTCTCCAAATTCCCAAAATGAAACAGGGTGCTTGGACTGGCCCACTTCCATGGTTTAACGATATATGAAACAGTGGCTGCATCATTGAGGAACAACTCTTCCCTGTTCAAGCACACTAGTTTCTGGGTAGCAGGAATGTTCCAGCACACACCTAATATCCTGGGAATCAGTATTCTGAAACACCCTAGTTGCATTTATTCCACTTTTATTCCACTGTTCTTCCTGCAAACAAAACGGCCATTGACCTAGTATAATTGCTCTCGCCCTTTCAACATGACTCCGTGAAGTCTTTCCCTCCATCCACCTTCCCCCAGTTTTTTCACCTCAGTTAAGTATTATGCCCAGGAAACAGCCCTTGCTGTCTAACTATGCTCGGGTTCCCTTTCAACAGTGGCCCACATCACATCCAGGCCCACATCAAGCCCACGTAGGGATCTGGACTCTGTGCTTCACAGTACGTTGAAGTCAATTAAAAACTACAGTTGGATGACTCCCTGTCACATTTAAAAATCTGTTTGGCTGGCATTTCAGACCTTTGGATCATCTGATAGTTTTCTCATAGTTTTGATGCACCTTACTTGGTTTTTTATAGTCTGGTTGCTTATCTAGAATTTCAAAATATTTTGATAGAGAAAATAGATTGTTAATAATATTTATGCCACGCTCATCATTTCTTGATCATCAATGGCAAGACTGCTAACACTGAGTACTTACTAAATAAAATCAATGGACTCAACATGCAACATTCACTTTCTCCTTCCCCACAAAATAGGGCACAGTGAATTTTCCAACCTCGAAAATCAAAAACTGTTGAACGAATGAATGGTACTCATTATTGGGATGCTTAAAAATTAAGCCAAGTCAATAGCAGTGATAAGTATACTTCTTTTTCTGGCCTATAGACAAAAATAATTAGGTTGATAATAATTTATCTAGGGCTTACTCTTTTACTTTGCTTTTTGGTTAAAACCAAAAATTTACTTTACTTTTTGGTTAAAACCAAAAATTAAAAAAAAAAAAAAATCCTGACCAAATGGAAGATTCCCCTCCCCATTCTGTGGGAAGTAAGGATACAGAAACCCAGAGTACTACTAGACATATCTTAGTAGTATTAACTTGGTGTTCAAAGAACTGGTGAATATAGATTTTTAGTTGTCAGTAACAAATATTTAGTTTTGGGGGGGTGACAAGGATAGGGGAATCATATCCAAGGGCTAGAAAGTTAGAACACTGCTCAAGTGTCAAAAGGGAGGCAAAGAGAGTCAAAGGAAAGCATCTTAAGGAAGCCATTGAAATCAACGGTTAAATCCTAACACGGATATAAGAAATCCATTTCAAACCTTCTCTCTGGGACCGAGAAGTGTGCACAAGGCTTAGCACCTCTGTCCTAGGTGTCAGCACCTGTACTGAGCCAGGACATTGACAAGAGATAAAGTAAGAGGAACTCATAGAAACCACTTTTCTAGTAGTTCAGCTGTTACTAGAGAATAGACATACTTGTACTCTAAGGAAAAATCTTGAGGCAGCCAGTAGAAACAGCCTGTGTTCCTCTTTCCCCTCAGCTCACAGTCCTGAATAAAGATACTGCCTGCTACAATATCCCATTTGGCTTCTGGGAATAGAAGGAAACCTAGAGACAATCAGTCATCACTGTCTGGTGCAAGAATCTTCCACTAGCACTGTCCTTGGCTTAAATTTCTCAATCTGTTGTCTCTTCCATGGCACTCTGGTTATTACATTAAGCGAACATCTCCTTACCTCCCATACTTTCTAGACAATGGAACCCTACTAAAGAAGTACAACCTCCATAACCAAGTCCCAACATCTTTTGTTAGAACGCTGATGTTGATTAACCCTGTTATTAGCATTAACATCTTCTGTGACATACAGTAAGTACTCAAACAATGACCAGCAGATTGCCCAACGTTATGTTTTCTGCATGGCCATCTTCTCTATTGCTTGATTCCACAATCAGATTGATGACTGACCTCCAATTATCCCCAAGTCTTTGGGGACCCCCCAGTTACTTGTCTAGTGTCTTTGTTACCTGCTCTCTGTCTTCTAGCTGATCTCAGTCCAGCAAGTCCTTCCGTCTTGAGGGGTCAGGGATGAGAAATGCAACTAAAAATGAAGTTGGTATCAGATTATAAAAGAGCTCGCGGGCCACATTACAAACTTGGCCACACCTCTGTTGGCCAGTGACTCTGTTTTCACGTGGTGGGCTGGAGATGTACTGAAAACTCTTCAAATTTGTGTTTAGAGTTGCTAATAAATCTGAGTTTGTTGGTGTTGCTACAAGTGATGCTAGCCACTGTCATAAAAAAGACTTTATTTTAATTATTATTGTCTAATTGATTATTTATCTATCTAATTATTATCTAAATGATTAGTTTCTACTGACTTGTAACATTGAAAATTTTTAATTCTTTCCATACTGCTGAGAACAAAAACGAGTTGAGGACCAACTGCTTTCAAAGAAGGCAGAGCCAGGACAGAAGCTCAACAGTGAATGGTAATGCTCACACTATTTTGTAGGTAAACGGAACCCCCTAAACAGAGTGTGGCTGGGCTCTACACCATCATTTGCAGCTGAGATGCAATGAAGTCAGAGAAGGCAAATAAGTCATTGCAAGAGTCCACTTCAGAGATGCAGAAGGAGCTAGAACAGTAGTAGTTAAATAGGAAAAGAGGGAACGAAGTTGAGAAATACTTTGGAAGTGGAAATAAGCAGACAGGGAAATTAGATCAAGTGGTTCAGTGAGGAAGAGAGCAGAGATGGATGCTTTTGGAGGGTTGAATCTAAGAGAGTGAGAGAAAAGCAACACCCTTTTCCAAGTTATAGAACTTTGGAGAAGGCACAGATTTCAGCACAAAGCAGGTGACTTTGGACCTGGTCCACCTTAGATGCCAGTGAGACACTGGAAAAAGCACCTGGCTGGTCATACGCGGATCAGGTCACGAACACAGGGGCACATTAGGAATGCAGGCACATTTGGTGTATTCTCACTTTATAAGTCACTGTAGCCATTGAGTAGAGTGAACTGAAAGAATGGCCAAGAGACCTGCGTAGGGAATATCCCTTTTCCGGGGCAGTGACAGAGAGAAGCCCCTGAAGCTAAACAGGAAGAAGTAGCTGGAGGAGGACTAGGACTATGACCTACTCTGTGGCCAGAGAAAGAGAGGGTTCCAGAAAATCAACAGTGCTACATGCAACAGAACAAAAATAAAGACTGATACAAATGTGTCTTTTCTTTGAGTAATTTTTTTTTTTCTTTTTAAAAAGAGCTCAATTTTTCTAATCACCTCAATTTGGAGTTTTCCTAATTCTGGTAGATGCTGGTTCTTTCATAGCTTCTTTATTTATTGGAGCTACTTAAAAATATTTTTGTTTTGAATGTGTCTTTCTGGCACTGTTTTATTGCCTGAACCATTCTGTGTTTATTTTCTCTTCTTAGTAATACCTTATAATAGTTTTGTATGGAAATTGACCATGAACCATTTCTCATTCTCTCCCTTCTCCTCCTCCTCCTCCTCTTCTTCCTCCTCCTCCTCCTCCTGCTCCTGCTCCTTCTTGGAGCCTCCCTTTACTTTTAGGAAGGCGGGTGGGTCAGAACAGTTTTTCCAGCTTTATGGCTCTAGAGCTCCCTCTCCTGTCATTTTTGCAAAGTAATAACAACAACGAAAAATATGACCTCACATTTACTGTAATGCTGCATCTGTTCCTTTTCCTTATTTAAAAACAAAACAAAACAAAATGTTTTCTTTCCTTGGCCTCTATTGTAGCTATTCTGATAAATTTGGTTTTCTCCTAATAGTTTCTCAACAGCGTGGGTCTTTGCCCTGAAGGGAAGCTTCATTTGATTAGTTCTGAGAGTACATGGGGCCCTGACTGGTCCAGCATTTTCAAATCTCACTGCAGAGCCCTAGCCCACTAAATGCCTAAGCTGCTGCTGTACGGTGGACCCAACAGGTTTCCAGTAGGAGTCTGGCAATATGGGGTTACTGTGGGACTTTGGGGATTTTATTTTAATCTGAAGTTTATAAAGATTCTACAGTGATCTCTGTAATTTGTGTTTGCTTTATTAACAGCATAATGTTTTCAATGTCTGACTTAGTACAACTGATAATTCAGGGGGATACATCATATCCCATGACCTCACATGAACATGGAAGTACCTATGTAACCCCATTTGTCTCATGTGTCTGTCTTAGAAGTTTCATCATAGTTGTGGGGGACACCATCAGACATCAATGGGTCATATTATGTACCCTGCTTTTAAGAGTATATATATGTAAACATGAATTCTTTGGTAAAGGAAAAGATAGCTATGAGACTTCAGAGAGAAATGGAATTGAGGGAAAGAAGGAACTTCTTTTAGAGTTAAGGAGAAGGTAATATATATATGTTTTAACTATGAGGAAGAACTAAGAGACATGAAATAAAAAAGCAAGTGCTGAATAAAGGCTACAGCGCAAAAGAATAAAATCCAACGTAATTTTTAAAAAGCTTTTTATAAAGGGATTAGTTCTGACACACACACACACACACACACACACACACACACACACAAATACTTCCTCCCTTATGATACCAAATTATCATCAAACGTTTGTTTGAAGATCTCCAGTAATGGGGAGCTAATTACTCCAGACAGGACTCGCCTACAGAAAGGTCTTTGCTTTGATTGGAGGACTTTCATTTCCTGCATTTTTGCACAAGAAATTTATCCCTCTTTCGCAGTGCCAGCCATGGAAAAGAAATTAATGTCTGCCTCCATGAGAGTTTGCCTGGAGAAATGTGAGATTTTGGTGGAAAAAGAAATAAAGATTAGTTTCCTTTTGTCCAGCACCAAAGACACATTTGCATGAGTAGTCACTATTCTCCATGTTAGATGGATGCATTAGAGGAAGAAAGTATGCAGGGATGTAAAGGTTGACAGGGGAAGAGAGTTATAGTGCAGACTGATGCTAGCTGAGCTGATCCACTCTGGTAAAACTGGGTGTTATTCTGTAAATGTGTTTGTTTGAGCCCAAGATCCATTTTGTGACAGCTGGAAGCCTAAGCTTGAGGGCAGTGGTTCTACCCATGAGCCCATTTGGTCTGCAGCCAAATTCAACTCTTAGGAATATGGCAGTGCCTACAATTAATATTCTTTCTTCTGTTTATTAAGCATTGTATTCAGTCACAAAGCCTAAGCCTTTAGGGAGTAAACAGAGTAAACAAATGAGCAAGATTAGGCTTTTATTAAACCAAAAATTGCATGGCTCAGCTGAATAAGCACCAATTTATACTTACTAATGAGATAACATTTCAGGGCAAGGAATGCATTTTGGTTACATGGAAATTCAACCTGATCAGTGAACACCAAAGTTCTGAAAGATACAGAGATCCCATGTCCCAGGTCTGGAGACGTTAGTTCTGTGTTTTGAAACTAACATGGATCCCAAAGGATGATTTGCGGGAGAGAGTAGGGATTTAATCTTGGATTTAATAGTGGAATCTGATTCCCCCCCCCACACAAGAGATGGTTAACATTTTGAGCAAGATGGCATATTGAATTTTTTATATGAGGTATCTTCCAATACTCTTCCTATGTTCTTTCTATACAACAATGAGACAAAAAAGTAAAAAACAGAAAATCAAAAAGACAGCTGGGCTAAAATCAAGAAAACACAAATATGCACAATAGAAACACAATGTGATATTCACAGCTGAAGCCATACTGCAGGCAGTTTGGGGAACCGACGCAAAACGCAGTAGCTGAGAATTAAGCCATTGTCAGCGAAAGAAAGAGAAACTGTATACTGTATTATGACTAGAGTAAATTACTCCTTAACTCTCCTGAGAGAAAAATCTACTTTTCTGTGTTATTAATGTTAAACTCTACCTTTGACTTGCGCAAGCCAATGCATTGTGGGCAAAAGTGATAGGACTCCTTGTGGAAGAAGCTTTACCAGCCAGTGACCAGTTTCTCCATGTTCCCTTGACCAAGGAAAAGTCCCATCTGCCTGGGTCTCAGAATGAAAGCAGTCATGAAACACGCCCACAGCACCCAGCGCAGACATTAACATAAATGAGAAATGATTTTTTTTTTAATGCCACAGAGGTAGTGGGGTCATTAGTCACTAAAATATAACCTGTCTTATTCTGATTCATGCCTGGACCTGAGGAGGACAGAAAGTGGTGAGGTGGGGAGGGTGTGTCACTGTATACTTCTCACAGTTCTAGTTTTTAAGTAGTTATAAGCCCAGGAAGAAGAAAGGCAGAGACTCACAATGAGATACTGAAATAGATGTCTCCTGGCTTAGTGACTAATCTGCCATATCCCTAACACTGCCTTAGCATAGACATGTCCAATGACACTGTAACAATGTGTTTGTGTGTGTGTGTGTGTGTGTGTGTGTGTGTACTGCAGGCTAAGGTTTCTGTAAGCAGGAAAAAGTGAACATAAACAGAGAGGAAAAGTGAAAATGCAACAAAACAATATCCTCCTCAAAAATGAGCCAGCAAATCCAAATTCCAAAATTCATGATGAAATCTTGTGCTAAAATTACAACCATCCCTTCCAACACACAGAAGGGGAATTGATTCCAGATGGAATGACAATATTTGAGGTATAGAAGACTGTTTAAGGAGAAAAAAATTTTTTTTTAGAGTTCAGTTTTCAAAAAACAAGGAATTATAAAACAAAAACAAAGAAATAAAAAACTGATTTTACAGGTAGTTTTAGAAAGAACCAATCAAATACACAGAGAATGGAGAAAAGTCATTATTAAAAAAAAAAAAAACAGTCACAGTATAAGAAAGGGTAGTATGCTTGAAGATAATATTTAAAATTTCACTCAGAATGCAAAAGCAAGGCCAATACCCCGCCCCCCCCCAAAAAATAGTAAAAAAAAATATAAAGGCTTCAAGATGCAGCAAAAGAAATTCTAGAAGTCTGGGAAAAAGGGAATGACAAGAAAACAGTATTTGAAGAAATAAAAGGGAAAAGATTTTCAGAATTAAAGAAGATGCAAATCGAACTTAAAATGACTTTTGAACATCTAAAGAAACATGAAAGATAAATTCACATCAAAATGTGTTTTATTGTAACTCTAGAAACCTTTAAAACCTAGGATAGAAGTACTACCAATGTAAGGACTTCTAAAACTCCACTCCTCTAAAAAAATCTATGCAAATGCTGGTAAAAATTATAAAAAACAAAGCAACAACAACAACAAAAAAAAACATTTTCCAAAACTCTGAAAATTAACCCAAGGCTTGGTAAGAACAGCAAGCTTTGTATCATTTTAACTACTAGCTCTATCCGGGTCACCCTTTCCTTGTCTCTGTGGGAGTCTTAAGAACTAACAATGTAGCAAGCATGGAAGCCGTGATAAAAAGAAGCCCACCAGCCACTGAAAGGAGTGGAAAGGGTTTTCAGAACTCCAGAAATCCACAACTAGAGAATTATCTCTATTTGGTTTGTCTCATTACTCTTTATTTGACCTGACTCAGGGATTGTTTAATAAGGAAAACCCTATGCCTACGGATTTTGTCAAATCAATTAGCAGCAATTGTTTAACTTTGACTGCTGTTGCCTGAGGCAGCAGCACAAGTTGGGGCAAATAAGAAGCTGGGCAAAAACTTAAAAAGAAAACGTGCAGAAAAAGGTTCATCCATCATGAGCTTGAAAATCTCCAGCATATTCTTTGGGGTCTAAAATGCTGTGCATATGTGTAGAACTGGACACAAGTAAAAGATCTGACAAGGCTCTGCTCATATCAGCTGATACTGAGTATCAGCAAAAGCAAGACGTGAAGGCGATTTCAGGGTTGCAAAGTGCATTGAAGGGGCATTGAAGTCTCGCTCCAATACATACATGAGTCTTTGGCAAAGGAAAAGAGACTTCTTGATTCAAGATGTTTGAGGAAATCTCTGTAAAAACTAGCTGATTATTGGAGCACCTGGGTGGTGCAATCATTTAAGTGTCCAACTCTTGGTTTTGGCTCAGGGGTGATCTCAGGGTTGTGAGATAAAGCCCCATACCAGGCTCTGTGCTGGGGGGTAAGAGGGGGGTGCCTCTGTGCTCCACAGGGAGTCTGCTTAGGTTTCTCCCTCCCCCTTCCTGTACCCTTCCCCCCTGTGCCTGTTCTATCACTAAAATAGATAAATCTTAAAAGAATTAAAAATAGGGGCACCTGGGTGGCTCAGTGGGTTAAAGCCTCTGCCTTCGGCTCAGGTCATGGTCTCAAGGTCCTGGGATTAAGCCCCGCATTGGGCTCTCTGCTCAGCAGGGAGCCTGCTTCCTCCTCTCTCTCTGCCTGCCTCCCTGCCTGCTTGTGATCTCTCTCTCTCTCTCTGTCAAATAAATAAATAGATGTCTTCAAAAAAAAAAAAAAGAATTAAAAATAGCTGACCATTAAGTTAAAGGAGAAGAGACTTCAGTGACTGCACATGATAAAAGAATACAAACTAAAGAAATACTGCACAATAAATCAGTCACCATAAAATACCATTAAAAAGTTAACCCCCAAAGTTTATCTATGTATCTATCTATCTATTAAATTTTATTTTCTTTCTTGTGATGAGAACATTCAAGATCCACTCTCCTGGCAACCCTTAAATATGACTACAATACCATTTTACAGTGTATACAAGTGATGAGTCATTCTATTATATACTTTAAACTAGTATAATGTTGTATGCCAATCATACCTTAATTTAAAAAAAAAAGAAATAAAAAGAAAAAAAAAAGAATTATTCCAGGTAAGCCACCAAACAAACAAAACACAGCAATGAGCAGCAGTAACAAAAGAACTTGCAGGTAGGGCTGAACTTCATTTCCAGGGTTACTAAGTTATGTATTTAAAATGCCCAGTTTTAACAGTTATGGGAGACACCCCAAAAAGACTAGAAAGTATGGCTCACTAAAAAAAAAAAAAAAAAAAAAAGGTAGCTAGAAAACTGAGTGAACCCAGATGTACTTAATAAAAAAATATTTTAAGTCAGCAAGTATAAATGGATTAAAAAAACTATCAGAATCGCTATCAGAATAATTAAATGGAGTCTGACAACAATGTCTCACAAAATAGAGATGGCACATTGTGGGGCAGAAATTACAAAAAGAACAAAATGGAAGATACGTCACTGAATTGCTCATAAACTGAAATGATAAACTCGCTGGAGGATCTCAACCAGAGATTTCAGGAGGCAGGAGGAAAAAGCGGGGAACTTGAAGATGGTTCAGTTGAGACTGTCAAGCTTGAAGAACAGAAACAACAAAGAATGAATAAAAATAAACTGAGCCTCAGAAACCTGTGGGACACCATAAATCCTCCTGACATATGTATAAGTGAGGTCCCAAAAGAGGGAAAAAAACAAGGCAACAAGGGTATCTGAAGAAATAACAACTGAAAAATTCACCAAATTAGCTGAATACATTAATTTATATATGAAAGAAGCTCAATGAATCCCAAGTAAGATAAATTTGAAGAGATTCTAATATCTCATCCAGGAAGCTTTAAATATAACTACAGTTTTCTTTTGTCTTAAGTATTTCTTCTTTGTCTTAAGTAATTCTTCTGAAATAAATATTATAAAATATCATTTGATACTTTGATATATTGTATTTTGACATTTTGATATTTTGACATATTTGATATATTGTAAAATATTCTTTGATAAATTTAGGTGGTGGGTACACATGCATGCTTTCAGTAATTAACATACATACTTAAAGTTGCTGGTTCAAACTGAAGCCTTAATACATATTATTTTCTCCTCTCTCTTTTCAAATGACAGGTATTTCATTCTCCTTGAGTATAAAAGCATCAAGGAAGCTCTGACAATTTCTTACCTTTATATAATTCTAGTTGTTGACAGTAATAATGTGAGATCAACCAAAAACTCTTCCTAGTGAATAATTTCAGTTTCTCTTACTCTCAAACAAGGAAGCAACATCAACAATGCTAGATTCTTTAACTTCAACCAAAATGAAAACAACAACAAATATAAAATGTAGAAGGTATGATTGCTATTGTTAGAGTATCTTTCTAAGCTCCTTTATAGGAAATATTCTTAAAATTTTTAAGGAGTATTCAACACTATTTGTTTAGCTCTGTGATTTAATCTGTGGTTGTATGGCACAAGAAATATGCCATTTTCCTGAAGTCACGGTTTGTTGTGCCTGGAATACCCAAGTGGTTCTCCCAAGATTGTGGCCTATATAAGCTGGACACAGAATTCACAACAGTCAGTGATGTGGAATGGTCTTGACATTTGTACTTGAGTTTTAACATTCAGATACATTGATACTTGTTCTTCATTCCTACTCATTGAAAAAAACAAACAAACAAACAACAACAACAACAACAACAACAAACTGGTAACAAACAAGACCAGGCAATGCCATGTGAACTCTGGGGAGCTGAAAAATGACAATTTCTAAAGTTTTCCGAAGCAGCTGCAGCTAGAATTTGAAGCTACAGAGGGATAAAGTCTATGGAGACATGGGAACCTGTTCAGTCTCACTTTAGAAGAAACTAACAGCAAAACAAAACAAACAGGTATATATCTAGTATATTGACCCATCCCCATAAAGAAACTGCCCTTCTGTAACTTCTATGTCTCAAAAAAATTCCTAACTTCTTTTCAAGGTGCAGCTCCTACAAGGACTACTCCTACTTTGCCTAGACATTATAATTTCTCTCTTTTTTATCCATTATAGCATGATATACTCACCTAGGGTCTAAAGGACCTAGGGTCCTTTAAAATGGATTACTCAAGAAGCAATTTATTAGGTTCTGAATGAGACACAATTTTGTGCTTACAGGCTGGTGAAGGTTGTAAGAAAGGTAACTGGCCACTGCAGTGGGGTGTAGTGTATGCTGTCTGAAAGAAGTCAAGTAAGGTGGAAAATCACCATGGCATCACCTAGTTCTGAGGGTGAGGGACAGCTGCAGACTGAGTCCTGAAATGAGAGCAGAAGACTAAGAAAAAGAGATGCATGTATGTAGGAGAGATGGTTAGAGGAGTTTGGGTGTTTCAAGCAAAGGCAGGAACATGGCCATTGCTCCAAAGATGGGAAAAGTATGGTATATCAAAAAATTCAAAGACAATCCTGAATGGCTTGTTTGGAGAAAGAAGATACCCCGGGAGTTTGGGAGATAACAAAGCAAGTGGGATAGAGAAGAGAGCAGTATTTGAAAATTACTGAAGTGATATTTGCAGGGGGGTTTATTTCTTTATTTTAATGTGTTTGCCCCAATGTGTCCATTCCTTCAATCTTGGAATGCCAGAAATATTCTTCTTTTCTTAGAGTACATGTATGTCAGGAAAGATTGACTAACCCAGCCATCAGGAAAGAGGAGTATGAGGAAGCCTTACGTGATGCCATCACACAGAGTTCATACTTGAAAGAACTTACCTAATCAGAATAAAATCCAGGACTTACAGACTTTTTGCTTGGTGTTTATGTGTGTTTGGTGGGGTGGTGGGAGAGGATATAAGGATATTGTCCTTATTTTGGGGGCATGAACCTGAAAGAAAACTGGCAGCCATCACATAAATATTATGAGAGAGCTAATCAGAAGAACCAAAGCTAAGGGACTGGTTCTTTGAGCTTGGAATGTAGTTTTCCCTAAAGGCTCTGAACTATAAGCCAAACTGCAGGTTTCATTGACTATTTGTTGAATTTTGTTTTCTGTTATATGCAGGACAGAGTCCTAATTGCTAAGGTCTGATTGGGGCATTGATTTTATCTTAGAGCAATGGGAATTAACTGAAAAAAATTTTAAGTGAAGAGTAACAAGAATGTGTGATTTAGAAGGACAGCCTTAACTACTTGTGCGGACAAGATGGCATAGACTCATTATTCTTTATTTCTCCTTTCTAAGTACAACTATAAACCCTGAAAATAACACAGCAGGAAACCAGCAGGTGGAAAGAGGAAGTGGACTGCTATGGACCACAGGACTAGAGGAAATACACTGTGCGCCAACAAATTCAAATTCCCACTTCAAATTCCCACTCCACTCATCATAGCAAGCAGCAGATCAAGACCTGGCACCTCCTGAATCCCAAACAATACAGAGAAAGCAGCACAAGTAGACTCCTTCCTTCCCTGATTGAATTGGAGTCCTGCAAATAGGAAGCCAAGGGGAGTCCTCTCTGCCACTGGGGTCTGGAGTGCCTTTACCCCTCCCTTCCCTTCAAAGACACTGGGGAGCCAGCCCAGGTGGCCCAGAAGCTCAGAAAGGGATTCAACAAAAGCCCACAGACAACCAGAGGCAGAGAAAAATGCTCTCCCAAGTCCTAGAGAGCAGGGAAGTCCAGCCTGGGGAACTATTTTCTGCTTCACATATAGCACCAGCAGGGATCAGCAAAAGACCCAGTGCCACCAGGCAAACAATGCAGATGAAAAATAGCATCTCAAAGGCTCTGAAAATTAAGTTGTCATTAGAGCTGTAGCTCAAAAAAGTAGGTCAGTATCTGCATGCTAGACATAAAAAGGGTGATTGCTTGCTAAAATAAAAGATTTTACTAGAATCTAGAGTTTCCCAACATAATAGTCAAAATGTCCAGGTTATAAAAAAAAAAAAAAAAAAAAAAAAGTACTTCTCATACCAAGAGCGAAGGAAACCACAGACTGAATGAAAAAGAAAAAAAAAAAAAGATATAACACAGGTAATATAGATGTTAGAATTATTTGACAAATACTGTAAAGTAGTCATCATATAAATTGCTTCATTGTGCAACTACAAGTATTCTTGAAACCAATTATAAAATAATCTCAATAAAAAATAGAAAATATAACAAAATTAAAGTTATAGGACTAAAAAAAACGCAATGCACTGGGAGACTCAATAGCAGAATGAACACTATATAAGAAAGAATCAGTAAACTTGAAAACAGGATAGAAGGACTTCTTTGTCTATAGAATAGAGACCAGCAAGATTAGTAGGGTTGGTTGGAGGATGGTGGTCTGAAGGGAAGTAGTGGCAATGAGAAAGAAGTTGATTTTTGAAGTGGTTTGGATGGAGTATAAATAAAACAGTGTTTTACTTGGACATGGTGTAAGAAAAAGGGAGACATTGAAGGTGAATCCCAATAGAGTGAATATTGATATAAATGCCAGAAGTAGGATAGTTTTGGGAGGGGAAAAACAAATCATGAGGACAGTTTTGTATATTCTTCATTTGAGGATTTATCAAGCAAGAAAATTTGATATCTCAGCCACTTGTGTTATAATATAGTCATCAATTGATCTCCTGATGGAATCAAGAGAAACTAGCTCAACACCTAGCATTAGGGAGGCATTAGCAAATTTAGTGAGTGATGGAATAAATGAGAAAATAAGTGGACTTCCTGTAGGTTCTAAGAACATTTTTGTCTAGCATGGATCATCTTAGATAGATAAGGTCACATAATTGTCACACCTCTTAAGATCACCTAGACTGTTAGGATATCAAGAGTCCACAGGTAAATAAGCCTGGCCAGCAAATATGAAATGCCTTTATGTATCCCAGAATGGAACCTAAGCTCAGCAATTATAGATCTATTATTTAAATCTAGACACCACAGGCTATAGAATAAAATACTGACCTTGTTTTATGTCTTCTTATTTTTTAACATCTGAAAACACTAACACTTGAAAGAATACTTCATATAGGTGACTGACTAAATGAAGTCATCAAAGAAAAGTTCAGCAATTGCATATCATTGTTTTATATCATATTGTTTCTATTTTTTTCAAAATGAACAAATTGAGAAGAAAATAATGAAACTGTGAGAAAAGTGTACCAAATTTTTTAAAAATTATTTCATTTTTAATTATTTTTAATAAAAATATATTTTTATCCCCAGGCATACAGGTCTGTGAATCGCCAGGTTTACACACTTCACAGCACTCACCATAGCACATACCCTCCCCAATGTCCATAACCCCACCCCCCTTCACCCAACCCCCTCCCCCCAGCAACCTAATTATTTCATTTTTTAAAAAGATTTTATTTATTTATTTGACAGATAGAGATCACAAGTAGGCAGAGAGGCAGGCAGAGAGAGAGAAGGAAGCAGGCTCCCCAACGAGCAGAGAGCCCAATCTGGAGCTCCGTCCCAGAACCCTGGGATCATGACCTGAACTGAAGGCAGAGGCTTTAACCCACTGAGCCACCCAGCGCCCCTAGTGTACCAAATTCTAAAACGTTAATCCATCTGGCACCCTTTGCTCTACCCTAATTCACTTCAATTAGATATATTGAGATCCCTGCATGACTTCCATTGCTATCCAGAAGCCAAGGATAAATCCTAGATCATCAATTCTAGAATTTTTGCCCTACAAATCAGCAGGATATTTGTCCTTCTGCTAGATCTAGCTCTCAAGGAGTCCATGCCAATGTCTCACCTGGCACCTTGAGGAAGAAACCACTCATTTTTTTCACCCCTCATTTTCATAAATATCCCACTGGGGAGACTCACACTCCATTTTCCCTAGAGCTCTCAAGTATTCTGTTCCTCTACATGGTACACAAGAGAGAGTCCCAATTTGTACTCCATTTAGCTCTAGAAGGACAAAGTGTTTCCTGTCAGCCTTATTGCAAGACTGGTATTGATCTCAGCCTATATTGCTACTGTATCTACTCTGCCCTTCTGAAGTTAGGGCCTACCTTGGTATCCATTCTGACAATACTTATCTGCAATATGTTCTGCTTGCCTGAACACATTGCTAGTGTTTTATTCTTTCTACCTCTGGTCTGAAGGCATTTTAATCTTTCCTTGGCACTTCCTGCTTCAGGAATGTCCCTCAGCTCATCTGGAAGGAGGACCTAAGATATCTCCTAAAAGAGAGGTATTTTTACACAAACCAAGGGTCCATTTGTATTGGTCATTTTAGACCATTATCATATTAGGCATTTAAAGAAAAAAAACAGAGCTTAGAGTAAAAATGTGATTTTGTCTACATTAAGGTTTTGAAAAGAGGGGTCATCACTGGAAATACTGTTTAGTAAGCTATGCTCAGATTTTTGATACATCTACCCATTTTTCTCAACTACCTGAGCAGAAAGAAAAAAAAAAAGAAGAAGCTTTGTGAAGCCTTTTTAAATCCTTATAATCATTAAAATTTAAAACTTTCACATTTATAATTTAATGTAATTAAAATGCCATGCATATTCATGGTATTTGATGTTCATATTAAAAAAGGATGTAAATAAAACAAGAGTTACATAATGACTCATTTTTATTCTCTTCATTAAAGAACCAGAGTTCATGGCTGCTTTATATAGATTTATATCCTGTACTAGATGTAGAATATTTCTTTTTTTTTTTAATTTTTTCCCAATCTTTAAAAATCTTGGTATTGCTAAATTATAACCTCAGGATTAAAACCTTATGAAAATGAAGGGTGTGTCTGCATCATGTTACAAATTAGCTAGCTTATAATACCAAGCAAAGCAACTTGTTCATTAAAGAAATCTTATCATTCTCAAGTACTCCATTATTTACATGTTTATGAGTACAGAAATGTTGAGTAACAAAAAATGAGTTTATCAGTAACAACAACAACAACAACAAAAATTATATTTGGTTATACCCATACAATTTAAGAGAATTAGATCAATCCATGCATAATGAAAAAGAAAAGACAGACTCAAGTATTTTGACTTATGCTAATATTTTTTACATTCTAACTTTCCAGAGCTGGGACTTAAAAATTTAGTCTTATAGTCTTAATTTGCTGATCTCTACCTCACTGTGAAGAATAAATATGTGTCAAAATCAATAATCTAACTCAGATATATTCTAAATAAATATTACAGTTACAAGAACTGTGTCACTCAAATTATATTTAAGGAAAAATATATTCCAGAATATCTTTCAGTATTGCAATAATTATTGTAACTTCCCAAAATTCTGAAAATTATATAAAGTTATTTTAAAATTGGCTACTGCTGTAGTTTGAACATTGCTCTCCCAAAATTCATGCTGAAATCTTAATGCCCAATGTGATGGAATTAGGAGGTGAGGTCTTTGGGAGTTGTTTAAATCATGAGTATGGAGTCTTTATGAATGGAATTAGAGCTTTTATATAAAAGAGACCCTACAGCGCTCCCTGTACTGGGGGATACAACCAGAAGTCTACAACCAGGAAGACGGCTGTCATCCAACCATGCTGGCTTCCTATCTTGGACTTCCAGCCTCCAGAACTGTGAGAAATACATTTCTGTTGTTTATAAGCTACCCAGTCAGTGATATTTTGTTACCCCAGCCCAAACAGACTGAGACAATAGTCACAGTTCAACCCAGAATTCACTAGAAGGCATATCTGACATTTTAGTCAAATGATTAAGCTCTTTTGAAAGAAGATTTTCTCAAGTTATCAGCCAATATTGGTAGGAAGTATGGAAACAAGGATTTCACATATATAAGTAGGTTCAATTTCTGCAGTAGTGTTTGAGGTATTCTAGGGTGAGAGCACAAAAAAAGAAGCCATATGCAAATTATGTAATATCATAGTGTGTTATGCATCAAAAATTAGAATTAGCTCAAAAAACAAAACAAAAACACTCTCACAATGCTTGTTAATGACAATCATATCTCTAGATAATTTATTTCTGTTTTCTCTATGTGTTAAAATGTTCTGAATAATCTAGATACAATTTGGAGGATTTCATCTTTAGTCCTCAAAAGGTGGTGTCAAATTTGATGGTTAGAATGTCATTTTTGTTAGTGGATGCTTTTCAAGGAGTAGGATTTTAAGCACATAAAAATAACAGTTATAGGAATGTTTCATTTTGTTCCATGGTCAAATTGCTTGATAGTTGAGTTTAAATTTGGGAATGAACTTGAACTTCAACAATATAAGTACTGAACAGCAAAAGCTATTTCCAATCTTGCAACATGGATTTTTCTGTCAAACACTTTTGTCTTTGCATGGCCTAAGAATCTGAAAAATCTATTTTAACCAGATGAAATAGATAGACTGAAATTCCATTTAAAATGGAGTGTTTTATATTATTAAAATAGTGACATTAATTATCACTGGAAGAAAAATTTTTAATGAATGTATTGTGTGCATAAATTCAGAAAATGATACTAGTCCTTGTGGGTAAAGAAGGAATATATGGATGCTTGAAGAGATGAGAATCTCTACAATTAGTTAGTACAAGGTGGGTTGTGTACATGAAATTTTAAATCTCTGAGATAATTTCTGCTTAAAGATGGGGGGGACTGACCACACGCATATATTTTCTTTCCTTCCTGGGACACAGTGAAAATATAAGCACAAAAATCAACAGGTCATAAATCTATAACAAATAAGACATTGATAAAGAACTGTCAGAGTGCATGAAAGTTCAATACATTCTGGAGGGCAGCAAGTCCAAGGGAGCACAGTCATTATTGCCCTGGGACCGAGGAAGTGGTGAGGTGGGACAAAAGTGAGACGTGAGACAGTACTCCCAGTGAAACCACACAGGGATGTGGGACGGAGAAAAAGCCCAACCCAGGAGAGTGTGAGGAACCCTTGTGGCTGAACACATGATGGTACAGAAGGGAGGGTGAACACCATACATGGAACTGGAAATATTGCCACGTGTCCCCCTATTTTCATTTCAGATGAGTCAGCAGCCAGGCCTCTAGCCCTTAGACACAGACTGGAAGGCAGTTCTACAGTGTAATTGTGACTCCAGGGACATTCTGACATTTGGGGGCCCCCCAGAATGACACCAGCTCCAAACCAAGCACCCATTAAAATAAAGACCCTAAGTAGACTAGCACAACATACTTTTCTACAGAGTTCCAAAAGAGTTTCTCATGACTTCCTCTCAAACATAAACATGAGGCTCCTGGAGACAGAGAGATGATTCACAGAGATCACAGAGATGATTCATAGAAAACAAGGAGACACCAAATTGCCAACAGTAATGTCCTTAGAGAGAGTCAAAAAAGTATCTTATTCATTCAATCTGGTAAAATTCCTAGAACAAGGAATAATCAGTGAACCTGAAAGAGCTTTTGAAAATGAAAATATTGTGTTTCAAATAAAAAGAATTAGGGGCACCTGGGTGGCTCAGTCTGTTAAGTGTCCAACTTTCAATTTTGGCTCAGGTCACGATCTCAGGGTTCTGAGATCAAGCCCTGTGTTGGGCTCTGCACAGGTGTGGAACCTGCTTAAGATTCTCTCTCTTCCTTTGCTCCTCCCTCCCCTTAAAAATAAATAAAATAATTTAAAAATAAAAATTAAGAGAGTAGAAAGATAAAGAGATCTCCCAATAAATTAGGAAAATTGGCAAAAGATTGGGAAAAGATGAAATAACAGGATTCAGAAAATCAACTCAGGGAGCCCAACAGCTGACTAAGATAAATTTAAGAATGAGAGGGAGGAAGACAAACCATAAGAGACTCCTAATCTCAGGAAACAAACTGACGGTTGCTGGGGGCTGGGGGAAGGGATAAGGTAGCTGGGTTATGGACACTGGGGAAGGTATGTGCTATGGTGAGTGCTGTGAAATGTGTAAGACTGATGATTCACAGACTTGTACCCCTGGGACAAATAATGCATTATATGTTAATAAAAAAAAAAAGAATGAACGAACAGGAAATAAAAATTGGGGACAAGAATATCATTCAGGAAATACTATGTTTCATAGAGCAGACAAACCCCAAATCTCTAAATTACAAGAGCCCATCCAAAGAAACTTTGAAATATTCCAGCTAGTGAGCACAGAGTAAAAACCTATTCAGACACACTAGGGATACTCATGACAGGTATACCAGTTCTTTAGGCAAAGGAGGGGAAAATCCAATTTTAAACAGGGAGGCAAGGAAATCGGAAAATGACATCTGCAACCTAGGACAACAGTGACAGCAAGTTTCAGGAGGTCAGCCAGGCAGCAGACTGAGGGGGAAGCTATGCAGAAAGGGGCTGGAGACAGAGGGCTTCAGGAGAAAAGTGAAAATAACTAGCCACTAGGGAGGTCAAGGATTAAGAGCTGTTTGATCCTCCAGGAAAGCCAAAAGTTCTACAGAAGCTAAATACTCAGCTTTGCAGTGGACAAATATTAGCACTGTTTGAACACACTTCATAGAGTACTAGCTTTTTTCTTTGTTTTTTAATATTTTATTTAGTTATTTGATAGAGAGACAAAGCATGAGCAGAGGGAGGGGCAGAGGGAGAAGTAGGCTCCCCGCTGAGCAGGGAGCCCAAGGTAGGGCTGATCCCAGGACCTGAGATCATGATCTGAGCAGAAAGCAGACTTTTTTTTTTTTTCAGTTTTTATTTTTTTAATTTTTTAAAAAAGATTTTTTAATTAATTTTTTTATAAACATATATTTTTATCCCCAGGGGTACAGGTCTGTGAATCGCCAGATTTACACACTTCACAGCAGACTTTTAAATGAGGGAGGCACCCAGGAGCTCCAGAGTACTAGCTGTTAAGCTATATCCATGAAGAGATATATAACATGAGGGAAGACATGTTTGTAGTTACAGAACATTTCAGTGTTATTAACAAAAGAAATGGGAACACAGAAGAGCCGAGGAGGAGAGATGAAGGAAAGAAGGCTGCTAATATCCATATTTCATAAAGTGACAAGTTGAACATACGGTCCAAATGATGAATACACTTATGGATATACATTTATCTCCTACGTATGCATATATTTTCCTTTCTTTCCAGCTTTACTGAGGTTAAAGTGAACAAATAAACACTGTATATATTTAAAGCACACAACTTGCTATTTTGATATTTTGTGAAATAATCACCACAATCAAGCTAATTGACATATCCATCACTGATGTAGTTACTATTTTCTGTAGCTGTGTAGCTGGTAAAAATGCTTAAGATTAATGAGTTCAGGAGAGCTAACAATAGAGGTCTAGCAATGTGTCTGTGGTTAACAGTACTGTATTCTCTACTTGAAATTTGCTAAGAGAGTCATCTTAAGTGTTTGCATATATTTTTTGTTGATTACATGAAGGCTGTCAGTGTATTACTTAATATAGTAGACATATGGGAAGAACAAATAAGGAATGTCTACTAAGAGCTGTCTTGCAAGACATCCCCCATCCCCAGCTCCACTACCAAGACCACATTATTGATAAGGGATAAAGGAAAGAATGTTGCACTAAAACATTTAGACCTATGTTTACATCAGCTACTAGCCTACCAACCGACTTCAAATAAATTATAAAATCCATCCCCATACCCTTTAATGAAACCATCCTAAGGTTAATTTCCATTGTATATAAGCAAATCTAAAAGAAAGTACATAGTACAGAAGGAGCTTAGTTTCTGGAAATCTTTAACTAGTTGTGGTCATTTTGTTAATGTTTAGCCCGACCTTTTCAATCTTCAGGATCTACATTAAAATCAACATCACAATAAAAATGAGAAGGTCCACTCAAAAGCAAAAGCAAAGCCTGGCAGCAAAACATATTCCTGCTTCAGAGAGTGGCCACTGCCTGCTGTTTACTTTTGTATATTCACAATAAAAAATTGTTTAAGTAAATTCTGGTTCATCAACTATCAAGAAAATATCAGCAAGTGTATCAAAATAACTACTTGTAGCAAACTCTATAGCCTTCATCACATTTTGCTTTCAGGAGTAATTTCACAAGAACCATGGGCTCATATATCAAAAGAGCATTTAAAAAGAGATTTTTGTTCAAAGAAATAGGCACATCAAAGCAATCAAATAGGAAGTAATCATGTCTAACTTCTACAAAGCAATATTATCCTTTATGAAATGAAAACCTTGAACACACAAAATCTGAGTTGAAATCAAATCTGATATTAAATTTTTTTACTTAGAAATGACTTGCTATGTCAGTTAAGAGCTGACATTTCAAAATAATTCATGTTCAGATAGATATTTCAAAATCATGTTCTGATAGATATTTATTCATTCTACAAACTAAAAATTCAGTCTACAAACTTTGCTCCCTATTACAAGAAAGTAAACTTTTATAGGCATTACCATATTTTTAGCATTTCATCTCAAGATACTAAGTTCCCTCAGCAACAATTTTCCTTCAGAGGGAACTGGCATGAAGGGAAAAGAAGAATAAAATCAATTAATTAATTGATACTCTGGCATGACTTTTTTCTTTAACTTTATTGTAGCTTCCTTCCTAAAGTCATATCTCTAGTATCTATGATTTCTCCCAGCAAAACGTGATCATTTAGTGAATGATGATTAGTTTCAATTTCTGAATAATTAGCATCTTTTAATTTGTAAGTAAACATCTTCCTACCCATAAGGGTGAACAATTTGGCCTATTTATTTCTCTATGTATTTCTTTGTAATCTTTTCCACCATAATTCCAACACTTGCATCATGCTGAAATAATAACTCCTTTCAGCCCAGATTACATTTTTTTAAAAATTGTTTACTACAGGGCGCCTGGGTGGCTCAGTGGGTTGAGCCTCTGCCTTCGGCTCAGGTCATGGTCCCAGGGTCCTGGGATCGAGTCCTGCATCGGGCTCTCTGCTCAGCGGAGAGTCTGCCTCCCCCCCCTCTCTGGCTGCCTCTCTGCCTACTTGTGCTCTCTCTCTCTGTCAAATAAATAAATAAAAATCTTTAAAAATTGTTTACTAGATAGAGTAACCTTTTTCTTATTATTTGTAAATCTTTAACCTCCTGAAATTTATTTTATGTAAATTGTGAGAAAAATGATCTAATTTTATTGTTTTGCTTATGTGTTCTTAAACAGTTCACCCATATTAAATAATTAATTATTTTCTCACTAACTTAAAACATCACTTTTATCTTCTAATTTTTGTATGTACTGATTTTTGTTCTGGAAACAGGGAAGACAGTAATCATTGTTTTTCTATTTTATTAAATACCTATTAACTTTCCTTGCATCTTTATTCTGATGAACTTTAAAATAGTTCATTAAGTCCCTTCTCAAATTAAATTTTTAGCGAATCTGTATTAAATTTACTAATCAGTTCTGCAAGCATTTCTTTCTTTACAATATTGATATATTGAAAATGGAACCCATTGAACACAGAAGGCTAGGGAATGTAACTGAAATTATACTTTGTCATATATTATATCTACAAACCAAGAACATGTCAGGACTTTTCTTTGTTATAAGTCAATCTCTCTCTCTCTCTCTCTCTCTCCCTCCACCCTCATTTTCTCCCTCTTTCTCTGTTTCTCACACAACAGCCCAAAACACAGTTTTGTAGTTTTAATCAAATAGCTTCTGCACGTATCTTATACTCTCTGCTACGGAGTGAATGTTTGTGTCCCCTTAAATTTCATACTTTGAAACCCTAACCCTCAATGTAACCGTATTATGAGATGGAGCTTTTGGGAGGTAATTTGGTCACGAGAGTGAAGCCATCATAATGGAATAGTGCCCTCCTAAGAAGAGATCTGAAAGAATTGCTTCTCTCTCTGTGAGAATACAGGAAGATGGCCATCTGCAAACCAAGAAGACACCCTTCTCCAAGAACTGAATTTGCCAGCACTTTGACCTTGGACTTCCTAGCCTTCAGAACTGTGATGGAAAAAGAATGTTTGTTATTTAAACCACAGAGTCTATAGTAATTTGTTACAGCTGACCAAGCAAACTAAGACACTATCTTATAATTTTTATTCCTAGATTTTGCTGACTGCATTGCTTTTATAAAAGGAAACGATTTTCCTACCATATGATCGCTTTTCTTTTAAATTTATGTAGGTCAGTGCTATTTACTAGAAATGTAATGTGAGTCATATTCAAGTCACATATGGAATTTTAAATTTTATAGTAGCCACATTAAAAAGAAACAGATGCATTAATTTTAATTAGCATATTTAATTTATCCAGAAATATTGTTTCAACCTGTAATCAAAACTGAGAAAATAGAATGAGGCATTCTACATCCTTTTTTCCTTTTTTTTAAAGATTTATTTATTTATTTGAGAGAGTGAGTGCAAGGGGATGGGCAGAGGGAAACGGAGAGAAGGGCTCTCCGCTGAGCATGGAGCCCAATGCAGGGCTCAATCCCAGGACTCTAAGATCGATCGTGGTCTGACCCGAAATCTACCCGAGGGATCCACCCAGGTACCCCTGCAACCTTTTTTTTTTTTTTTTCCTTCTAAGTCTCTGAATTCCAGCATATGTTTTATCCATATAACAGCACATCTTAATTTGGGCTTGTTACATTTCACAGTGCTTTGTAGCCACATGTGTGGCTGATGGCTACTGTGTTGGACAGCTCAGATAAAAGAAATGAAATTATTTTTTAGCAAGATTTTGAAATTAGCCACCATTTTGGACATGCAAAGCATATCTAATTGTTTCTCCTTTATCCTGGAGTTGCCAGGTAGAAAAAAAAAAATCAAATGCCTATATTAGTAATGTTCTTTATCTATTCCTGTATTAATTGCTTTGGCTACTTATTATTGCTTTGGTTATCTGTCCAGAATAGTTTTATTTTATTTTTTTTAAGATTTTATTTATTAACTTGAGAGAGAGAGAGAGAGCACAGAGGGAGAGAGAGCAGCAGACCCCTCTGATCAGGGAGCCAGATGCGGGGCTAGATCTCAGAACCCAATGCTCGGGTCATGATCAGCTAGGTGCTTAACGGACTGAGGCACACAGGCACTCCTGGTTTTATTTTGTTTTAGTGGTCCAAGTCTTGTTTTGCATCTAGGAGGGATTCCTCTAGAATTCTAATATGATTTTGATATTTGTCAAATTGTTTTGGAGAATTACTCTATTACTTGAGAAAAGCACTTTTCAATATCTTTCACTAAGAGTTTTTAAGGAGTAATAGATACTTCTTTTACAGAAGTAAAAAATATAACAAAATACCTTCTGTATTTCAGAATGATTACCTGGCTTTTTTCTGTGACCTATCAACGTAATTAAGTGCACTTATTAGTGGGTAGCCTAATGCTACACAATTATTACAACATGTTTTTGGAACAAGCTCCACTTAGTCACCATATAACAGAGTTTTAATATATGCTAAGATTCATTCTTTCCACTTGAGGCAGTTATCTGTGTTTACCACAATTCAGTTGGGTGCGGTTTTCATGTGATCAGTGCAGTCAACTAATAATGGGCAAGAACTGGTATCACAAAAACCAAGCTTATTAGTGTTTAAATGTCATCACTGACAAGGGACAGGTTGGCAATAACTCATTATGAGAACCACATGCATTTCAGGGAATTTATATCTCACTTTTAAATTGAAGACTGGTGCTTCTGTAATTTGCAAGATTGCATAAAAAATGTTTTGGAATTTCTAGAACACACTATGGTTTATTTGAATTGTATATACTTCTAGTGCTTACTTATTAACAGTTCTTGAAATAAGTCTCGGATTTGCTATAATCTGTAACACTAAATTAGAAGCTTATTAAGAACTTATATAATGTGTACAAATTTAAGATTCATACATAGTATGAGCATTTTGAAAATAAGCTTTTTGAAATTAAAATATCATCCTACAACTTTGGCATGTTACTTATTTTTAACAAATTGCATGGAAATTTTTCTAATAATTATGTGTTACTAGGTATTTTATATGAAAAATGTATGTCTATTTTTTCTTTAGTAAATTAGAACTATGATCATTTCAAAAGGTATAAAATCTGTAAGACAGGGGTGCCTGGGTGGCTCAGTCTGTTAAGTGTCCAACTCTTTTTTTCGTTTTTTTTTAAGATTTTATTCATTTGGGGCACCTGGGTGGCTCAGTGGGTTAAAGCCTCTGCCTTCGGCTCAGGTCATGATTCTAGGGTCCTGGGATTGAGCTCCGCATCCGGCTTCCTGCTCAGCGGGAAGCCTGCTTCCCCCTCTCTCTCTGCTTGCCTCTCTGCCTACTTGTGATCTTTGTCTGTCAAATAAATAAATAAAATCTTTAAAAAAAAGATTTTATTCATGTATTCATCAGAGAGAGAGAGAACATAAGCAGGAGGAACGCCAGGCAGGAGAAGCAGGCCGAGCAAGGAGCCCAATGCAGAACTCGATTCCAGGCCTCTAGGATCATGACCTGAGCCAAGGGGAGATGGTTAAACGATTGAGCCACCCAGGCATCCCAGGGGTCCAGCTCTTGGTTTCAGCTCAGATCATGATCTCATGGTCTGTGAGATCAAGCCCTGCTTTGGGTTCTGCACTCACTCAGGAGTCTACTTGAGATTCTCTTCCTCTGCTCCTTCCCCACTCTCTCTCTTTCTCTAAAATAAATAAATCCTTTTTAAAAAAACTTGCAAGACAGAAGAAACTTAGAAAGCAACTTAAGAAAACTTGGAGAAGAAATGAACAAAATGAAATAGAGAATTTTTAAGATACCATCTAGAAAAAAGTAACACCCTACAAAACTAATTAGTTGATAAAATCACTTATGACTAAAATTAAGCTTTGATAAACACAGGAAATAGTATTACAACTAAACATACTGAGGACAAGAGTCGAATCACCGTATCTGAGTTACACTATTTTATTAACTATTATTTAACTATTATTAGAAATGCTTACATACATATATATGCATATCTTATATATATACACATATAGGTACATATATGTTGTGTGTATATATATATATATATATATATATATATATAGAAAGAGAGAGAGAGAGAGAGAGAGAGGAGACTGATTTCTGCATGGCTGCATCATTATTCAGAAGTGAGATTGAATTCAGCGTTAAATTTACTGCTCTCACTGTCAAATTACATATTAGATTTCTGTTCAACTTACAAAATAAATAGGGTTTATATCCTATGTCCTATGCTTCAAAATAAAGAAAATGACATGAAATCATTATAAAAAAAGTAAGTACTGGTAAAACTTTCAAAAATTTTTATTACACATTTAAAGAATTTAATTTCATGACTCCTACTCTCTTTCATTTTTCCATTCAGGATGAGGATTTGAAAATTTTTATTAATACTTATACATTTTTGTGTTTTTTATATTTTTTACATTAGAAGTACTTAGAAGCATTCATCTATATTTTCTTCATTGTTTTCTAGATCATTGTTTCATTCCATTATTGGAATTCTCATAGAACCAAACATTTATTATTTATTCTATGGATCACATCAGTTTAACTTTTCAAGTTTATTGACTTTTTAACTTTCTTTTTAAATTTTTTTGTGGTTTCTCATAATTTTTTTAAGAAATAGTGTTTCTTTGTTAGATTTCCAGCTGAGGACTTTTTCAACAGTTTCTAAATTATGATTATCCATTGCTATTTTTTTCTATTTGACCAATATCTGTTGCTTTGATTTTCAGTTTGATCTCAGGGTTACTTAGAAGAGGTCCTCCAAGTTCTTGGAATATATATTTTTCCTGCTAGACTGTTATATAACATTCTATTTGGGAACATAATATCTTTATTTCATTTACAGTAGGCACTAGTTTACACTTATAATATATATTTAAGTGTTATATCATTGCCATGTAAAAATTGCCATTACAAAAATAGAAAATTGTGTAACTTAAATTTCCTATAGAAAGGTTCTTAAAATTACATTTTCTAATCATTTATATTTGTATATAGATAAGCTTTCATCTTTTGTCTTTAGTTCTCTTTAGTTTTAATAGTTATCGTCTATATTTTCTTTAATTTTCTACAGTGATAAGTCATAGTCTCTGCAATTTAGAATAATATAATTTTACTTCATCATTTGCGATCCCTTTCTCTTTTTTCTTTTCCTGTGGTTGGGTTTGCTAAAAGCTCCAATAAGAAGTTGGATGATAGACATGGTAGCGGTGTTTTACCTTTTCTTTTATTTAAATGATTATGCTTCACTATGAATTATCATGAGTGATATTTTTTCGTTTCTTTGGAATTTGATTTTTCTATATTAATCATTTTTTCTTTTTTTAAGATTTTATTATTAGTAGTAGTATTTATTTGACACACAGAGAGAGAGAAAGACAGCATAAGCAGGGGGAGCAGCAGAAGGAGGGAGAACCAGTGGGAGCCAGGCAAGACATGGAGCTTGATCCTTTCCCTTATGCCGAAGGTAGATGCTTAACCAACTAAGCCACCCAGGTGCCCCCGTTTTTGCTTTTATTTTCTTTTTTAATGTGAATTCCTCCCTATATTTTTCTCTTTATAAGTTGCAGCCTCTTTTTTTCAAATTCCCGCACACTGTTCCTCACCTTATCTCTTTGTGCTTCATTCTGAGTTGAATTTTACATCTGCTAACTATCTCATGGACAATTTTCTTATATGTTTTTTCTAATTTTTCTTGTAATTTTTCCTGTGAAATCACTAGCATCATGAGTTTTAGGGACCAGATGTGCCCTTGATTGAGAGCATCTCTTGTGGGAAAGTTTCCATTTTGTTCTCCTGCACCCAAGCTTCTGGGATATAGGATGTGTTACTCCATTAGCTCAGGCCAAAGTTTCCTACACTACATGGTAAGAGTAAATTCAAACTCCAAACCACAGCCAACATCTTATGTTTTACGTTCTTTTTTTCTGCAAAGACCCACAGAGTTCACCGTAATTGCATCCTACAACTGAAAGCATTGGATAGTTTTTTCTATTCTTTATTTCACACTGTAGACATTACTTCTAGACTCCTAGTTTTAGTTGTAATGTTCATTTCTAATGTTTCTAATGTTTCTAATGTTCATTCACCCAGAGGACCCTTCAAATTTTCTCTTCATGTGTTTTATATTTACTGTTTCTTTCTTTCCTTCCTTCCTCCCTCCCTTCCTTCTTTCCTTCCTCCTTTTATTTCCTCCATCCCCTCTACCCCCTTCCTTTTTTTCCTTCAAGAACAGATCTGTATTGTTATTACATTTATAGACTTATGATATTATATGACAATAATTTTCATTTTTGATTCACACAGATGTATTGAGAGGATTTTTGTCAATTGGAGTTGGTACTCATTGATCTGGAATTTCCTTTATTCCAAGGACTTATGTGCCTATCTATGTGTGTTATTCTAATTTCACTGGAACAGAGATCTCACCGGGCTGGCTAGACATACCATTATTGGTTTCCCCTTTTTAGTGCATGCCACCTGTGCCAAGAACAAACCAAAAGCCGCATGAGAAGGAACTCCTTGATGTGAGTATTCTTGTATTGGATGGAGTTTAAAAAGGTTTGGGAAAAATACATAACACTTCTGTCCTCAGGACATACTCTTGTTTTCATTCATTGCTATTGTTGGGCAAATACATCAATGTGGCTTAACTGGGGTTTCACTTACCACCAAACAGGACTTCTTTTTCTTCTTCTTCTTTTTTTTTTCCCTACATTCACTTAATTAAATGGGTCAGCCCTTTGTCAAAGCCAGTCTTACCCACCTAGCATTTCTCTCTGTAAAAAGGGCATGTGAAAGACAACTTTCACAGGTCTCCCATGCTGAGGTAGAAGTGCTTCTATTGCTTTGTTTTCCACTGCAATATGAATTTGGGAGGCAATAAATGAATAGCTACAAATCGCTGACCTGAATCTCCATCAGTGAGAAGGTGAAGGAGACCAATAAGGAATCATTAGATTCCCTTCTGTGGAAACACTGAAATCTTGAATTTTTTTGTCTTGAGTTCTAATGAGGTCAGAGAGGGAAAGATAAATCTTATCATACTTTGCAGTGGGTTATCATACATTAATTCATAGTTTTTACATATGATCTTATTTAAAGGGAGAATTTGTATTCACTGAAATATTTCTCTTACCTGCTTTTTTTCTCCCTAGAAGTCTTCTAATACTTCATGACTTCTATAAACACTCCCCTGTATTCTGATCTGGTCATTTATAATTTGGAAAATTATTTGACTTTGCATTTAATTCTTAAAATTCTCTCAAAAGCTTGCTTTCAGACTAGATGTTCTGTAGATTTCCTCATCTGAAATTGTCATCCAAGGGTATGCCCAACTCTGAGCATTACAGACACTTGAAAAAACACAGATTCGGGAAGGTTACTGAAGCATTAAGGTCAACCTCGAGTGAGACAATAAAAGCAGAATCAGGCTTGTAACCTTCAGCCATCTCCCTTCCACCTCAACTGTAGTAAATCAAAACTGCTTCATTTAGATGTGGTATGACAAACTACTTGAGGTGAAATAATTTCAATTCACCTGGGACATTTTGTCCAAGTTGGCTTCACTGATATTATTATCATACAGAAAGGCTGAGACAAATTATTTTGGAAAGATTTACAGGTCTAGAAATGAAGACACTGAAGAGTATCAGTTAAGCCACCGCACCTCAAATAAAATCACATTAAAATTCAAACTCAGTAAGAACTACATTTAATTAAAATCAGTTTGTTAAGAAATAAAACATATGTATCCCATTCGTTTGACAACAATTATTCCTTTATTCAATAAATATTTACTGAGCCTTCTTTTCCTCTCTTCCTCAATTATTCAAATGAATTAAAATGTTTTCCATACAAGGACCTAAAACCAAATGATCTCCTTCAGCAGCCCCCTTCCCAGCCCCCTGCATCTGGCTAATGGATGCAGTACTCATCTTTTAATTGCCTGATCAAGCTTTGCCTCTTTGTCAAACCCAAAACATCCTTGCACATATTCTCTGTATTCTTTCTCATTACTATTGATAACGTGTTCTTGCTTTTATCAAAAAAGCAAAAGGGCAACCTCCCACTTCTGCACCAAATTCCATCCCACTCACCTAAGGAACTTCACTTATGCAATTTTTTTCTCTCCTTCTGTATTATTTATATATATATATATATATATATATGTATATATATATATATAATTTCTTAAGTTCACTTCCTCCTTATTTCTTGGTCTTATTCAGAGCCAAATGCCTTGTAATACATTTCTATAATGACTACTTTCCACCTCCTTACCTCATATTTCTCTCAACTGATTTCACTGGCCTTCCATTCCCCATGAACCCTGGGACACTGCCCCCGCCAAGATCACAAGCACCTCCATGTTACCAAATCTAATTTGTAAGTCTCTTTCCATACATTACTTTATCCCTCAGTATTATCTAAGACTGCTTATCACTTTCTCTTTTGGGGGGCTCTGTAAGCCCTAATTGTCTTGTATTTCCTCATACCTCACTTGTTCACTTCACTCTACACCTCTGGCTATCCTACTTTATTCTATTTCACAAATAGACCTCCTGGGACCTCCGTTTAATTTTCTTTTTTTTAATTTTAATTCTTTCACCTTTAGACTTTTGCTAGGAGATCACATCTTTCCCATAACTTTAATCACTATTTATATGCTGATGATTCACAAATCTATAAGCCCAGCCTTGACTTCTCTTCAGAACTCTAACCTCCAGATGCATAGACACCTCAGACCTACCTTGCTGGAGCAGCAAGCTTGGTCCCCCTCACCCTCTGGCTAAAATTTCTCCTTGTTAGAACTTCAGCAATATGGACAGCATCCATCCAGTTGCCCAAGCTCAACTGGAAGTTATTTTTTAATTTTTTTCCCTCTTGTTTCCACATCCTTTCCATTGTCTAGTCCTGCTGACTTTATTTCTAAAAACACACACTTCCCTGTGGATCTATTAATAACACCCTAGTTCAAGGCACCAAAATTCCTTCTAACAGATCTCTATAATTCTGTCATTGCCCCTCCCTCCTACGTTTATCACACAGAAGTCAAAGAGAATTTTTCATAACTGTAAATGAGATACATCACTTTTTGACTTAAACATCTCTAATGACTTCACATCACAATCAGATGTGATGTATCAAAGTATAAATAAATCACCCTGGCTGACAGATTCCCACAAGGTCTGGTCTCTGTCTACTTAACATTGGTCTCCTTCTCAGTCTAAAGTGGGCATTCCCAACCTCAGCACTACTGACAGTTTGGGTCAGATAATTACCTTGTGGTGGGGTGCTGTCCTGGGCATGACAAGATGCCTCTAGCACTAGATGCCAAGAGCCACTTCCTACCAAGTAGTGACAACCAAAACTATCTCCAGACATTGCCAAACATCGCCCGGAGGGCAAAACTCCTCCTGATTGAGAAGCACTAGTCTAAAATGATCGTAAGTCTGGTTGCCCAGAAGTCCTGCATGGATGCTGCCCAGTTATCTGTACTCATACCATCCACTTTCACTCCGAAAGATGACTTGATTAGAATGAGAATTACATGGCCATCTTAGTCTTCCTCTAATATGTTTCATCATTTATCCTGGCCTTTTGTGCATATGTGTGTGTTTTGTTTTGTTTTGAATATATCAGGTTTATCTCAGGCTGAGGGTCTTTGCTTGAATGTTATCTCTCCATGGAAAGTCCTTTGCCTAAAGGCTTTCTTTCTTGTTATTCAGATTTTAGTTTAAATGATATTTCTTCTCTGGTCAAATTCAAAAATAAAAGAGGAATCGAATCATTCTCTATTCATTTACCACATCACTAAGTTTGTTTATTTATTTATTTCTCTATTTACTTTGAATCTATGTGCCTTCCACCCAACACTGGACAAAACCAGATACTGTGTATGTCTGCTTAGAACAGTGCATGGTCCATAGCAGGTGGTGAATGAATGAATGGATGAATGAATGAAACTATTCCTGACAACTCTCTCCTCAAAAAGGTTCAGCTTCCATGTTATGTATCATTACTGCACTCTGGATGTTTACCTTCTGGCACTTTTCACAAATATTAATTTGTAAGTCATAAGCATAATTATTTATTCTTATAGGTATCATGAGGACAGGATCTATATCTTTCTTTCCAGCTCTGAAAGGGAGAATTTGTATTCCCTTAGAAAATGCACTACATTTTACTTGGATAATCAAATAAATCAGTTAATCACAGTTAGTGAATATATACATAGTGCATAGGTAGAAATACTTGGAAAACACATAATCTGATTGAAAATATCGATTTTTCAAGACAAATACATATTTTTTCCTTGAGAAGAATTTTACACTATTTTATAAAATTCCAGTCATGTATGTGGTTTCTTTCCTTTCATTTCTTCAATGGTTTCATAAACATTCTAGGTCTTGGCTTCATCAGTAATGATTAATGATGGGAAAATAAAGTGTGCTTATTTAATTTCTTAAATCAAATTCCTTTTCCAAATATAATGTTACATTTTTTCCATTCTATGATATTACATTGGAAGGACAGAAGGAACTCAGCATTGAATTTGTCAGGAAATCACTAACACACTAGCATGTGTCATAAAAAGTCGTGCCTTCCTTGATGGCTTCTACTGAATGGCAAGAGGGTCTCAGAGTCAGTGTGATACAATCAGTATCAGTTCCTTCTTAGTGGACCACTTTCTCTTCACAGTTGATTATTTTTCTATCAGATTTACTAAAACTGTACTACAATAATAATAAAAGCCATTGGCAGATACCTGTAACTATAGATTCAGAAACATGAAAAATTATAACATATAAAAGGGAAAAGATGCAAAGGCCAAAAGAAGGATTGAATCAGAGAATTGGAGGAAGAATTTGGTGTTCTAGAACAGTAAGAAAAGTAGGACAGGATTCACCTGCCATTTGAAGATGCTAATATATAGTTATTCATGATTAAGACAAAACAGAATTAATCAGTATGCTTAGTACAGCCACATTTTCTGTCAGAAATAACTTTTGTAGAAAAGGCTGAAGATACATTTGAGAGCAGCTGTTGAAGTGCAGAATGATGGATAAGAGAGCATATAAGTACAAATGAGTTTTAGGGTCCCAGGCTGACTGGAGTATATCCCAGATCCTGAGAGAACTTTGTCCTCAAATGTAATTCACCAACTGCTTCCTTACAGGATTCAGCAGAAGACCAAAAGCAAGCAATACATTTTTACTTTTAGAGAAGATAAGTCTGTAGAGTGAGTCCTTAGACCGTAAATCAATGTGCATACAAGATACAACAACAAAGGGCAAAAACACATGTATGAAATATTGGTCAATATTAACAAGTGGAAGATAACATCCCTGAGCAGCAGCCAGGGTATATGAAAAATAAGTGAAGTCAAGTTCACCTTATTTCCTTCTTTGACAGCAATGCTAAATTGGAAGATTAGAAAAACGTGAAATAGATGGAACACCTTAGACCCATCTTCAGATCCTTAAGGACAAGAAGAAAATAAATTATGTATCAGATTTTGTTCTATGGGATAAAACCTGTGGTTGGTTTTGTGTGGAGTAATTAAGGGTGGAATGGTTTTCTCCATCTTAAATATTCCTCTTTCCAAATCTTTCCCAAATATCCTTTGAAGGAATTCTCTCTCTGTAGAAGCCAAGGATGTCAGATTCTGTCTCTCCCTTTTCCTCAGACAGCCAGAAGTGAAGTTTATTGCCTAAACCTCACCTAAAGCAAGGGCTCAGCATCTCACCTGCAAAATGGCAGCGATGATATCAGTCTTGGGAGTCTCTGGAGGCAGAGAGACTGGGATGAAATCAAATTAAGTGTGAAAAATAATAGACATTACATGTCCAGCCCTTTTTATAGGCTGACTATTTGAGAAGAATACACAAACTACTATGGGATTATGGAAGGGAATGGGTAACTCCTTCGGGGGCTGATGGTAATGACTACAAAAGCAGTATAATAACATTGTCAAGCTTAGATCAAGGGAGGATGAATATATCTGGCCATGGGTCTGCTGCTGCTGGACACCATGAAACTGGGTCACATGAAAAAGAGAGTGGCATCCATATCTTCTCTTGGCTGAAAAGGCCTCTCTGAAAAGGCATGCTTGTTAGAAGTGTAATAGGAAAAATCAAGTTACCTGAGATATTTGTGAGCTATATCTTTCCACCCCTGACTGCTGTGCTAGGTAAAGTTCTTTTTCAAGCAACACAGAGTTTCTACTTGGAATATCTTTTGGTTCTTCTTTATCAGCACAAAGATGTCAGTTTCAACATTCTTTCTCTTGCTGAACCAACTTGGATATTGAACAGTTCACGTCCAAGATTATTAATAGCGCAGTAGTCTGCAGTTATAAAACTGTCATTGTATTTCTGCTCATGCTCACTGTATAGTAAGTTATAAGTTTCACTAATTTCTGATACTATAATATAGACCAATAATGAATCATCCACAATAAGTTTTTATGTTAAAGTAATATACACTTGCTCCAGAAAATAAAAAATCCTAAGAAGTGAAAAAATGAGGAGATGTTATAAAGCAAATAATGCTACTAGGACCATGGGATTGATCTTTGGATCACAAGGTAGTAGCCAGTTAATGGGGGCTAAGGTTTGTCTTTTGGTAATATTGGCAAAATTTCCTCCCTGGCTATGAAAGAAGAAAAAAAAAAAAAAAGGTGCTTGGGATGCCACTTCCAGAGGTAATACAGTCTTAGTCTCCTCTCTTTTCTCTTTCTCCTTCCCTCCTTTATTTTTAATTTTTAACTTTACAGCCTGGCTTCTTCTGCTTCATTAACTTATGGCCCACCATGGCTACCTTTCAGTATGACAATTAGCCCCTAAATTGGAGGTGGGGGGTTGAATGACGACTTGCCTTCCTTCTATGAATTTTAATACATGTAATACAACCTCAATAATTAAGAGTATTACACTGATCAACAGATCACACAAATATTATTGAAGACAAATAGATCAATAGAAGAGAATAGGAAGATCAGAAATAGAACAAATAAATGTGTGATATACTGTTATTTTATATTTTATTAATTTATAGGTATATGATAACATATAAATACCATTACAATTATTGATAGATGTGTTATTAATAATTGATATTACTAATGAAATCATTTGGGAATCTCTGAAATCACCTGGGAAAAAAGAGACCTGAACATTGTTGAAGATTGAAGCATAAAATAATGAAACTATCAAATTTAAATGGGATAATTATAGAATGAACTTGGAGTGAGGAAGAACTTTTAAAAATATTACACAAAACACAGTAGCCACAAAAGAAAATAGCTGATTCATTCTAATATAAGAAGGGAAGATGAACAGAGGAAGGAAGGAAGGAAAGAAGGAAGAAATGGAAGGAGGGAGGGAGGGAGACGGGAAAGTTTCCTGCTTGGCATGAATTTTGATAATCAAAGACAAGATGCAAAGGTCAAAAGAGAGTAAGTATTTGAACCTTTTGTCACTATCAAAGGCCTAAATTCCTTTATATATATTAACAGTTCCTACAAATCATTAAAAAAATGACCAATAACTGAATACAAAATTGAGCAAGGTATATATATTAGGAGAGTTCACAGGAAGGGAAATACAATAGCTCTTAAACATATGAAAAGATACTCTATGTCACTCAACATAAAAGAAATTCAATTAAAAAATATACAAAAAATTCAATTAAAAGCTACCCTTCCAACACTGAACAAAGATGAAATAGTTGGAGAAAACAATGTAGTATGTGAAAGAGACTTTAGAGAAATAGAGGGTTTGGAGAAGGTCTGAGAGTTTAAATTGGTACCACTCTAGGGATGACAATAAAGAAAACCCAAAAATCTACAAAGGTGCACATTTTTGACTCAGCTATTCCATTTCTAGAAATGTATCCTACATATTGCTTAAAATAGCATATTGTAAACAGCAAATAACCTAAATGCAAATCCACAGATGAGTTGTTAATTTTGTATTATATACAATCACTGTAAAAAAAATATGCTATGCAATTGTAAAAAGAATGAGAATGTTCTCTATATATTAAAATAAAATAACCTTGAACATCTATTTCTATTTGGAAAAGCAAGATGGAACAGCACGTGTTATGAGCTGTTATTTACATAAAAAGGAAAAGGGACTTTTTTGGGTTCATTTTGTTTTTATAAATACATTATTTATCTATGCATTAATATATAATAAATATATTACTTACTGTCATTTATAATACATGATAAAATAACTTTATAAGGATTTATAAGAAGCTAGCAGCAGTGACTGCTTGTGAGAGAAGCTGGATGAGTGGGGGATAGGGGTAGAGGCTTTTACTGTAAATGCTTTTCTATTATTTAGTATTGAACTATGTGAATGTATCATATCCTAAAATTAAATTAAACTTAAAAAGTATTATAAAATAAAATGTTGTGACTATAGTAATTATCCATAACACTTAGCAAATTCATAGGTATTTGATAGATACTAAGTGAATTTTGAAGTGGATAGACTAAAAACACATTTAAGAATAAGAATTAGTAAAACATGTTACCTTTGACAAGTCTTTATTTCACTCATTTAATCAAAATATACCTAAATGTCTAATGTAATGGAAGCATGGTAGCACTCGGCATATAGCAGTAACCCAAACCAATACAACCCCTGTTCTCCCTGTAAAATCTACATTTTATAACTCAATAATGTGTTGATTAAATTCCATAATGAAACACAAAAACTAGCAAAAGTGTAAGCAATAGTTTGATGATTTTATTTGGACCTATAGTAAAGTATATTCAAGGAGCAATGCCATTTTATAAAATATGTTTGATGGTAGATCATGCTAGATCTCTCTCAATTTACTTTTTTATTATGTTATGCTAGTCACCATACAGTACATCATTAATTTTGGATGTAGTGTTCCATGAGTCATTGTTTGCATATAACGCTTCCAGCAAGAGGTGCACTCCTTAATCCCCATCACCGGGATCTCTCTCAATCTTTGTCTTCTTAAATCCTACAGTAAATCTCCATAGTTTTCTTCATCTAGGTCTTACCTTCTTAGTCTTATCCTTATTGTTCAAAACTATATGGGAATAATAGTAATAGCTATTTTTTTTCTTTTACTTGTCAGAGTTAAATGACAGAACATATAGAACACACGTCAATATACCTGGCAAAGTTTCTTGCATGAATTAGAACAGGTCCTCAATAAATATAGTTCTATCTGAATCATCTTACTCTATAGAAATGTTTGTTTGAGTTTTAAATTCCATCTTATTCACGCTTAGTTGAGGGGGAGTATTCACAGATAATCCACAAAAAACTCCTATCAGGTCTGAAATATGTTCCTGGGCCACGGATGTGGGTGATGCCCAATATTTGGACATTTCCTTCAGGTATAATCATAGAGCACTTCTATGAAGACAAGAAATTATGAAAAACCAGAAATCTGATAATCTCATGATCTGAAACATGGTGAGAATCAACTGTTTATCTGCCAGATCAATTCCACATTAATTATCCCATAGAACTTCCCTGGAGGGTATTTAGTGTTCAGGATTCCAAAGAAAATGGAGACAATGGAGATAGGAACAAATGTAACTGAACAGTTAGAACCCATTCATAGGGAAAGACTGAAAAGTTAAGGGAGCCAGAAATTCAGAAGATCCAATATTTATTCTCAAAAATCTATTCTCAAGTAAAAGAGTCATAAAAAACTCATTTTAACTGCTCACAATTTTATCAAATGTGCTGTGAACTGGATTATGTACCTTGCACTGTACGGCTTAATGCAGCCATTGTACCCCAAGCTGTCATAATTATGTACCCATCTCTTCAGCTATTTTAAGTTAAATTTTTAATCATACTGCTAGCCATAATACTTAATCGAAATACTCATTTCAAGAAATGATGGAGAATGTCTTGCTCTTAGAACCTTATGAAAGATCAATCCATCAATGGATATATCAGATAAATAAAGACTCTTCTTGCAAATACTGTTCCGAAACAACATTGTTACTTTGATCTTCAATTGTCAGTTCCCTGGCTTAAAAATAAAAGCACAAACATTTTATTAGCCCCTATCGGAAAGCATCTGGAAGCTAAAGTGTAGAATTAGTAGATTTGAATATAAATTCTTAGAAATTGAGTTATGTGGGTGGTTTAATTAAATTCTCTGAATCAGTTTCTCTAACTATAGGATGACCACAATTTAGGGTGATTAATAAATGAGAAAGTGTAGATGGAGACTATCACAAATATTCTGCTCATAGGAAGTCTCATTCTACAGAACTTCTCTGTTGGTATTTGAAATAATGGCCCTACTATTAAAAGAAAACCCATAACCCTCTGTCTCTGATTTCTGCCAACAATGCAGTCAATTTTTATATTTCTCTGAGCTCACTTTTGTAGCCCACGTTATGAAAGGCTATTTACAATCTGTGTGTCCAATTTTTAAAAACTACATAAACACTGCAAGAATGATGGTACTACCAAATTTGAAATAAAGATGGTAATAGCTCAAATCATTCCATTTCATGTTAGTCACAAGAGTGAAATTGTCCCATCATCCTCTCTTAAAAAGCTCTCTCAAGGAAAGGAGGACGGTGGGTATGTGTTTGGAACTGCACTACTTTGGCTGTTTCCCACTATCAGCATCATATAGAATACCAGAAAAAAGAAAATTTGCTACTTATTCCCAAAACCTAGTAGTTCTTGGGCACAGAATGTAAATAAATTGATGCGTTTAGAGAAGTCTGTTAACATAGGTGAAAGGCATTACAGTTTTCCCTATGTTTTGTAGAAAGTAGTAACAGCTATTTAGGGATACATGTAATGTTAATAAATGTGATTGAAATTTATCCAAAATGGAGTACAAGGAGAAAGCACAAAATGACATGAGCAAGGTAATCCCAGATGCTCCATACACCCTTGGGTGAGGACCAATTTAGGTTTGTGGTTATTGTTTCTTTGCTGTTACTCTTCAGGCATTCTTGGCCAAAGCTTCCATCATTTTTCTTTCAATTCTTCTTATACTCACTCAAAAGCATATCATTTGGAAACTCCCAGATAAAAAGCCCATTGGAATACTCACAAAAGATTGTCACCTCATAGATTTTCAATGAAAATGACAAATACATTATGGTTACCGGGAGAAAGCTACATTAATGTTTGAATGTGTGTGAGGGGGGAGTCATTCTCATGCATCAATAATAAGTCAACTATGACAAATATAGAAATAAACTGCAAAATATTGTGTATAGGGGCACCTGGGTGGCTCAGTGGGTTAAAGCCTCTGCCTTCAGCTCAGGTCATGATCCCAGGCTCCTGGGATCCAGCTCCGCGTGGGGCTCTCTGCTCAGCAGGGAGCCTGCTTCCTTCTTTCTGTCTGCTGCTCTGCCTACTTGTGATCTCTCTGTCAAATAAATAAATAAAATCTTAAAAAAAATATTGTGGGGGCGCCTGGGTGGCTCAGTGGGTTAAAGCCTCTGCCTTCAGCTCGGGTCATGATCTCAGGGTCCTGGGATCGAGCCCCACATCGGGCTCTCTGCTCAGTGGGGAGCCTGCTTCCCCCCTCCTTTCTCTCTGCCTGCCTCTCTGCCTACTTGTGATCTCTGTCTGTCAAATAAATAAATAAAATCTTTAAAAAAATATTGTGTATATAAAATCAAACTGTATTGAAAATTGCATGAATTAAGGGTTTCTGATAGCTTTTCTGAGTAATAAGAACCCTATCAAGATCTTTCAAATCAGAGAGAGTGGGGGAAGGGCAGTGGGGGATAGGGCAGGAGCTGAGCACTTATCCTTAACTGGAGGTCTCCCTGCGCAGGTAACCCATGGGCAGCTCAACTCCTGGTTTATATCAGCTGCAGGTGTAAGTGTCTGTTGGGTAGACATCCAAAAATCCTGTTAAGTTTTTCTCTTCAGGGAGTCACGGTGTGGGCAGAATACACGCCTTGCAGTAGCAAACTCCTCATAACCAAAATGAATAGAGAGCCACAGGATTGTGTGGGGACCCAGACACAATCTGTCAGAGACACCTCAAATTCCAAAAAAAGCATATGTGAAAAGTCACGTAGAAAAATAATGATGCTCAGATGAATGGGGAGTGATGTGAGGATTCATAATATTTATAGTATTTATAACTCTATGAGAAAGAATTGTTATCAACTTTTTTTGCTGTCAACTTTAATCTGCTTCTTCATTTTTCTTGTTTAGACCGCATAACCTATGAGGTTCAAATTCTAGGCCTACCACTTGCTAAATGTGCATCTTTGGTCAAATAATTTTATTTATCTTTGTTTCATTTTTTTCATCATTAAAATGGGGGCTTCTTTTGTATCTACTTCACAGGACTATAATAGGATTATTTGTAAAGTGCTTAGAACAGTGTCGTACACACAGAGAGCATTAAAGAAAGTCTGTTGTTATTTTCATTCTTTTAATAATTACTAAGTTAAAATATATGTATTATAGAAAATCGGGAGAATACAAAAAAAAATACTGGCAAGAAAAATTGTGCATAACCCTTCCACATTTTGCAGTGGGTTGCCTTCCAGTTATTGTTTTAAAAGCTCATATATTAAGTGTAAACGTATATTTTACAAATTTGGGTGACCATACAGTACTGCTTCACATCTTTTTGGTCGCTGTAATTAGTTATGCCTCTGTCCTTCATTCTCTAAGTATCTTAGGTTAGATGATAAATTATATGGTCACCTATTCACACCATATATGCTACTCTGAATTCTACATTTTATTAATTTCAAACAATAGCTGTTTTTCAAAACATTAGATGTTGTTCTAAAATATCGTGTGAAACAAGTTCTATATAGTATATGACTGAACTGTATTTAATCACTCAAACCATTATCTTTTTTTAAAAAACAAGAAAAAGTACGGGCATAACATTACTAAATGTAAAATACATTATAAATTGCTTAAAATTAGGGGCATCTGCCTCTGGCTCAGGTCATGACCCTAGGGTCTTGGGATGGAGCCCCACATTGGGCTCCTTGCTCAGCAGTGAGTCTGCTTTTCCTCTGCCCCTCCCCATGCTCTCTCTCTCTTTCTTTCTCTCAAATAAATAAATAAAATCTTTTTTAAAAATTCTTAAAATTAAATAAGCTTGTGGTGTTATTTCTACCTAGAGAATAGATAGAAACACAAACAGCACCAAATACATATAATTATGGAGTATATGATTAAGACCATTTTTTATATCAATCAGGAAACTTCAGATCATTCAATAAATTTTGTTAGGAGAATTCCTTAGCTCTTTTTATAAATAGTGTTTTTAATCTCTAAGTAAGCACAAATAAATTTCAGATAGATTATGACTATATATAACCATATGTACAAACAGTAAATAACAAATTATAGAGACAGTAAAATTTTAAGAGCTAAATTAACAAAATATTTATTTCATTGCTTGGTGAAGGAAGTCTAAGTATTAAACATATGAACTACATTTTAAAGTAACTGATAGATTTGATCCCATAAAAAGCAAAATTTCTATATGTGTCAAAAAACAAATAAATCAAAGAGCAATCTAGAAAAATCATAAAGTATATGATAGTACATGATTTATTATCCTCAAAATAACAAACTCCTTTGAAGAAGACAAAAAAATTCCCAGACTTGAAAGTGAGCAAAGCAAAGAATTTAAAAATTCGTAAAAGTAAAAATGAAACTGATCAATATACAAATAAAAAAGTATTCAATTTTTCTGGTACTCAAATAAATTCTGTTTAAAACATTGGTGAGATATAATTTTCCTGATAAAATTATCAATTAAAAATACTATTCAGTTCTGGTAAAGAAAAAAAGTAAAATCAACTTTCTCCTAATGTGTTCATGGAAATAGAAATAAATATTACTTTTCAGGAAGAAAATTTATCAAAGTGTATTAGAAGTCCAGAAATGCATTCTTAATAATTTGTACCACAAGATATGCATAATGCTTATAAATCACTGTAATCATGAAAAATTGGAAATTCACTAAATGATCCAGCATAAAAGACTGGTAAATAATTTATATGAAATGCTTATAATATTATACTCTTTAAATTAATAGTTTAGAAAAATATAAGATTATATTATGCTGTGGGTAAAAGGTCGTAATATACTAAGTGACAAAAAAAAACAGATTACAATATATGTATAGAAATGATCCCAACTTTGTAAGGAAAATTAGTATATAATGTAACAAGATTTTAGACTTTAATTCTCCCTACCTCAGATTTGATTAGTGTGTCAATATAATGGATAATAGATAATGACGTGTGAGATTAATCACTAAATGTAGAATTTATAAAGGAAATAATCAAATAATCTAGAGCCTTTCCAGAACACTTGGTCTCCATTGCTGACTCTGAAAATATAAAAGGGATGGGAGAAAGAGGGCTAAGAAAGCCATCTTGGTCCTGAGAGTCTGATCACAGGGGCATTTGAATGGCTTGCTTGCCAGAGCAAGTTGGGATGACAGATGTGCTGGTCCTGTAGACTAGCTGTGGACCACACACAAGAAAAACAGGATGCCGGCTGTCTGAAGACCAGCCTGAGAAGCTCCTGAGCAGGCCTAAGGCCAGTCCACCATTGTCCCAGGTACAGTAGACTCTTAGCAAGCCAGGGCTAAGTTAGGGAAAGCAGCAGTTAGCAAGCTGGGAAGACAGAGCAGAGCAGAGAAGCTAAGGGAAGAAAGGACAACTGTGCTTCCCTCTGGCTCCAGATACCTTGCCTTCTATGCATTGGTTGATTATGCAGTATTTCCACAGGGAAATTATAAAATAGTTGGGACTGTTATGCACTAAAATGGTTATTAGTGGTTATCTCTGAATGATGTGATGTTGGGAATTTTTTTCTTTTTTTAAGTGTATTTATCTTCCTAGTCTTCTAGAAACAGTTGCATTTGCATGGTTAATTGGTAAACATTAGGTATTTTGTACAAATTTAAAGGGTAGGGTTGAAGATGATAGCAATTGAATGAAAAAGCCATAGATCTGACAGCAGACAGACTTAATGAAATTCACACAGGCATGGTCAAAATCTGACAATTCTGTTACTTCTTCTCTTTCAAGGCCAGAAGATGGTAATAAGAGTTACACATTTTATTTTTCTTAGGATTTTACTTATTTATTTGACAGTCAGAGATCACAAGTAGGCAGGGAGGCAGGCAGAGAGAGAGGAGGAAGCAGGCTCCCTGCTGAGTAGAGAGCCTGATGTGGGGCTCGATTCCAGGACCCTGGGATCATGACCTGAGCTGAAGGCAGAGGCTTTAACGCACTGAGCCACCCAGGCACCCCAAGAGTTACACATTTTATATGGATCCAGTCTGCTAACAATATTTTGATGGCTACTGGAGGGCAGAGTAATGCAGGGGACTTAAGTGTTCTGAGAAGATTCCAGTCTGGAAAGACATCCCCTCTCATCAGTGTTGATTAAAGGACAGGGTGAAGTGATGATAGGTTATGCTTTGTGCCCTCAAGAAAGCTCTTCGCCATCCAATTCATTAATGGAAAGTTCCTTCCCACGATCATGCTGCACAGCTTCATGGAGAGTCCTTCTCATTCTAGTGTGAATGATTCTTACAGAGTTGGGCAGTGTGCAGCCTGTGTAAGTAGCCACAGCACCCCATGTGAAAAACTCATTATAATGCTCACTCCTAGATAAGTCCTTTGTGAGCAGCCCAAATCTCTCCCCTTCACTTTAAGTGAACTTTTATTTCCCACCCATTTTTTTTTAAAGATTTTATTTATTTATTTGACAGAGATCACAAGTAGGCAGAGAGGCAGGCAGAGAGAGAGGAGGAAGCAGACTCCCTGCTAAGCAGAGAGCCCAATGCGGGGCTTGATCCCAGGATGCTGGGACCATGACTTGAGCCGAAGGCAGAAGCTTTAACCCACTGAGCCACCCAGGTGCCCCTTCCCACCCATTTTTATGATATTTCCTTAACTGTCTTTCTTTAGTGTGTGTGTGTGTGTGTGCGTGTGTGTGTGTGTTGTACTTGTTTATATATTTTTCTTGGCTCTATGCAATTGGAAATATTTGAGGTCAGGTAATATGCCTTAAGCTTTTTAATCCCTGGCAGTAGCTGTCTCAGTGCCTTATACACTGTGTAGTTATAAAGGCAATAATAATAGTTAAAATACAACCATAATGATAATAATAGATAACATTTATTGAGCCCTCTCTATGTGCCATGCACAAATTTCTCTGAATTATTTTATTTAATCCCAACAATAACTGTATGTGTTAGAGACTATTAATATCTTATTTTATAAAGAAGAAAACCAGAACCCATCAACATTAGGCAACTTATCCCATCTCAAGCTATCAGTAAGATTTTGAATTAATGAAAAATCATTTCTCTCTCTTATGGACATGACATCCTTTAGAGCCTACAATTCAATTTCAATAAATGCATTTTACTGGACTGTGGCTTACTGATGGAAGGATCCTTAATTATTATTGTTTGAATCTATAGCATGGTGTACTTTATATGTGCCTAATTATTTGGGGAATAAATAAGTGAATGAACAAAAAGATATATTATTTCAGCCATGCATCTGACTTCTGAATGACTTGCAGGGACAGCCTGCTCTGTACTGAGGGTCATTTTCTTCTTTTAACCAGGATCCTTCTATAGGTAAAGACACTGAGGCTCAGTTACACTGTGATTTTCCCAAGGCCATACTGCTAAGAGCAAGTGGCCACAGGATTAGAACCAAGACCCTTTAATTCCTAATCTAATTGCTGACACCTAGGAAGCTTGTCTATATGCTACCTGAAATCAAGAAAGGCAAGAATGCAGAGCATGAGTCTCTTTGGGCAAGTCCCAACTGATACTCTTCAAGGAAACCTCTTGTAGCTGCTTTGCCAACACCTGCCTGGGCTCCCAGGCCCCACACTAGTTCTTTGAGGAGGCTCTCAAGTTTCCTTCTTCCTCACTGTGTCCTGCACAGCAAAGGAATAACACTCTGCCCTAAGCTGGATGGTTTGAGCATTGGGTGAGTGATGACCCAATGGGCTTCCTAGTACATAGGGAAGGAGACCTACTGTGCTCCGACCTGATGAATTCGCTGTCCCTGCAAACCATCACAAATTGGGCTGTGTGGACTGGCTCACTGCCAGCACTCCCTCTAGGAACCACATGCTCTTGCAATTTATTTTTTGGGTTCCCATAGTGATTATTCCTGGGAAGCTGGGGTCACATAAACCCTATTTGGAGGGATGGGAAGTCTAAACCCACACCATTTTTGCTGCTAGCCTTCCTCTAAACTATGTATGGCCAGACCAGGCTCCTGGCACCTCAGAGGGCATTCTAAGAGCAGAGCCTGATTTCTAAGATCTGAAGAAATAAAAGTGTGAATGTAAATCACTACTTTAATAACCAGATTAGGCTTAAAATGGAATTGCCTATGTTAAGCCGCACATCAGCCAACCAAAACGTAGCTAAGCTTCCATGCTGTGCTGTCCCAGAAAAGGTAGACCAATGTCAAGCAATCCATGCTTACGTGCTCAGCACAAGTTACCTGGCCGGGCTCTAAGATTTCTCTTTGCTTTGTATAAGGTAAGTGACCCTGCTTTAACCCATCAGCAAACACCCAGTATAACTTCCTCATTCCTACTCACTTTGGTCTATAAAAACCGCTCACCTTCTACCGCTCTTTAGAGATCTTTTTTATCTGCTAGATAGATGCTGCCCATTCGAGATCTGCTGAATTTTTATTAGATCTGGAAATCATGGAAATGTTTCTTTGAACAGTTCATATGGACTGGATCCAGAAGTTCTCTTCTATTCTCCCTTGGTGGAGACTAGATGACTTTGCAGACTTGTCACCTGCAGCCAGGCATGGGGACCATGGGTGTCCCATGGGACCCTCGCCATGAATGGGCATCTTATCCACCCCCCATCATTCTTTGATTCCATTCCGAATCCATTCTCTGGAGCTACTCTCAGGCTCCCCCTGGCCAGTGATGACATGAACGTTTTGATGATAACTCAGGTTGGCATGTGCTCCTGAGAGAGGAGACCCAGGAAAAAGTCTGCCTAAATCCTTGACCAGCTTATGATTCTTCAGTACCATCTGGTTCTGCTTCAAGCCTGAAGATGGTACCTGATCTGGCTAGGTGCAGGTGGTGAGGAAGAGAAAACCGGGCAGGATTCTATAGGTTGATCCTGTGTTACAGAAAAGGGGACCGGCTCTGAAGAAATTAAATTAGAAATTGTCTAGAAGACTGTGGGGCTTCCTGGAGGTTACTTGCTGCTATCCATGGGCAAGTGCTGGCTGGCAGCAGGGAGAGGCAGGGTACAAATACATGTCAGTACGGTATGCTACGTAGACTGGTGCTGGCTCCTCCACAGACAGTCATGTCCTCTGGATCCTGACCTAAGTCTTTTCCTCTTAGCACCCTCCTTCTGAACCCATGCTTACCATTCATCTTTGTGATCAGACTGTGGCTTCTGCGTACTGACCCCATGTGAAGGTTCAATTCACCTATCAGTTATGTGCGAAAGATATTTTTTCAAAACCTGACATCAAGGCACTTTATAAATTTAATATACAGTTCTTCCAGAGTGGGGTTAACCACAGGCTCTTTGGGGGTAAAAAATGAGTTTTTGGAATAGTAGGTCTGAGGATCCACAATGGGACCATGGTATAGACACTGGTCATAGCAACCACTGAGCCTTCTCATGGTGACATCCTGGCATTATCTCCCCAAATGCACGTAATCTGAGGTTTATTTATTTATTTTTTTAATTAATTGGAGAGATGCACATTTCAGATCAACTCTGCCTTGCCTGAGGGAGAATAGAACAGCAGAGGCTTCTAAGCCACTGTTAATTGCAATTTCACTAAAACAGAGCAGTCATTCGGCACATGGGGAGAAAAGGAGAAGGAAGAAGGGAGAGAAAAAAGGGGCGAGAGGTGGAAAAAGAGGGAGGGTGTCAGAAGGAGGCTTATTCCCTGAGCACAGATTCATTCGAGGATATCATGTGCGGCAAATTAAACGATCCTTCAGCAAGAATTTTGACAAGAAAATTTCATTAGGGATTTAAATCTCTATGGAAGCGCAAGATGCTGCATTAAGATATGAAAATTGTGGGGGCACCTGGGTGGCTCAGCAGGTTAAACCCTCTGCCTTCGGCTCAGGTCATGATCCCAGGGTCCTGGGATCGAGCCCCACGTCGGGCTCTCTGCTCAGCGGGGAGCCTGCTTCCCTCCTCTCTCTCTGCCTGCCTCTCTGTCTACTTGTGATCTCTCTCTGTCAAATAAATAAATTAAAAAAAAAAGATATGAAAATTGTGCAAATATTGTTCCTTAGAATAATGTTTGCTGCAGGTCATTGAGTTTTAGTCAATGAAATTGAGAGTGATAAATGTCATAGCGGAAATAAGGGGAGGCGGGAGGGGTTGAGGGGGAAAGGGAAGAGCCCAGCCATCCAAGGCTCAGATCCTGGAGTCATTTGGATCAGAAGTTAGACTCCAGCATTAACTAGCCGTGTGACCTTGAGCGAGTTTATTTAACATCTCTGAGGCCTAATTTCCTCATCTATAAAATGTGAGCAGTTGCCAGTAATTCTGCTAGAATGTGATTTCATGAGGGTCTAATGAGATAATCCAAGTGAGGCCCCCTTGGCACAGTGCCGGGCACATGTGGGCTCTAAACACATATTAGTGTGATTATACTGATGAGTCAAGGCGGTGGGCGAATGTTCATCCGTCAGTGACTTCCATCGGTCTGGATGATAGGTGCCTATAGCAATTATTATTGCCATTCTCTGGGTGAGAAACCTGAGACTCAGGGGCCAAGTGCATCTGCCAATGTCAGTAAGGGCTTCCATCAGAATCACGCCCGAGCTTATGTGTCCATGTGTTTTTCTCCCTCCCTAGATGGTGGGGGCCTCAGAGCCTAAACTCTGTGGGTATCTTTGTATAAACAGGATCCAACCAATGAGATGGTCCTGGGTGGATGCTCAGAAAATACCTGTGCATAAATATATGGAGGCATGCATGCATAAGTGTTGCTATTATGCTTTCCTCATTTATTTTATTTTTTTAAATTTTTTAATTTATTTTTTTAAGGTTTTATTTATTTATTTGACAAAGAGATCACAAGTAGGCAGAGAGGCAGGCAGAGAAAGAGGAGGAAGCAGGCTCCCTGCTGAGCAGAGAGCATGATGCAGGGCTCAATCCTAGGACCCTGAGGTTGAGACCCGAGCCGAAGGCAGAGGCTTAACCCACTGAGCCACCCAGGTGCCCCATGCTTTCCTCATTTATTTTAATTTATTATTTTTAAAAGATTTATTTATTTATTATTTGACAGAAAGAGAGAGAGAGCACAAGCAGGGGGACCAGCAGAGGGAGAGGGAGAAGCAGGCTCCCCACTGAGCAGGGACTCGGGGCTCCATCTCAGAACCCCGGGATCATGACCTGAGCCGAAGGCAGATGCTTAACCCACTGAGCCACCCAGGCACCCCTGCTTTTCCCATTTGAACTCCATCTCCAGGACTCATTCATTTGATTTCTCAGTGCTTTATCTTTTAGTTTTTATTTCAAGGCTTTCCGGAGCTCTGACTCACATAATCTTATGCCATTTTATAGGAAACAGGAGAAAAAGGGGGGAAAAATCCATATACTTCACAATCCAAACACTGAACGTTCCCTTTCAGCATTTCAGGATATGTTTTATTTTTTTCTACCATTGGACCAAAGGATGTTCCTACTGCAATTTTATATGAAAATACCTTTCTATGTTGCTGTTTCACCCAATAGGAATGTTTCCTACAATTTTTTTTTTTTTAAAGATTTATTTGTTTATTTGACAGAGAGGGAGAGACAGCAAGAGAAGGAACGCAAGCAGGGAGAGAGAGAAGCAGGCTTCCCGCTAAGCAGGGAGCCTGATGCTGGGTTCAATCCCAGGACCCTGGGGTCATGACCTGAGCTGAAGGCAGAGACTTAACAACTGAGCCACCCTGGCACCCCTACTATTTTATTGGCACCCCATCATTTTAAGATGATTCAATAGAATATTATAGATATGTCATATGATATTTTACTTAAACATAGTTTTGCTGTTGGTTTTCAGCATGTGTCCATTTTTTCACCATTAGAAATATTACTGCAATAAATATTTTTATGCATAGAAGATCTAGGTTTTCAGGCTAGTGACTGTGATTATGAGATCAGCTTTCTTTGAGGAGCACAGTCCTAATTAATGGTGGGCCTCATCCTCAATTTTGCAGAGATGGACTATGATATCTAAGTGGATGGCAAGGGTTTGATTAGATTGTCTGAAGAGAGATTATTTTACCTATTTTGTATCATATGCGAGCCCTGCCCCCATACCTTACCCTCTATCCTTTTGTTAGATAATCTATAGCTATAAATGACAAGGAAAAGGAAGGAAGAAGGAGGAAGTGAACGAAGAAAGAGGAAGGAAAGAGGAGACAAGAAGAGGAGGGAGGGAAGGGAAGGAAGAAGACTAAAGGGAAGAAATAATGAAAAAAATAGAAGGAAAGAGGAGAACAGAGGGAAATAGAAAAGAAAGAAAGAAGAGGGGAAAATACAGGGGGAACTAGGTACATCAGCCAAAAAAAAAAAAAAAAAAGAAACAAGAGAAAAGAAATTAGCAAGCCCATTCTTCCATGGGCTTTGTAATATTCCAAATCCATGTCTCAACCACAAGCATACATTTGAGATATCTGCTTAGCAAGAGGCAAAATTGCAAGATGAAACGAATTTAACACATTCTGGTAACTGTCTGTTACTAGGGTAATTCCTAGACACCAATGCCTCACATTTCAGAGAAGGAGCTAATCCATGACTAGCTTGCTTGCTAAATTTTAGGAAACCTTCACTTTCCTCAAGGAGAGTTACATTTGGAAGGAAAGGAGTAGTTAAGATTGTATCGTAGCTTGTCTTGCCAAGATAAATCACAATTAAATGAAATTAAACAAAACTTTTCCTTAAAAAAAAAAAAACACAAAACTTTGTATTTCCTAAGGCAATGCAGGTAGAAATTCAGCATCTGTGTTCAGGGGGTGGGGAAAGGAGAAAATACGCATTTTGAGAAGATGTTGAAAGAGGGTTGGACGTGTTCATTACACAGCGGTGTGTTCCCTCACAACAGGATAATTTCTGTCTGTTGTCAATATACAATATTTTGTTGAAGTCTGTCTTATGCATGTTTGGTATTTAGAAAATCATAACATGGCCTTTGTGATTTGGAAATGCCCATCATGATCCTAACTAAACTGCTGATTGGATAAAAATCTCCTTTCCACAGTGGTGATTCAATTGTAGTGGTCATTGAAAGAGCAGGAGATTATTTACAAATAAAGCAAAAAATTCACATCTGACTGGAAGTGGTCAGATTGGTACCAAAAGTTACTTTTACTTTATATAGAAACAAAAAACTAAGGACTAGCAATATTTCTTAGTGGCAAATTGTCTTCTTTCATGAATTAAAAAAAAAAAAAATTCCAACAGTCCAGGAACCAGTGATATGCAAACAGTGTTGCCAAAAATGGGGTTTTTACAGTTTGAAAACTTATGTAATTTCAGATTCCTATTTTCTTAATTTAGTAAATACGGTAAAAGTTAATAGGTTTAATACTAACGCAATTCCAAGCAAAGGGTACGACCCAGTATGAGACAGTAGTTTCTATAACATTCTGTTAGGTCAATAATGAGCTCCGTTTTGTTTCTGTTCCCCTACTTTCATAATGGGTGGTGGCAGGAGTCTGTTTGAAAGCTAAGGGAGGAGGGTTTGCTGGAGTTCTCAGGGTAGATCAGCGACGGAGCTGAATCTGAACACCAGGTCCCAACTAGAGAGAAGACCAGACCTAGACATAGACCGAGTTAGCTCTGAACGAGAGCTCTGAACGTTCACGCCTGTCACCAGCTTCCACCCTTGGCATCATTCAGAGACAAACGACCGAACTACCGCCTTCAGCTGAGCTAACAACCGTTGCCCAGAGTAAGTGCTGCCTACATACTGCATTAGAGAAAGAAGAAAAATGCTTGACCTACTTGGATCCGATAAGATGGAATCAGTTTTCGGCAGAAATTGATCACAACGGACTCCTTGGTAGCCTTCTTTGCACCTGAGAAAAGGGGATAAATGACAAACGTACGCATGTGGTCGTGAAAGATTTCAACAAGCCAAAGAGCCATCAATTACACAAATGTGAGAACAGTACATTCATGCTTCTGTATTGTTTGATTCAGGCTTCTAACACTGACAGACGGATTTTAGTCTGTTTACGTGCGGAAAACCCAGCACGGCTTTGCTTTTTTATAGTTTTAGATGGAATACCTAACGAGCCAATTGAATAGCATTTTAAGACGGCCCTCATAGCAACGTGAGTAATAGTCATCTTCAGATCATAATTCTGAATGCAGGTATATGCAGGTCTTTTCTTTATGCAATGTGCTAGTCCCTAAAAGGCTGCAAATGCCCTTTGGAAGCATATTTTAAGGTCCATATTGCTAATAAAAAATCATTTTCTGATACAAGTGATCAAATCTTATCAGATTTTGGCTACTGTTTATCTTCCTCCTGTTTTATTAGTTTGTTCATTTGCTGATTTCACTTTTTTTTTTAAATGTAGCTATTCTTCAAGTCAGCATCGCCCAACTGCTTGGCCAGGAATAACAGCATTTATTTTAGATCTGCTAAGATCCGAGAGGCATCTGTGTCTACATGGAAGGTCTCTGTGCTTTCCCTCTAAACTCGTATTTTTCCCTCCTCATTTTTCTCTTTCATATTCACAAACATGTGCAAAGTGCCTGCTCTCTGGCAGGCATTAGATAAGGCAACTTTCCTGAGGCGGGTGCAATGTGGAGGCCAGGAATATGCCTGGAAGCACCCGCACTGAGGCATGTCACCGCTGCCCTGCCAGTCCTCTGTCGAGTCTTCACAGAGCCAGCTCCGTCAGGGCTTCTTGGCCACCTCTAACAGCATCAGCTCATCAGCTGGCAGTTCAAGGCACAAATGCAGCCGATGCCCCCACGCCTGCCTCTCTGAGTGGGGAGGTGGCATTTAGTGGTCGGCTAGAAGCGTAATCTGTCATGCTCAAGTTAAGCAGGGAGGCATCCATTGTTGTTTTCTGGGATGAATCTGTCCTACTTACACAGGAGGAAATTGTGCTGCTGGCATAAAAATCAGATTTAAAAAACAATCCCCTGGTTGTTAGAAATCTATGAAATTGACAAAAGAATTCAAAGAGACTATTCTGTCAGAGACCAGAGCTGTGAATCCTTTCTTTAGAATATACTTTGTTTGGGGGGTGTAATAAAGTATTAGATAAGGTCTGTTGCAGTGGGAGCAGCAACCGAAGGGCATGGACGTAATTTTACTCCCTTTCATTGTGAGCCAAATTGGGGAAGTTAGGTAATCAGGAAGGCTCTCTTCAGCACCTTCTGAAGCCTGGAGCTCTGGAGTGTGCTTGGCAATTTTCCTTGTAGACTAAGAACAAAGACGTCTGATATATGGATACCCCCAGACACCCAACAGGCTATTGAAAGAATTTGTTGGAGCTGCCACATATTTTCACAACTTTTTTTACCCATTTATTGCACTTGAAGTAAAGCAGGCATGTCCCTAGGTCTGTAATGGTAGAAGTCAGAAGATACTTAGGACCGAAGCACATTTATCATGAAAAAATAAATTCCTGCCCTCCAAAACTGTCCTACTGCTGTTCGTGTGCTTTTTCAGAATTACCAGAACCATAGTGCTTTAATCTTCATTTCCCCACAAACGATGACTTATGAGTTGGGTGTTTGCTATGGTGGCGCATTCACATTTTTTGGAGGTTTTATTTCCAATATACGTGGGAGTTGGGAAGGACACTTTACTCTTTTACTCTCTGCATCTTCATTTAATATGAAAATGGTATCCTAGGGAGATGGTTGCTTTTTAAAAGAAAGTGCTTTTTGTTTTGTCTTGTTTTGTTTTGCTTTTTAAGGGGGTCTTCGTTACTTATAATGCATTATTCCATTTGTGTGTGAAAGGAAACTACGAAAAGATGTTTGACATTTTCTAGGTTTTAACTGATTTTCTGTGGGTGTGAGCCCACTTTGAAGTGCTTGGGCCTCATGGGGTTACTGGAAAACAGCACAGCAAGGGCCTTTGATGCTGCCTTCATCCCTGTATGCTACAGATAGTCAACGATGATGCTGGAGGAGCCCAAGCCAGGCTAGGAAACCTGCGAAAGGGTGTGGGACTGGTTACAGAACCTGCTTCTTTGTTAAGGAGACGGTGTCTCTGCTAATTGGTTGCTGGGTTTTAAGAATGACGCATTAAAATTTCCATTTTAAAAGTCACACACGTCACCTTGGTAAGTTCAGACCCATCCAAATGTGAAGACCGAATGGGCCAGCAGGTAATGCCAACGCATCAGACTGAATTCATGATGATATTAAAGACATAAAGCAAAGGAAAAAAAAAAAAGTCAAGATGTACATCTATTGCACTGATGGAGTTTGGCGGGATTTCTGACAGTGTAACAACCACTTCTTGGAGAAATATGTTTGTTTTGGTTTTGGTTAGTTTTGGGAGGATTTTGAGAGTGTTTTGTTCATTTTTTAAGATGTTTGATTTTTGAAGGATACAGGTATAAGCAAAACAGAAATTCTTTGTTCATCTAAGATAGCATGACAGGATTTATAAAATTTTAAAAATGCATGTGTAATCTAATGATAAATGTTTTTTAAAAAGCACAAATCTTCTTTTTACCAGGTTAATATTCTATTTCTTTTCCTATTCTGCATTGCTTTCAAATCTCCACTCAATTCATCCAGTCCCTGGTTCCATGAATTTCGTTATCCCTTAGAAACATTGTATCACAGTGATGGTATTAAAAATCCCAATATTTCCTGGTGATTTTTCAGGTAAGTTTTGATTCTACGGCTGAATGGTGTAGGAGAAGGGAGCAGGCTCAGGAAATATAGCCAAGGATGACAAATAGTTACATAAAGAAAATGGAGAGTTATTATCAACAGTGAAAGAACCATAGCATATACCCAGTCTGCAAGAGCTAAGGCATTTTACCTTGGAAAAAAAAAATTAGTCTTAAATTCTGTGTTTATCTCCTCTGTGGTGAAGGAGGTGTTACTTCTGAAACCAGTAAGTTCTAGATCATGTTGTTTGCTTTATTTCCAAATTTAAAAGGCAGTAAGGAAGGGCATAGGTGAAGAGACAGTGTCCAAAGCAAGGTAGGGCAGGTAAGAGGTTAAAGGGAGACTCTATTAGGGTAACCATGGATAAGAGAGCTCAGGCTGGCAATGAAGCAGAGGGAAGAGCTTGGAGACTGAGCCCAGTATCTCTCTGCTGGTGAGCCTCAGGTCTGAATCACAAACGAGAGTCCTGACTATCTACAGGGACAGGGCCCATAGTTTCAAATGCAGGCATCTCTTTTTCTATTTTTTATATCCTTCCAGTTTGGTCCTCGCCTCCCCATCTCAATTGTTCAGCTCTATCTAAAATAACAAGCTTTCCCTTCTATTCATCTTTCCTCTTCTATATTATACCAGAGAAAAAGCCCAGTTTTAGTGAAAAGTTTTAAAAGCTATCCTTGGGTGAAAAAGAAGAGAGTAGTACTGGCAAAGATGAAAACATACGACATGCATGATTGTCAGCTGGATTTCAATGCTTGCTTTGTCTGATGTGGCAAAGAAGAAATGGTCAACACATTGGACGTGGAGCACGCAAAGGAAACGACTTGTAAAAGGGTCGATCACTTGCTAATGTCCCCACAGAAATCCCACCGCTATCTTCAGAGACCATTTCCATCTCCTCTCTTAAAATACTCTACGCCAGCTGATTTCCTGAACCCATTTCTCGAATAACAACTACACTAGCGCTCATCATGTTAGTGATTTTGAGTGAAAATTAAAGAACTCTCACTGGTGACCAACAGCCTCCCTGCGTTCCCAGATTATTCTCACATCGCCCCTCTTCCTTTTGTTAGAAAAACAAAATTATGCAAAAACAATCCAAAAACTGTTCCACAGAGGGAATTGTACTAGCCTTCGTCCTCATGTATTGATTTCCTGGTCATTGACTCATTAATGGAAGGTGTCATCATCGCTTCACTGCACTGTTCTCCAGTTCTACTCTGTCCTCATTTTCAGGGTATTGATTATGCCCACGGATGGCCTGGCCAATACATGGTCTCTAAGCACATGTCTTCCCCTTGTATATTGTAATGATTCACAGTGTTGAGCTTATAGTTTTATTTCTCTGCTTAGTATTTGCATAGACGCACTTTATGCAAATCATTTAACATCCCTGTTTTTCAGTTTCAAACCATATAAAATGCAAGTGATACCAGGAAAGAGAAAAATGATCAAGTACACATAGTTGATGCATTTTGGCCATTGTTATGACTATAGGCCTTATACCTGCCATAGTTGCAAAGATGCATCTGACATAATTTATAGAGAAAAAAGTATGCAGGATAGGAACATGTTCAAATATTTGCTTCAATCCCTGTGTAGCGCCTGGTCTCTGCAATTCACTTTAGAGAAAGTATACATGGTTTCTTATTGGAAACTTGATTTTAGACATAAAATTTGAACTAGCAGAAATCAATTAACTTCACAAGAGAAAAGGTGGCAAACTGTGTGGGTTGTTTCCTGCTTGTATCAACTTCTACTCATAAAAAAATGACAGTTACTCTTTGATGTTACAGGGAAGTAGACATTTTGTCAGTGATACACGAGTCCGCCAATTTTAAGGAGCCTATTAAACGCTGATTTGAAAAAAGAACAACCCCTCCAGGTATTCTTCTCTATCTCCTGCCAATTCTCTTTAGCCTCCATGTCAGACCTTGGTTGGGGAAACCAGAAAGATCATCAGGCGTTTACACTTTACATTTTGGAAGCAAGCTAGTTTGGAGCACTGCCTGATTTTAAATCCAGGATCTGCCATTTCACTGGTTATTTAGGCTTCTGGGCCTCCATCCCTTCATCTGTAAACTGGAAATAAAAATAGTAGCTCTCACCTAGAATTATTATTAAGAATTAATCATATAATGCCTGTGGTTCATAGTAAGCACTCAATAAATGTTAGAATTTTTAAAAAAAATATTCTTTGAATTTGAAATCATCATTACAGCTTTTTAAGTGGGGAAACAGTCCAAAGGTTAACTGTCTGATTCCCCACATCTCACATCCAATACATATTTGAACTAGAGGCAAACTCAACTGGGGATGACTTTAAAGTCCTCCCTTGGTCTCTGGCAGTTACTGACATTCTTCATGGGAACGTCTGAGGAATTTCCATTCTTCATGGAAAAACAATCCAAAAGTCATTACATGCCCAGCTACCTTTCCGAAGGTAAGTATTTGAAAATATGGGCCAAATATCAAGAATTGAAGCCATGATTAACAGTAAGAATTAAAGACCTAGATTTGTAAGTTATCCAATCTCAAAATGTTCTTAAGCAAACCATGTCACAGAAACTAGTCACAGATTTCAAGGCAAACTTCCTGAGCTTCATGTTAATTTAAAAGGTAATCACTGGGACACCTGGCTGGCTTAGTCAGTTAAGCATCGGACTCTTGATTTAGGCTCAGGTCATGATCTCAGGGTCATAGGATTCAGCTCTACTGTCAGGCTCCTCACTCAGCACAGAGTCTGCTTGTCTCTCTCACTCTGCTCTTCCCCTACTGGCGCTCTTCTCTCTCTCTCAGATAAATAAATAAAAATAAAGTTTTTTTTTTCTTTAATGAATAAATGAATGAATGAATGAATGAAAGGTAATCACCCACTATGGATGGGAAGACTCCTCAGGGGCACTACTATTAAAGAATGATAATGGCATTTCTTGATTTCACACTAATTCGTGATTTCATTCCTCAGTTAAAAATCAAAACCAAAACCAAGACAAACAAAAACACAGAGAATGGAGTCCAGCAGGGTGATTAAACTGCCCAGCACTGAAGAGATCTGGAGTATAGGAGACAAAATCCCCACCAGCTCTCCCTTCGAACCCAAATAGGTGTTGGATGGACCAGCAGCTTGTCTAGCTAAGGGTCTGCAGCCTTGCATTATTAATGGTATTAGAGAACATTGCCTTCCCTGCCACTCACTGCTGAAGCTGAGATCTAGGTCTGGCTATGAAGAATACTGTGAAACCGATTAGTGTAAGCTTTCTTTAGCTGACTTTAAAATTGAATTAAGTAGTCTTTAAATAAGAGCACTAATTAAGACAGCAAGATCTTTAAGTTAACCAATTGGAATTAAAATTACCTGCAGATTGGCTGTAGGTACAACCTTTCCAAAATCATTTCACCTATAACTGAGAGAATTTGGAATTGCATTATTTTAAACTGCAAACTGCCTTCAAACTCATGAAAATTCTCTCGTGTGTTATCGATAGCTTTCAAAAATATCACAAATTCCATGGCCGAGGCAACTGTTGATTATAACATCATTCATCTTACAAGTCTGAGGTTTCTTGTTAATGAAGTCTTATCTGCAATCTTAAGAAAGCATAGGGCTGGGACGCCTGGGTGGCTCAGTTGGTTAAGCAGCTGCCTTCGGCTCAGGTCATGATCCCAGCGTCCTGGGATCGAGTCCCGCATCGGGCTCCTTGCTCAGCAGGGAGCCTGCTTCTCCCTCTGCCTCTGCCTGCCACTCTGTCTGCCTGTGCTTGCTCTCTCTCTCTCTCTGACAAATAAATAAACAAAATCTTAAAAAAAAAGAAAGCGTAGGGCTTTATTTTTGAAAATTTCCCTTTAGCAAAATTTGAATTCAAAAGTAGATGGAGGCCAATTATTTCATCATATGACTGCTATGATTTCAGAAGTGAATCTGAGAGCATCTGCTCAAAACCAGGAGGCGTGCTGCATTCTGTTAATATTTGGGCCCTGAAGACAGAAACGGAAAGAATGACTGCAAGTCTGAGAAGTTAAAAAATATATAACAAGTATGTGCTTACGTAAATGCAAGTTCTTGTCAACCATATGTAGAGTCTCAGGGACTTATACTCAGCAGCCGCCCAGACACTCCATTGGCCACATCACTGTCGGACAGACAGCAACTCATTTCAAGTCACTTTACTCCCATATATGGCAATTCATTTCTGGACAATCCGTGGCCGAGCAGTTCATTCTAAATTAATGTTTTTGCCCTTGTAGAGATTTCTGCCCCTATTTGGTCTAGAGCTTCACCTGAGGCTTACGACCTCACTGACGAAATTAAAACACATACCACAGCATGAGGATGCTACCTAGGTTCGGGTGTATAGCAATATTATCCAAAGCAGCTATGTGGCCTGAAGAAGGTCATTCTAACTTAGCTTTTCTTTTACTGCATCTAAAAATAAACCACAATCTCTTTTTAGCCAAGAAGATAAATAAAGGAGTAAAATATTGGTGTTCTTACAGAAAGACTCTGTATTTCATGGTCACATTGGAGGTATTGAAATACTAATTGCCCTTCTCATGAACAAAAGGATTTGTGGGTAATAAGGACAGGGGGGAGGGTAGATGGAGTTTTGCTTCGTCAATTAAAACTGACTGAGAAAATGCTATATTACTAATTTCCTAGCACACACAAAATCTGTTTTGACAAATGTAGGATTCTAGTTTTCAAAGGCGGTAGCCTGTTATGGTTAAAAAAGCTCGTCCTTTGCATGTAAGATGACCTCCAAGTCTGCCGCACAGAATTGTGACAGAGGTCTGTGACTGACCTCTCTGAGGTCCTCCTAAATTCAGTGCCTGCTCTGTGCCCATGTGCACACACTCAGACATGCAGGCACAGACATGTCACCCCAATTCCTTGAAAATATGTCTAATAATCAGAAAATTTAGGCAGACGATATAGGTTCTGACATAAAAGTCAGCAGAGAATCAGTCTCTCTTCCTTCACTTCCCTAGTTAATTGAAAATTCTCATGACTGTCCTTGATATTTCCCAGCCAAGAGTGGACAAAGATTTATTGTCACATCCACTCCCCATGATTCCTCTTTATTATTTTCACTGGCAATGTTATAAGATTGAGAAGTTAGCCAATCACAGACTTTCTCTGATGCTTAAGGTCCAACATCAGCAGATTTCTTCACTTGTTTGTACTTGCTTGGAATTAGAAAAGCAATTGACTCACATGTCCAGACTAGTCAGTCAATGGAAGAAAGGTGATGACCATCTTTGCCCTCTCACAGTTCAGCAAGAAATAGAAAAGTAAGCCAGAGTAAAACATTATAATGTTGCTATCAGTTGGCTTGGGGCTGCCATAATAAAGTATTACAGACTAGGTGGCTTCAACAACAGAAAATTATTTTTTCCCAGTCTGGAATGCAGAATTCTAAGAGAATTCAAGGTGTCCCAAGGTTTGTATTTGGTGAAGGCTCTCTCACTGGGTTGCAGATGGTCACCTTCTCAGGGTGTCCTCACACAGTGGAGAGAAAGAGCTCAACGCCTCACTCTCTCTTTCTCTTCTTGAATTTTGATAAACAAAAGTGTTTTATATAAGTGTGTCACATATGCAATATTTGGGACACACTCATACTAAGAATGTATTCATTCTTTACCCAAACTTCAAATTTAACTGAGTGTCCTATATTTTTATCCTCTAGATCTGGCAATCATAAGTGTATGAGGGTAAAAAAAAAAATGAATAATAATAGAAGACTCATCAGGAAGAACACCTAGATTAAAGTTAGTGTATAATAATTTTGCTATAACTATATCCTGTTGTGATAAATTCAGCAATCTCTTGCTTTAAGGACAAGAAGCCTGGGCACATTGTCTATACTTCTATCAACCACACAGGGACATAATGAGCTCACAGAGTCTGGAAGGGGAAAATATAATTTTCAATAGCTAGCTCTTAGATAAAGTATTGAAAAGATATGTCAAGAATGTGATGAAGAACAAATGAAGCAACATTGTTTATAAATGTTAGGTGCAGATTTGTGACTTGATTGTGGGGATCACTAGCTACTACCTTGCATAAATTCTGAATTAACAGTAGGAGTATGCTGCCCAACCGCCCAAAGGGAAGACTAAAGGAAGAAAGAGGGGATTCTACTGCCTCATTCTACATCTCACTTTCCTAGGTATAAATTTAATACACATGCTATAGCAACTGAAAAACTGAGCATAGATACTTAACATAAAGCAGTGATAATCTAAAAATCCTAGATAAAACACAAGAAGACCATCTTCTGGAGGACTATGAGGTCCTTTCTGGAATTCGCAGTTCTCAGAAGGAAGCAATGAGAGAGTATATTATCAACAAGAGATCAAAGAGGCCAGCCTTGTTCCCTGCCTGTGCAGTGTAGGTGATTCCCTGCAGCAAAGCAGTACACAGCTTGATAAGGAAGAGTGAAAAGAAAATAAATCTGAGAGATAAATCTTATTTAAAAGGCATCTTTATGATTGGCATTATAAAGGAGAGACGGAGCTCATTATTAAATGAACTGATAAAACCATTCACAGCATGCTTCAAAAAGAAATGGTAATAATTATTGTCTCTCTAAGAAAGGGGGCAAAATATCCACACAGTGTCATTCACAAATCCCTTTACAGACATCACTAAGCAAGCTGCAAAAAGTCCCACAGCTTTCTGATTTAATTAAGTGAAGAAAGCAAGGAAAGACTTTTACAGTTCACACGCCTGGATCATAGAGGGTTCTACATGAAACATGATTTTTTTACAAGCCATTTTAGAGACCGCTAGAGTTTGCTGAACCCTCATTCAACAGCATAATTTTCCCTGTTTCTCCCAGGATATTGTACGATCGACTGACAGGGTGCAGCATTTCTGCCGGCGAAAGGAAGTGGGCAGCTTTGATCAGAATTCACAATAATATATCTCCCTTGTGTGATAAATGATTTACTGCTGAGGATAAATGGATATATAATCTTTCATTATGTATGACATTCATCAGCAACAAGGAAGCTTTGGACTGAATGGAAAGTGATTTCATATTAAAAGCCTCATGCAACTCAGACTGAGATGAAAGTGAGGTCTTGCCTTGAAAAAAAAAAAAGTGGCTCAGGCTTGTAGGTTTAAATGGATGCTCAGTCAAATATAATCGTTACTCTGAGTTTGAAAATCTGTTAGGAGGAAACCAGGGAATTATGTGACTAGGTCAACCTCAATTTTGCACAAAAAGCCCCATTTCTTAACCATACTATTCTATTTACTTAAATGTGTCATTAAAACCAACTTTGAGGACTGAGAATAGCCAGACAACCAGGTAGGGAGGAGAGAATGGAGGAAGGGTGGGGTGGAAATGATTTAAATTTCCATTATCATAGATAGTGCACCATTTCCTAAGTAGATAAATCAAGAAAGAGAGACTTAGTATATTATTTAGGTATATGAAGTTAACAACTAGGAAAATGCCAAATGAAAATGGTTTAATAAGCTTGCTTGTGTGTTTGCAGAAGGAGATGTAAGTTCAGGAGTGGGAGAATTGTTGCAGAGGGATGAGACCAGGGCTAGTGGCTTTTCATTTCATTATAAGCACATTTGTATTGTTTATTTTTTGTTTAAATTATACACTTAGATGACGAAGCAATATAGATGTAGCAAATCACTTCATTTTAAAAATGATTGCAGTATTTTTTTGTAAGATTTATTTATTTATGAGAGAAAGAGAGAGTGGTAGGGGGAGCAGAGGGAAAGGGACAAGCAGACTCCATGGTGATCATGTTGCTCCATGCAGGGTTCGATCTCAAGACCTGGATGTCATGACCTGAGGTGAAACTAAGAGTTAGACACTTAACTGACTGAGCCACCCAGGCATAGCAAAGCGATTCCTGATCTTGGTTTCACTGACTCTTTAGGACCCAGTGTAATATCACCTTATTTGACTTTCTTTGTTCAATTTTCTTCTTCTTCTTCTTTTTTTTTTTTTTAAGAGAGAGAGAGAATCTCAAACAGGCTCCATGCTCAGCACTGAGCCCAACACAGGGCTGGATCTCACAACCCTGAAATCATGACCTGAGCTGAAATCAAGAGTCGGACACCTAACCAACTGGGTCACCCAGGAGCCCCCATTTGATTTTTAATAACAAGAATTTTCTAATACTATATTATGTTTTAGAAGCAAAAAGATGTAACATGAAAGACAATGGGAAGAGATGAGAAGACAAACCACAGACGGAGAGAAAATATTTGTAAAAGACACATCTGATAAAGAACTGTTATCTAAAATATAGAGAGCACTTGAGCCTGGGTGGCTCAGTTACTTAAGCATCTGCCTTTGGCTCAGGTCATGTTCCCGGGATCCTGGGATTGAGCCCCACATCTGGCTCCTTGCTCTGCAGAATGCCTGCTTCTCCCTTTCCCTCTGCTGCTCCCCTGCTTATGGGCCCTCTGTCAAATAAATAAACAAAATATTTTTAAAAAAATAAAAAAAAATAAATATACAGAGAATTCTTAATATCCAACAATAAGAAAGCAAACAACCTAATTAAAAAAAATGAGCCAAGATCTTAACAGACACATCACCAAAGATATACACATGGCAAATAAGCATATGAAAAGATGTTCCACATTATATGTGATCAGGGAAATGCAAATCAAAACAACAATGAGATACTGCTATGTACACGTTAGAATGGCCAAATCTAGAACACTGACAGCATCAAATGCTGGTGAAGTGGTGAAGAAACAGGACCTCCCTTTCATTGCTACAGAGAATGCAAAATGGTACCACTACTTCTGAGGACAGATAGCAGTTTCTTACAAAAGTGGACATATTCTCACCATATGACCTGACAATCATGCTTCCTGGTATTTATTAAAAGATATGGAAAACTCATGTCCACACAACAACCTGTACACAGATGTTTCTAATGGCTTTATTCGTAATTGACACAACTTGGAAGTAACCAAGATGTTCTTTAGTAGGTAAGGGGGTAAATAAACCATGGTACCTCTACACAATGGACTAATATTCAGGGCTAAAAAGAAATGAGCAATCAAGCCATGAAAAGGCAAGGAGGAAACTCAAATACATACATATTACTAAGTGAAAGAACTCAGTCTGGAAAGGCTACATACTATATGATTCTAACTATATGACACAATGCAAAAGGCAGAAACTATGGAGATTTTTAAAAAATCAGTTTAAAATTAAATTAATTTAATTAATTTTTAAAAATTAGGTTAAAAAAATCAGGTTTCCCAGGGTTTGTGGGGTGAGAGGTATATAGGCAGAGCGCAGAGGAGTTTTAGGGCAGTGAAAATACTCTGTATGATACCATAATGATGGATGTTATATCATTAGGCATTTGTCCAAACCCACAGAACGTACATCAAGAGTGAACCCAATATAAACTATGGATTCTCTGTGATTATGATGTGTCATTATAGGTTCATCAGTTGTAACAAATGTAGCACTCTGGTAGGGGATGTTGTTAATGGGGTAGGCTTTGCATGTGTAGGGACAAGGAGTACATGCGAAATAACTCTTCCTTCCCCCAATGTTGCTATGAACCTAAAATTTCTCTTAAAAAGTGAAGTTGGTTTTTTTTAAGATTTTATTTATTTATCTGAGAGAGAGAGCAGCAGCAGCAGAGGGAGAGGGAGAAACAGACTCCCTGCTAAGCAGGGAGCCTGATGTGGGACTCAGTCCCAGGACTCTGGGATCATGACCTAAGCCAAAGGCAGCTGCTTAACCAACTTTTGGCAACCTAGGTGCCCCAAAAGTAAAGTCTTAATAAATAAATATATACATATGTTATATATCAATTTATTTAATAAATTTATTTAATAAACAAATATCTAATTAAATTTAATAAAACTTAAATAAATTACCAAATAAATATATTTATTAAATATATAAATATCCAAATTAAACTAGATGAGTAGGGATAGTTTTTGACCCAAATCTAAATGTTTTCTGATACTACAGAATGGTAGAGTTAGAAGACATCATAAAGAGTCTGTTCTAACCACTTCCTTTTCTGGAGGACAATATTATAAAACAAAGATGGAGACTTGCCTAAAACACCAAAGGCTATAAGGGGTAGAGCAAGATTTAGAGCCCATGGATTTTGTTTCTAAATCCAGTGTTCCTTCTGCTTTTTAACCTTTCCCCTTAAAAAACAAAGATATTCTTAAATCCTTATGCCATCATTAATGCCAGACTTCTCAGAGTCTTTCTAGTGAAAGCATATGTTTTACTGAAGATCAGTTAGCACAATTCAACTGGCTAGAGTTCAGGTAACCAATCAAGGTCAAAAAGAAGTGGCACTACCAATGTCACTAGCTTGGATAAGAATGTATAGTAAAACATATTCTAAAATGAAATGACATGTGGAAATCAGGAAAATCACACAAGAGTATGAGTAAAGATGGGTAAGCTTAGAGAAGGCACATAAAGGAGTATTCTTTCTAACAGTGATATGGATAAGATTCTTGACCTGTGATTAAAACAAAGCAAACTACAACCTGGTACAAGTAAGTTTACAAAAATTAAGTTAACATCAGTAGACGGTAAATTCAAAATAGAATTCAAAGGAATGTTTTTTAGCTGGAGTGTTTGGCAACCGAAAATGGCAACTCAGGTAAGCAGTGACTTGAAATGGATAAAACATGATGATGATTTTTGAAAAGCAAAACTAATAATAATAAATAAAAGTGTGAGAGAGATTCAGCTAATTGAGTTATGGGTGACATATTTGATGTTCTTATATGGGATATTCCTGTTACGCAGGAATAAATCAACAAGAAATCACAATCAGAAAGTTCTTCCACATCTTGTAGTGTCACAGATGAACAGATCAAACCTCCTCTATTCAGAGCACAGTGCTGAGATCTTTACACAGGTTAGAGGAAGTAATCCTCATGAACCTGATAAGAAGGAGATGTGGGTACCACTGTTTTAAAGACAAAGGGTTTGAAATTGAGAGAAATTAATTTCTTTATCCCAGGGCACATGAAAAGCATGTGTTAGAACTTGGATTTGACATCAGTGTAAACTGATACTACAGACTGTTAATTTCTTTATCCCACATAGTTCTTGACCATTCAGATAGCATTATGCATATTTTTAAAGTGGTCCATTTCATTAGTATCTATCTTCTGAGAAAGAGAAAGCCTATCATTATATACTTAGTACACAGATAAGATAAAAGTGAAACTCATAAGAGTCTAATGATTTGCCCATAGTTATATAAGGGCATAATTTAATTAATGTTGAAAAACCTAAAAGAAAATACAATGATACTTAATATGACTTCAGACTTAATAGTAGGCTATTGTATTATAACTTCTCAATTCACACATTCATTCAAAATTGAATATACTGAGAAAGAAATGGGTGGTATGTCTGAAAAGAGAAAGCTCTTTAAATATTCAAAAACTGATGAAACAAGTGAAGAAAGCATGAGAAGGTAAATAGAAGACAAAAAGGTAACACAGGGATGGGCAACAGCATGCAATCACTCTCCCCACAGGCTGATGGGACAAAGGAAGGAGTCTGAGGCAAGGAAACCTGAGGGAGCTGCAACCCTAAATGAACTGCCGCTAGAAATAAACCAAGAGACAGAAAATAAAAAGCAAAGAGAGAAATCAGAAATGGAGGCCTGCCTTCAAATTTAGCGTCTTCCACTGGCCACTCGACTCAGAATCCATTGATCAAGAGAGCCTGGGAAATGTAACTTTCTGAGATGGTGAGCAGAACAGGAGAAGGGCCAGGGTCTGGATTTAGGAGCAAATGCATGACTGATCGGCAGGGTTGGTCATATAGGGTGTATACTCTATACAGCATAAGATGAGCAGCCATGCACATTATCACACCAGCAGCAGAAATCCCTTTCCCCAATCTTTCTAGATAACAGAGATCTCACTAAACTTATAAAAGACATCATAGCAGTCCTCTGCATCGGTCCTCCTTAGGAATCTTCACGACTTCTAACTGGCACCCACCTCCAGCACACTCACACTTGCACAGGGGCCAACACTCACATTCACACCCTGCTCACAGCTCCCTGGGAAAAGTGATTTAACCCTCTGGGCACTCTTTTCCTCCCCTGCCAACAGGACTAATCGCCCTGGCCTGGTGCACAAAAGAGAGCTGTGCCTATTAATTACTTAAATCTCATAAACTCTTTTGAAGATGAAAAGCTCCAGTTTTCTTATTCTGTTCCTTGGCTTCAAATAAAAAAGCTACATTTTATAAAGGTTTCTGGGGGATTTATTACCAGACCTCTATCTGAAAAAAGTCACACCACAATTACAACTTTAATGACCTACTCTAAAACTTCCCAAGGCTATAACATAATTAGTCCATTTTATAATTAGTAGTTTAAAAAAAATCATTTGTCAGAAGTAAATAAGAAGTGACTGAGGCTCCTGGAAGTAATCTACATTATTTGATGTGGAAAAGGGAGGAGTTGCATTTACCAAGCGCCTACAATTTTCTAGATTCTGTGCTAGACACTTTATATCATTACTATACCTATATATCCCAGCCAGTATGGTTAGGTCAGTATTATTTTATTGGTGGTTTTAAAGGTGAAAAGAAGTTTGGAATAATCAAGTAATTTGGTCAAGTCACAAAACTAGTAAGGTCTGAAGTTACGATTTGTGTCCAAGGCTTTTTGCCTATAACTCTTCATTGCTGAATATTTGAAAGCTTTTAAATTACTTTTCCTTTGCCCACAGCTGTCAACTCATGTATTAGAACCTTTAGTGTCAATAGAAACCTTTACTGGGAACAGGAGGTAGATATTGAACAGTGAAAGAGAAAACGCCAGTCAGTAAGAGGATTGCCCTGTTCTTGGAATATAGAAACTGCACCTAGACTAGAAGGCTTACTTGTCACCTTTTAATAGGCACAATGAAAATAAATATTTAGAGGAACATCTTGGTGAACCACAGAACTAGAGATCATCTCCTTGGAAGCAGAGTGTGGTGGTTGTCATCTCTAGCTAGTTTGGGATCCTTGGTTTGGTCCGTTTTGTGAGACCCTGATGTAGAGAATGACCTACTGATGGGTGGGATTGGAAGGGACTAAGACAGACGTTCAACATAAGGAAAGATCTGTTCACAAATGGAATGTTACTGCAGAGACCTGAGAACCACTTGGTTGAAAAATTCAATAGTCCTGTATTCTTGAATTAGTCAAGATCTGTTTTGTTATGTGAAAATTCCTCCCCCCCACCCCTTTTAAAGATTTTTTTTGTTTGGCAGATTTAAGATTTTATTTATTTGACAGAGAGAAACCATGAGCAGGAGGCAGGAGCAAGGGGAGAAGAGAAGCAGGCTCCCCACTGAGCAGGGAACCCAATGGAGGACTCAATCCTAGGACCCTGGGATCAGGACCTGAGCTGAAGGCCAATGCTTAACCAATTGAGCCACCCGGGCACCCCGTGAAAGCTTTCTCTTATACATGAGTCAATGTGTTTCTACAAATGAATGATATTGGATGAGAACATTGAAGAAGCAGATAATGCCAAAAAAGTCTGCTTAGAGAGCATTCCGTCTTTAAAAACCATGATCAGTGTTTGGCAGGAGAAGTGATTTACTAAATACAAGTTTATGGTCTAGGATCAACCCTTAAATGGACAAAATAGTTTGTAGATGTAAAACCTACTTATAGCTTCATATACCTACACATGTTTTAGATATTTATTTTATTTTTTTGATTAGGATTTGGACTTGAATTTAGCCCACATAAACCAATGAAAGAACTGGTACAAGACTAGTTGTAATTTAAAAAAAAGTATGATTTCATAATAATAAATGCATTCTCATTGGTTAAATAGAAACCACCTTCCTCAATAAAAATGTTTTTTAAAGATACTTACTTTAATATCTCATAATTTTTGAGTATCTATATTCTAGTGATCAAAGCTTTTGAATTTCCGATTACAGAATAAGTTAGTTCTGGGTCCAGTCCCACCAGTTTTTCTCTATAGGATCCTGTAAATGATCTATAAACACCCTTGCAATCAGTGGCAACCAATTCCCACCCTAATTTTCTTTCCATGCTGTTAGTAGATATAGATGTGTCTATATGTAGCAGTAGTCCTGGAATGTATATACAGTGTGGGAGTATCTAGGGCCTGTGATTGCTTCCTAACGGCTTTCATCAATAATTATGTGTCTGTTGGGATGTCTGGGTGGCTCAGTCGTTAAGCGTCTGCCTTTGGCTTAGGTCAGGATCACAGGGTCCTGGGATCAAGCCACGCATAGAGCCCTGCATCGGGCTCCCTGCTCGGTGGGGAGCCTGCTTCTCTCTCTGCCTCCGGCTGCTTGTGCTCTTTCTCTCTCTCTCTCTCTGACAAATAATTAAATAAATAAAATATTTTAAAAAAATGATTATGTGCCTGTCATGAAATGAAATCAGAGCCTTGTTTTTGTTTGGACAAAGAAAAGTTAAATTTTTCAGGTGTTACTGAATCTCCCTTCAATTTTAGTTAAAAGTCAGGAGAACATTTTGTGTCCTCTGTGACTACACCTCTCATAGAGAACTTCCATAGGGCAAGCAATCATTGAGAATTGTGTTTGCTCTGAGTCTCCATACCAGTGCTATTGTGAAGAAAGCTATAAGTGATTTCTCCCTCTGAGGTTCACATTTGCCTTAACAGATCATAATTCTGAGATATATGGAGGTGTGTGTGTTGTTTGGGTTTGGGTATAAGCAATGTCATGTGAGAGCAGTATGTCTATATATAATGGGTGTATTTACACAGTGGTGTGGAGGTTGGGTGGGAGAAGGCTGAGACTGGAGGCAGGGAACCCAGCTTGAGATGTCTGTGGTGATCCCCACAGAACACAAGACTGTGGTTTCATGGTTCCCCATCCATACTGGAAGCCAGAGACAAAGAGATTCCCTGACAACTCTTTTTCTTTTTTTGAAGCTATATTTTACATGTTACTTTATGTCTGTGATCTACATTTATGACAAGATAATATTTCCTCTTGGAATACATACAGACTTAATACTACCTCCATCTACAAATCTACCTAAATGCTAAATATCTAAAATATTTTCTATCTGAAGTCCTTCTGCAGTTGTTTTCTGTATTATTATTCTACCAATTAGTAAGATTCTTGAATCAGTTCTACAGAACTGAATTTATATCAAAACATTATCAAATTCACTTTATGTTTATTTACATCATTACCTTTCAATGACACTGTGTCCTTCAAGCAAAAATTTAACATATTCTTTAAAAATTAATAATAGTAGTAACTGATGTTAACTTAACATTTGGGATGGCAATGGCAATAAGACAGACATTTTATACATATTATCTTTAACCCTCTGCCCTGTGATAGTCCCATTTTGATTTACACTTATTTTTTTTTAAGATTTTATTTATTTATTTGACAGACAGAGATCACAAGTAGGCAGAGAAGCAGGCAGAGGGGAAGGGGGAAGCAGGCCCCCTGCTGAGCAGGCTCCATCCCAGGACCTTTGGATCATGACCTGAGCCAAAGGCAGAGGTTTTAACCCACTGAGCCACCCAGGCACCCCAAAGTTTACTTATTTTTTAGAGAGAGAGTGCAGGTGGACACACACAGAGGGGAGTGGGGGAAGGGGCAGAGGGAGAGATGCTTTGAGCAGACTCCCTGCTGAGCATAGAGTGGGGTCAGGGCTTGATCTCAGGACTCATGAGATCATGCACGACTTGAGCTGAAACTAAGAGTTAAAGTCTTGACTGAGTCACTCAGGTACCTCTTGATTTCCATTTATTTATTGAAGAAATTAAGGCTCAAATGTTTATATATGTACATGGAAATAACAGCTAGGAAGAGCAAAAATAAATGCACCACTGTGGAAGTCAAGTAACACATTTTCTGTCACTGTAACACTCAAGCAGAGGTGGGATGACAACTTATCCGGGATGCCATTGAGAAGAGTCAAGATTCACACCCAGGTCTTTTAAACTCCTGAATCTGTCCTCTTTTTCCTAAACCCTACTCAAAAAATTCAGTTTCATTGTTTGGAAGTTAAATAGAGGTGATGATGGTGTGGGGTGGGGGTGGTCCAGAAGAGTTCATTCAGTATATTTATTATTCAGAAGATAAAAGCTGAACACTTGCAACAGAAATCTTATTTTTGGTTTTAATGTTTAAGAATACACAGTCAGGAATACTACAAAATATGGTTAAGAGATGTTACCAATCAAGAGATGTGGACTTCCTTCTATGTCATATCAGTGAACCACAGATTTGGTTGGGAAGGAAAAGAATCATTTAAATATACATGCATTAGTAATATAAATAAGACTGTATGTAGTGTTGAGTAAAGGCTCTTTTCTGATATGCCCCAATGTTCTCCTTGTTCGACAGTTAACAATAGACATCAATCCCTGTGTACACTTGGCAATTTTCTTACCTTGTGTGAAAACCTGATTTTTTAACTTAAGGCATGATCCATTCCACAGCTAGAGAGAATTAAAGGTAATCATAGTTAACTGAAAAGGGTAAGGCGCATTTTATATAAGATCAGTAGTTCATGTAAATCAGAAGAAAAAAATTGGCTTTGGCTTTTTAGAAATAATAAAATAAAAGTAAATGCAAAGAGAAGTAGAAAAGAGGCATGAGATGTGGTTACTTCCACAATATGCTTTTCTTTGTCCCTGAAACAGAGCTGGTTCTGCAGCTGCTCACAGCAGGCATCCTAGTGTGGGAAGGAACGCTCACTTTGTCAGAGGAGCATTCCAGTCTCATTTTCAGGAAAAACACATGAGTTGAAATGACTACTATTTTCCAGAGAAAAATATCAAGAGGCAGAATAGTAAACAAATCTAATCCATGGTAAACCTGAGTGTCGCCGTGTTCCTTTTGAGTTGGTCTGGTGTCAAGCCACAGGTTTAACACTAGCCAGTTTAAAATATTATTTATTTTTTCACAAGGAAGTCCACAGTGGTCCCTAATCCTTTAATAATCCTTCATAAAAACCATCATGGCTCTAGTATGGACTCAACAAATTCTCTGCATTAATATTCTTTTGGATCCTTCACACCCAGGGCAGTGGGAGGAGAATCTGGTTTCTTTACATGAGGTTCTTCATGTGAGAGAAATAGTCAGGGTGTCCCCTCCTTGAATGACTCCAACATCCTTTCAGGCGCTCAGGCAAAAAGCTTTGGCAGCATCCATGACTCCTCTCCTACCACACTCCTTATCCAACGGCAAGATATACACTAGGCTCCCCCTGGGACTATATGTAAATCCCATCACTTCTCCCCACCAACAGCACCACAACTCTTCCTTGGATTACTGATGTCACCCCTCACCTGGTCTCTCTTTTTTTGTCCTGGCACCCTTATGTTTACTTTTAATGCAAAGATCAGATAATCCTTTAAAACATTAGTCACATAACGTGATAAGAAGTCACATTATCCTCAGAGCAATTCCCTAAGTCATGAAAATGAGAGAGTCCTTTTAATGACCAACAAGGTCCTCCTGTCCTCCTGCCAGCCCTCTACCATGTTTTTTATGATTCTTCCAGACCATGCCACTCTAGCCACAATAGCCTCTGACTTTCTCAAGAACATCAAGAACACTTGTGTTTCCTCTACCTGAGATGCTCTTCCAAACATCTTCACGGCAAACTCCCTCATGTCCTCAAGACTCAGCTCAGAGGGCATCTTCTAGGTGAGACCTCACTGACCACTGGAACCTCCCTCTCATCTGCAAACCCTAGCCTCTCTACATTCTCTACGTTTGTTCCCAAAGTGTATTCTTCAAACCAGCAGCAACAGCACCTCCTGAAAAGTTGTTCTGCCATAGAAATCATCTGTATCCAGTCCACATTTACTGAATTAGAAACTCTGGGGTGGAGGATAGCAATCTGTGTTTTTATAAGCCCTAAAGGTGATTCTGATGCACCCTAAGGTTTGAGACTCACTGTCCTATAGTGACAATGTAAGAATATAGTTTCCAATATTACTTCATGGAAAAATATTAGAAGCTTTCCCTTTCAAGTCACATATAACAAGGATGCCTAGACTCAACACTTCAATTAGTCTCCTGGTGGTTTAAGCCAGCAAAAAATAAATAGAAAAATAAATACAGCTTAATAAAATACATCTATTTATTTTGCCAAGACATTATACTCTCTATTACAATATCAGACTCTTAAAATTAATAACGAATGTCATTAGTCTTGCTTGACAAAACACAACATATAAAATATCCGCTTTTCTATATCCCACTAAAAAAATATTTAGAAAAAGGATTAATATCATTCAAAGGGCAACTAAAAGTATGAACTACCAACAAATAAATCTAACCAATGGTGTATAAGATCTTTTGGGAGAAAATCATAAAATTTCCTGAAGGATCTAAAAAAATGTTTATCTAAATAGAGAAATATAGAAGTCTTTCATTTTCCTGAACAGAAAAAGCAACATAGTCAAATAGCAGTTCTTCCAAATTTATGCACAAGTTAAATGCAATTTCCCCATATGAATGTGTGCATGTGTGTATGCATGTGTCCATGCAGGTAAGATGCAAATAATTAGATAGAATATTGCAACGTGAAAGTAGTAAGTTAGTCGATGGGTAGATAGATAAAACTTTGAAGACACACACGTGAGAGAGATTTGCCTTACAAGATACAAAGACTGGTTGTGAAGCCAGTGTAAAACTGGATCATATGATAAATAGATCAACGGTAAAGGACAGAGAATAGAAACAGACCTACATATACCTGTATATTAGCATAACATACATGCAACATGAGAAGTCAAAGAGGAGAGGAAAATCCATACACAAAGGGGTATAGAGTCACTGATTATATATATGGGACGAATTAAATTAGGGGCTCACTACACACACATGAAGATATATCTAGAGGTATTACATTTGAAATGTATGAAAAACAGATGAAATGGAAAAATATGTATGTATGAAAATACGAAAAATAGATGAAATGTTGAAAGTATGTATGTATGAAATACGAAAATATGAAAAACAAATCTTAAAAAGTTTAGAAGAAAATACAAAAGCAAGATATCTTTATGCACTTGAGCTAGGGAATAATTTATTGACAAAGACACACAAGAAAAAAAAATTAAAGTTAAAAACAAATCAGGGGCACCTGGATGGTGGAGTTGGTTAAGCATCTGATTCTTGGTTTTGGCTCAGGTTGTGATCCCAGGGTGGTGAGATTGGGCCCAAGTTGGGCTCTGCACTTAGCATGCACTCTGCTTGATATTTTCTCTCCCTCTCCTTCTGCCCCTCCCGCATTATTATTCTCTAATAATTGAAGAAACGAAAATTAAAATGAGGTGGCATTATATACCTAACATAGGTGCAAAACTAAATTTTAAATCTTGGAAAATTATGGGGAATAGTGTATAATTTTGCAGAACAATATGAAAGTATTAAATGTGCATGTTTTCTATGACCCAGCAACTCCATTTCTTACCTCGCTATATGCCTCTCACACTTATGTGCAGTAGTAAATGTTAATTTATTCGAATTGTGAAAATGAGAAGTAGCCAAAATAGCCATAAAATGGATATGTGTAAAAAAATATAGATGGTTCAAAAATATAATGGAATATAAAGCGTTAGTAAAAGTGAACAGACTTCTTCTAGGTCAAGATGCACAAAGTTTTTGCTTTGGAGATCCATGTGTATTCATAATGGTTAAAATATAAAAAGAAAAATCTAGAAGCAGCTTTAATCTGAAGACCAGAAAAGAACAGAAATGCAAAACATGAGTGGTTCTGCAACTATGGACTTTCCAGGCTCAGGAATAAAGTGTAGGCATTGGATCTTCAGTTACTTCCAGAAAAGAAGGCTGAAAGAGATCTCACAGAACAGAAGAACAAAGTGAGTATCCCTGTTTGAGAGCAGGAGGGCCAGAGCACTTGGCTCACCCCTTCCAAATAAGAGTAGCTTAAAACACTGCTGCTGAGAAAAAGAAATGCCTGGGATAATTCTAGATCAGCGCTATCTGCACAACTCTCTGCGATGATGGAAAAGAGCCATTCTTTAAGGTACCTTAGACAGAAATGGCTAGTGCGACTGGGAAACTGCATTTTAAATTTTATGTAATTTAGCTGATTGGAAATTAAGTTCCAATAGTCACAAGTGATAAATGGCTACCAGCTTGGCCAGTACCTCTCTAAGCAATCAAAAAGCTGGGGGGTGGGGATGAGAATACAGGATGTGAACATGGAATCCATGAGCTGATCACAGACTTCTACTGGTTCAGGGACTAAATATGCTTATCTCCAGTATCACACCCTTGTAAAACCTGGTTCTGGACTGCCTGAGTCCAGGGGGTCTAAGAACCCACTGCCAACACCAATATGGAGATAGACTGGCATCAAGAAAAGTAAGCAGGGAGAGGAGAGGAAGAAGGCAGGAAGAGAGAGAAAAAAAGAAAAAGAAATCCCACAGCCCTTTCATTAAAAGCCTCTCATTGAAAGCAAATACTGAGAACAAATGAAGAAACTGAATCCTAAAAAAGACAGTCAATAAGATTCAATCCAGAAAAAAATGAATTCTGTGGAATCATTCAACAAGAGTTTTAAAAGGTATTTAAAATCCTCAATGGGATAAATTAAATGTCAAAGTAAAAAACAAAATAGCATAAAAGAAAAAAAAAACCCTCCCCCCCAAAATATCCATCCCTTCTTATGAAAAAGAACCAATGAGAAATCATGGGAAAATATAATATAAATTAGAAAGTAGATTAGGTGGAATAAAATAGTGATATAATGAAAAAACAAATTAGTGAATTGAAAGAAGGTCCTAGAAACCCACCCAGAAAGAAATCCAGAGGGACAAAGTAATAAATCCTAAAAAAAATAAAATAAAATAAAATAAAAGCACGTAGGGCAGCTGGAGAGGCTGTAGCAAATGCGTGAGAATCATTCCAGAGAAAAAGAATAGAAGGAAAGAAAAGCCATACTTGAAAAAATAATAACTAAGGATTATCAAGATTGAAAAAAGATAGGAGTTCTCCAAGCAACACTGAAAATACCCAAATAAATAACTTCTAAAATAAAATCAACCAAACCACAGCTAGATACAGTAGAGTAAAATTTAAGAACATCAGGATAAGGAGAAAAATCTTAAAACTAGGCAGAGGTTGCATTAAGAAACAAATTTGTGGTGTGTGAAATCCTGAATTTATCAGAATGGCTACTTTGAGAAGGGAATGAAATGAAAGGGGATTTTTCTTTAAAAGGTTTTATTTATTCATTTGACAGATATCACAAGTAGGCAGAGAAGCAGGCAGAGAGAGAGAAGGAAGCAGGCTCCCCGCCGAGCAGAGAGCCCCACACGGGGCTCGATCCCAGGACTCTGGGATCATGACCTGAGCCTAAGGCAGAGGCTTTAACCCACTGAGCCACCCAGGCGCCCCTGAAAGGGGATTTTTCAAAAAGTTCTCCAGTGTTTCTGTTGTCTTATTTCTCCCTTTAAATAACTGAAGTCTCTTGGTCCAATTTTTGCTAAGTTTATCTCTTCTAGCAAATTTGTCAAAAACAGAAAGGATCCAGGAGACGAAAGATTCTTGTATATGTGAGTGCCAAGTAGTGACTACTAGAATGGTAGGTTCACAATTTTGGGGAAACTCTAAAAAATATTTTTATTTCATTAAAAGAATATGCAGTTAATTTGCGAACACTTACATGATAAAACTGAGTGCTGAGTGCAAAGGCGTTCATTACATTTTCTAAAGTAGGTTTTATATATATATATATATACACACACATATGTGTAAAGATTTAAGATTTCAAATTTATATCAAATTTATATTTATATTTTTGATTGCGTGCTTACAATAAAATATTCAGAAATAGATAAACCTGATATATCATATCTAAATGGCTAGATTTATAAAGCATGACGTTGCAAGGAAAAGCATAAAGAAAGTCAGCTTGTATGCCTTGTATCAGCCGAGCACCAGTTCTGCATGTGGACGAAATGTAAATACTTGTCCAGGATGAAGACTCACAAGGAGGGAAAATGGTTTATGCAGCAAAGGAAGAAAATATTCAAGGGGCTTTAGTTTTGTCTATAATGTTTTATTCCTTTAAAATACAAAGAATTTCTGAAGCAAATATTATTGTTATTTATAAAGAATTACTTCTTTCTGGAGACATAATCAAGAAGGACATGGAAACATTACATAAAATGATTTCAAAACCAGAAACATTAACTGGGCAAGAAGCTTTTCAAATTTCGTATGTCCCGCCTGGAGATTTTAATATGCCATTTGGGGCGGGGGAGCTTTCTGTTGCCTTAAATGTCCATTGGCAATACTTAACATTGCTACACTAATGAAGTACTACAGCTGAAGAAATTGTCTGGAATCCCTAATATATAACTACTTATGGAATGCTGAGATCAACAGCTATAGACTGAGAAGAAAAGAAAAGAAAAGAAAAGAAAAGAAAAGAAAAGGAGTGAGTTGTTGTCCAGGGTTGGAGTGAAGCCTTGAGGACCACATACAGGTTATCCTTTTGACTCTGAAGAGTCCAAAATTTTAAATATGACCCTAGCCTTCCAGATTATTAGCAAGGTAGGTGGATTAATATTCTACTTAATAGCTTTTAGCTTGAATAATAACATTGAAGTATTTGAATATATGGTTGGTTTCTATGTAGCCCTGGGGTGATCCCTAAGAAACAAAATGAAACAAACAGAAGCAAAACTAGACACGGGCTGCATATCAATGGTGGTTTGGATGCCAACTGGCAGGTTAATTTTAGGAAAGGTGAATTTCACAAGCAAGGGAACTTTCATGCAAATACCCAAATAAGAATTGCTTCAACCTGGGATGGATCTCTTGGATAATTTTCTCACTGGGTAGAGCTGCTTTTTTTTTGTTCAACTTTCAAGCAGTTGGTAGAGCTAAAAGTTATCTCCAAGTTTGCTTTGTTGTACCTCAGATAGCAAATCAACACTATCAACCCTTCTCAGCAGATGACGAATTCCATCTAAGAGTAGAGTTAGGTAAGGTTTTTTTGTTTGTTTGTTTGTTTTGTTTTTTTTAATTTTAATTTTAATTTTTTTTTCTTTTCAGCGTAACAGTATTCATTGTTTTTGCACCACACCCAGTGCTCCATGCAATATGTACCCTCCCTAACACCCACCACCTCATTCTCCCAACCTCCCACTCCCCACCCCTTCAAAACCCTCAGGTTGTTTTTCAGAGTGTTAGGTAAGGTTTTAATCTTGGGAGCAAACACTTGTGGAGCTTATAGCTTGGAATAGAGGAGGGGATGGAAGTGTAGGCAAAAGGAGGGTAATAAGTGGAACTAAATGTACCTGTTCAGTTACCTAACAGTGGGTCTCACATTTGAGCTTATATCAGAATCCTCTGGAGGGCAGACTGCTGGGCACTCCAGAGAGCCTCAAGTCAAGACCCTTCCTACTTAAAGCAAAGTCCAAGAACCAGCGGTGTCAACATTGTCTGGCATGAAAGGCAAGTTCCTGGCCACAACCTCCCCCTCTTCTAATCAGACTCTGCATTTGAACAAGTTCCCCAGGTAGTTCAAGTACAAGCAAAACTTCGGAAGCAGTAGCCCAAAGGGCTTGTCATGTATTTATTGATCATGAAATTCAAATACCACAGAACCTGCCTCTCCCTTTACTCTACTTTTCTCCTCTATGTCAATGATAGTTTCCTCCATTCTTATTTTTCCAACAAACTAATTCAATATGCATTTGATTTTCAAAAGTCTCAAAGACTGGCATCTCTACTTATTTATGATAGCACTATTTCAACTTATTATCATTTTGCATTATTTCTATCATTCAGTGATTTGGATGGGATGGGCACAAGAGAGATGCATGTGCACAACCTGCCTTCTTAATGTAATATTCTGAGCAAATTCTTTTATAAGGAATATTTTAAGCAACTATATAGTTGAATTATGTGTTGAGTCAGGCCTCAAACACCAATATTTAAAAATGTTTGGGTGAGTGGTATTTTATGAATGAACAAGTTGTAAATACCACTGAAAATAATTATGAAATAACATTTGCAAAATCTTGGAAGATGATGGAGCTGCCAATAGACTGGAGATGGTCAAATAGTCTTACTTCAAAGAGATGAAAACAGAGAAAACCAGGAAAGCCATTATATTAAACTCTAAAGATTTATTACAAAATTCCCTGTGGATTGGAATAATAAGACAAGCCAATCTAATACAATTTTCTCCTTTGGTAGCATTAGTAGACTGGCAAAGTAGAAGAATGACATAGAGTGCTTCTTGATTTTCAGCAGAGCGTATGATGTCCTTGTGGATAAGACAGAGGGATATGATACAGTCCGGATTTATAGATTTATAGTTAGTATAACCATCAACTGTCCCTCTGAAGTGCTGACTAATACTGCATTGGAGAGAAGCCTGGAGGAGCACGCTGTAGCCTTAGCCCTTGTACTTGTCCTTCACAACCTTTATATTAGTGGTTGGAATAAAGACTTGCATGATTTGTCGGGGGGGGGGATTGTTCAATTTTTTTGGGGGGGGGGGTGACATGAAACCAATTGAAATCTGAAAAAGAGCTAACACGATGGACAATACATGTCTCAAAGTTCAAACATAGTTTCAGAGTCTGAAAGGAATTATCTAAAGACAGAAGTTGAAATTTCATAGGGATATTTTTTATAATACCACATTAAATTAGAAAAAAAATTCTGCAAAGGTAGGATAAAGGATTCTTTTGGGATAGAATTTTGTATGAATAAAGGCTTGGGGTTCATTTAGAGCACATGACATATAAATCATAGAAATTTGTAGTGGTGGTGGTGGTGGGGAGAAATGGTAGGATTTACATGTAATTCCAGGTAGAGCCTCACAAATTTCTTGCCATTGGATAAAGAGTGTGAGAGAAAGGAGAGGAATCATGGACGTAGCCAAGGGTTTTTCCCTGAACAACTGAAAAGATGTTGAAGTCATTCAAGGAGACAACACCCCTGGTTAGGGATATTTGTCTGGAATGAGGAACCTCATGCAAAGAAATCAAATTGCCCTCCCCCTGCACTGGATATGAGGAGTGCTAAGGGTATCCAAAAGAATATTAATGCAGAGAATTTATCAAGTCTATACTAGAGGCATGATGTTTTTTAGGAAAGCTCTTCAAAGATTAGGATATTGGAATCCACGGGACAATCTGTTAAGTATTCATTAACTCTTACCAGTTGAAATACATCATAGCTTGGCAACTGCAGTGTGACCCTCTCAGCATATTTACATATTTTCACTGCATTGCTTTCTGTCCTGTAGTTTGTTTCCTTTTCCTCTCCCTCCCCATAGCCAGGATCAGCCTCACAGAGGTGCTCAGGCTGTAAGTATGGCCAGCAACCATGCTTTCCAAAAGATCAGAACTCTGGGGTTCAAATCCTAGCTCTGTCACTAATTTTTTTTTTTTAAGATTTTATTTATTTATTTGACAGACAGAGATCACAAGTAGGCAAAGCAGCAGGCAGGGAGAGAGGGAGAAGCAGGCTCCCCATGGAGCAGAGAGCCTGATGCAGGGCTCGATCCCAGGACCCTGAGCCTATGACGTGAGACAAAGGCAGAGACTTAACCCACTGAGCCACCCAGGCGCCCCTGTCACTAATCTTGTTTTGAGACTGTCCAGTTCCTGAGCCTCAGCTTACTGTGTCTAAAAATGAGGACAATAAGAATACATTCCTAGAGGCTAAAATATTACATGATAAAAGGAATGAGAAAGTTCTGCATTTAGTAGACACTCAAAATGTGCAGGCAAATAACAATCTTGAGTGGTTTTCTACCATAGTTTCCAAGCTTAATTTCTGCAAATTGGGATGAACTAGGTGGAACTAAAGCTTGTTATGAGCTATATGTTCTAAGGCATTTAGAATACTATAAGGTGCTGTGTAAATATAAACAAATAACATCAACACTGATACCATTCCTACCACGAAATTCACAAACCAGAAAAGATTGCTGTATTTTCCTTATGTGTTTAGCACGCTTTTGAAAATTTTCCAATACGCTTCATTGAAATGCTTTAAGAGCATTTGATTGTGCTTATAACTGGTGTTCATTGCTTGATCATAAGGCTCTATGCATACATTCCTGAACTGATACTGATGATCTTGATCTTTTGATTATTTCTGACCTATTAATATGTAGCCAGATATCTGGAAAGTCAATAGGGCTCAAGGAGAGCTGTGTAATTTGGATTGAGTTGGAGGTTGGAGAGTGAGAGCTTTGTGCGGTGCATTTTGGTTGAATTTTAAGGTAAAGGGGAAAAAAATTCTAAATAGTTATTTCATAGTCATTAACTTCACTAGCTTGCAAAAGACTGACTATACTTAAAGATAAGTAGAAAGAACCTACTATGGAAGAGAAATTTAGTGAGTTGCCAATAGTAGAAAGTTATTGAGTGACTCATATTAGCCTTCTTTCTAGTGGGGAATAACTGTTTGTCCCAATGATTGAAACGTATCCAACTGCTACAACTGTTATTTCTTTTGTAGTTTATAAAATACTTTCACTTTTAACGTGTCATTTACGACAACATATTATTTCTCCCATGTTGTCCTTTGGTATTTGCATTTAATTTAGCTCTTTACAAGATCTTCCATTTTTATTACTCTCATTTTTTTTTTTAATTTATTTATTTGACAGAGATCACAAGTATGCAGAGAGGCAGGCAGAGAGAGAGAGGAGGAAGCAGGCTCCCCGATGAGCAGAGAGCCCGATGCGGGGCTCGATCCCAGGACCCTGAGATTATGACCTGACCTGAAGGCAGAGGCTTTAACCCACTGAGCCACCCAGGCGCCCCTATTACTCTCATTTTTAAATAGGAAAATTGAGGCTCAGAAGGCAACTTGATCCAAGGCTCACCATTTTGGAAATAGAAATGCTTTTACATGAGAAGGACTAAACAAAATGTGCTCTCCAATGTCTGAGATCACTAATCCTAAAATTGTGTCTTCAATCAAGTGATTTTTTTTTTTAATTTGCCAAATATTTCTTTGTTTATTCTGCTTCACTCCCTGTATACTTCCTAGACAGGTTAAAATTACCTTTCAGGACACAGGATGTAGAAACAAAGAACACAGAAGATAATGTCGAAAAAGAACAAATGCTCTGCCTGCATATGGCTTATAAAGAAACTTTTATGACAAAACAGATGGTTTACATAAAAGAAATGGTTTTCAAGCCCAGCTGACATTATACTAATTAGATGATCAGAAGGCACCTACCAAAAGTGATCTGATTGTAATACCAACATTTATAAAACATCATGCTTGCCTCCACTTCCCAACAAGTTCTGTCAAAACCTCACTGTGATTCTTTTCTTCAGGTTGAAATTTTTTATTCTTAAAATAAAAAGCTGTGCCCTCTCTCCACCTCATACTATCCGAGACATCCTCCCCTATGGGGAAAATGGAAATTCTTGGCTCATCAAAGTGACGCGTTAATAATCTTGGCAATAGTTCAGTTTAGTATAGGTACTTTCCAAACTTTCACATCAAGCTCTTTTCATATATCCAAGTCTCCCAGAGTGACAAGTCTTATATGATTTTTAAGCTGGTGTTCTCAGGTAGAAAACTTCCAATATACTTCTCAGTCTAAGGTATAACCTAGATGAATTAATTTTCAGTGTGTGATCTAACTTGGGACTTTGATCAAAATGACTTTCACTTGTAATGTCTGTCAAGTGCTGAAAGTAGGTTCACATGGGCTGTAGGCAGCTGGGCATCCACAGGTGAAATACTGTATCTCTAGTTGTACCTATCCTGATGAATTTCTTCCTGACAATGGACAAAGCATGATGGAGTTATCCATCGTCTCCTGTACTGTCCTTTTGTATTTGAATTGATGAATGGAGCAAGCTACGTATTCTTTTTTTTTTTCTTAAAGATTTTATTTATTTGACAGAGAGAGGGAGAGAGAGAGAGAGACATAACAAGCAGAGAGACCTGCAGAGAGAGGGAGAAGCAGGCTCCCCACTGAGCAGGGATCCTGATGTGGTGTTTGATTCCAGGACCGTGGGATATGACCTGAGCTGAAGGCAGCCACTTAACCCACTGAGCCACCCAGGTGCCCCAAATCCTATATTAGAAACCATGCCATGTAATTCCAATAGCAACACACACACACACACACACACACACACACACACACCCATACACATATATACACATATTCAGAAAAATAGGAGTAAATGTTTAAAAAGTCCCCAAATATTCATTTGTATAAAATTGTGTGCTGGAGAAGAATAATAGATGAATGGTGCCTTCTCAATGGGGCCATGAGGATTGAGGAGAAGACATATGCAGAGCATTAAATACAAAAGGATAAAGTAAGTTAACAGAGAAACTCTCAATTTCAGGGAGTGGGACATCTATCCAGGAATATTAGCGATGGATATAATTTGCTAGGTAGTATTAGATGAAGGGCAAATTTTCAAAAATGGAATAGTGCAAGAGGTGAGGAAGGAAGGACAATACCTTAAATCCAGCCTGACAATGAAGTAAGGATGTGGCTCCAATTTGGGGCAGAAGTGGAAGGACAAAGATGATTTTTGGCTGCAGCTAGATTGAAATAACTAAGCAAAAAGAAGGTCCTGAATCTTTACAATTAATTCATTTCTTGATTGTACCTTTCTGACCGCCTCTGTTTTCTTCCTTCCTTTTCTCCTTCCCTCATTCCTTCCTTCCAAAAACATTGACATCATAAGCACATCATAAGGACTTGCTTGGGCTAGACACTCAATCATTTCAAGTTCAATACAAGTTTATCCCTAATGACATTTCTGGATGTTACTATAAAGCTTTCTCTATTGCCCTTGTGTCCAGATGACCATAGAACAGCAATTATTTGAGGAAATTTGATTTATCCTTGGAAAACCCACATATTCTTGGTAAGCCAATCTGTTACAGGGGCTGTGTGCCCCAAAGTTCATGTGAGTCATCCATAGACAGAAATGTTTATGAAACCAATATCTGTTATTTTTTAAATTTAAGTAGTATGCAGTGCAATTGTGGTATAATGAAAGAGTACAGGTCTTTGAGTCAAATAGGTTTGAGGAATATTGTAGAATTTGGAGCTACTTATTGAGTATTATTATAAATAGCATTAATAGCTAATACATTGCATGCTTACTATGAACCAAGTACTTTATGTGAGTTGTCATTTGTTCCTCACACCCATCCTATGAGTTCAATATTTATGTTATCCTTTATTTATGTATGTATGTATGTATTCATTCATTCATATGATCTCCCATTTTACAGATAAGGACACTGAGATGCTAAGAGATTTAGGTTTGGTTAGGAAGCAGAACAAGAGTAAGGCAGAACTAGGACTTGAACCTGATTCTGTCTGATGCCCAAACCCATTTCCTTTATAAATTTTTGTCATATATATATATATATTTTTTTTTTTCTTTTTTAAGTAAGCTCTACACCCAGTGTGGGACTTGCACTCATGACCTTGAGATCAAGAGTTGCATGCCCTCCCAACTGACCAGGTACCCTAAAATCCATTTTATTAATCACTATACTATGTTTCCAGAAAATAATGTAGATAAATGAAGTTGTCATTTCCTCCTACCTTTAAAAAATTACTAGAGTATAACTGACAGACAATGTTATATTTATTGCAGATGTATAACACATTGATTCAATAATACATTTAAAAACAAACACAAAACAAATACATATATCACTCACTGCTTATGATGGTGAGTGTAGTTGCCATATAACGTCATTACAGTATTATTGACTATATTCCCTATGCTGTACTTTTTGGCACTGTACCTTATTTTACAACTGGAAGTTTGTACCCTTTAATCCTCTTTAACTATTTTGCTATCCCCCACCCATCTCCCCTCTAACAATCACCATTTTGTTCTCTGTATTTAAGAATCTGTTTGTTCATTTGTTTGTTTTGTTTTTTAAAGTCCACATATAAGCAAAATCATATGGTGTTTGCCTTTCTCTGTCTTACTTCACTTAACATAATACTCTCTAGGTCTATCCATGTGTTGCAAATGACAAATCTTCCCATGTTTTTATACTTTTAAAATTATGTATTTGCAATTGTGAATTAATTCTCTCTGAATTATTAAATATTTCTGGATTTTTATTTTTTTTTTGAGGGTTATTTATTTGTTTATTTGAAAGAGAGAGAGAGAACAAGTATACATGCATGAGCTGAGAAGGAGAGAGTCTTGAGCAGACTCCACACTGAGCACAGAGCCAAGGGTCCCGATCTCATAACCCTGAGATCATGACCTGAGCCAAAATCAAGAGTCAGATGCTTAAACAACTATGCCACTCAGGAACCCCATAAATCTTCTGGATTTTTAAACCATATATTACTGAGAAAGCTTTTTCACTATCAGATTCCCAGATGTGATATTATATCATCTTAAGCACCACTTCTCACACTAACCAGTCTTGTGATAACATCATCACTTTTTTTGATTATCATGACCAAACCAGCAAATCACATCAGTGCAGCTGACTTTATCCTGGTATTGTGCAAATGGTATATAAGGCAATTCTTCCAAAGTAAAAAAAAAAAAAAAAAAGAAAGAAAAAAGAAAAGAAAAGTTCAGCTATGCTATGAATCTAGACATTTTGAGGTTTTCCTTAAAATCATGCTATATTACCAGTAGGAACTAGAGAAAATACAGATTATTTGAAGCTATTAAAAAATAGCTAAGGAGAGGGAGAAGGAAGCAAGATGTCAGAGGAGTAGGAAACTGAAATGGCATTAGATCCCAGGAGTTCAGCTAGATAGTTATCAAACCATTCTGAATACCTACAAACTCTACAGGAGATAGAAGAGAAGAAGAGCAACAATTCTAGGAACAGAAAATCGACCACTTTCTAGAAGGTAAGAGAAGTAAATCCGAAGTGAGGGGAAGATAAATTGGGGGGAGGGTGTGCAGCTCCTGGCAAGCAGCAGAGCAGTGGAGTACAAAATCAGAACTTTTAGAAGTCTGATCCACTGAGGGACGTCACTTCAGAGGCTAAGCGGGGGTGGAGCCTTTGTGGGGACTGTGTGGTCTCAGGACTCGCGGGGTCACAGAAAGACTGGGGGTGTTTGAGTGTGCCAAAGCTGCCAGGTATCAGAGCAGGGAATCCAGCTGCAGAGACAGAGCCGAGGAGGGGCTCTCAGCTTGGGGTTACCTTAAATCATGATCTGAGATACAGTTGGACCACTTATCTTTGAGCAGGGACCCCATTAGTGACTGATCCGGAGAGATCCCCTCATTCTTCCTCCAGGAGGAGCAGCATGAGAGCATGTGGCAGGAATCCTCTGGGTTTGGAGACTCTAAACGGGGTCATGAGCCAGAGATAGAAATGCTCTGTCACAGGCCAGGTGAGCATGGATTGTGGCCGGAGATCTGGGAGATGGGAGGGATTGACTGCTTTTCTCCGAGGCCGCACTGAGGAGTGGGGCCCGAGCTCTCAGCTCCACCCGGTCTGAGATTGGGAGGTTGCCATTTTCATTCCCGTCTTCCAAAGCTCTACAGAGAGGAAAGCATTCAGGGAACAAAAGCTCCCAAGAGCAAACCAGAGGAGATTACTTAGCCTGGCCTCTGGCAAGGACAGTGCAATTCTGGCTCAGGCAAAGATTTTGAGAATCACTGCAACAGACCCCTCACCCAGAAGATCAGTAAGACCATCCAGCTAAGAACAAGTTCACCCATCAGTGAGAACTGCAGAACTCCAGAGTTGGGGGGAAATAACACATTTTGTTCCCCATGATCCTTTAGTTTTTCAAAGGTTAATTTTTTTAATTTTATTTTTTCTTATTCTATTTTCTTTAACCCCCCCCCCCACAATTCCAGCTTTATTCAATCATAAAGCAAAGTTAAATCACAATTATGGTGCAGGTTCAGGTTTCCAAACTCAATGACACTTGACCATGTGATTAAATCTGACTTCTACACAGCACACAGAGCAGGACAGAAGACATGTCACAAAACAAACAAGAAAACAGAAGGGTGATGGAAGTTGAGGAGCCAAACACAAAGTCAGTCTGTGGTCATGCAGTTAAGATAAGCCCTTGGTCTGGTCTTGTCAGCTTTCAGCACTGCTTCTGATGTTGAAGCAGTGAGGGATCTCAGTTCAGTTTGGAGATCAATGAGCAGAGCCTTCAGTGGCAGTTGCCTTTTTTCTTTTTCTTCTTAAATTTTATTTTTTTTATTTATTTTATTTATTTATTTTTTAATTAATATATAATGCATTATTAGCCCAGGGGTACAGGTCTGTGAATCGCCAGGTTTACACACTTCACAGCACTCACCATAGCACATAATTTTCTTCTTTCTTATTTTAACATTTTAAATGCTTTCATCTTATAAAATACCTTTTTAAAAAATCTTTTTAAATTTTAATTGTTATAATCATATTTGACTCCTTTATTGTATTTAACCTTACTTTTTGTATACATACAGGTTTTTTCTTTTAAATTTTGGAATATAATTTCTTCTAATAGATCAAAATATACCCTAAATCTAGCACATGGCTATGTTCTAGTCTCTGGCCTGATCACATTCTCTCTTTATTTTTTTTCTTTTCTTTTTCCAACCAACTTCCTATCAATTTCTTTTTTAGAATCTTAAAATTTTCATCTTTACAGTCATATTTCAACCCTTCATTGTGTTTACCCTTATTTTTGTTTATATATATATATATATATATATATATATATATATATATATATATGTTTTTCTTTCTTTGAAATTTTGGGAGGTAGTTTCTTCTAAGAGACCAGAATACACCTAGTATCAAGTGGGTGGCTCTGTTCTATTCACCAGTCTAATCTATATTTTCTTTGTGTGTTTGTTTTTTCCCCTTTCTTCTCCCCCCCCCACCCCATTTTGGGTCTCTTCTGATTTGGTTAGCATATATTTTTCTGGGTTCTTTGTCACCCTTTTAGTATTTTATTGTCTCATTCATCTATTCTTATCTGGATAAAATGACAAGGTGGAAAAACTCACAAAAAGAAAAAAAGAAGGAAAGAAAAGAATAAGAAGCAGTACTGACAGCTAGGGACCTAAAAAATATGGACATTAGTAATAAATCCAAACTAGAGTTCAGAATGATGATTATCAAGGTGCTAGCTAGGCTCGAAAAAAGTATGGAAGATATTAGAGAATCCCTTTCTGGAGGGATAAAAGAACTAAAATCTAACCAAGTTGAAAAAAAAAAAAGCTGTTAATGAGGTGCAATAAAAAATGGAGGCTCTTACTGTAGGGTAAATGAGGAACAAGAGAGAATTAGTGATATAGAAGACAAATGACAGAGAATAAAGAAGCTGAGCAAAAGAGAGACAAACAACTACTGGACCATGAGGGGAGAATTCAAGAGTTAGGTGATACCATCAGATGAAACAATATTAGAATAATTGCGAACCCAGAAGAAGAAGAAATACAGAGAGAGGCAGAACGTATATTAGAGCAAATTATAATAGAGAATCTCCCTAATATGGCAAAGGGAACAAGCATCAAATTCCAGGAGGCACAGAGAGTTCCCCTCAAAATCAATAAAAATAGGTCCACACCCCATCATCTAATAGTAAAACTTACAAGTCTTAGCGACAAAGACAAAATCCTAAAAGCAGCTCGGGACAAGAGGTCTATAACATAAAATGGTAGAAATATTACATTGACAGAAGTCTTATTCACAGAGACCTGGAAGGCCAGAAAGGACTGGTGTGATATATTCAGAGCACTAAATGAGAAAAATATGCAGCCAAGAATACTATATCCAGCTAGGTTGTCAATGAAAATAGAAGGAGAGCTAAAAATCTTCCAGGACAAACAAAAATTAAAAGAATTTGCAAACAGCAAGCCAGCCCTACAGGGAATATTGAAAGGGTCCTCTAAGTAAAGATAGAGCCTAAAAATAATAATAAGAAAGGAACAGAGACAATGTACAGTAATAGTAACATTACAGGCAATCCAATGGCACTGAATTCATATCATTCAATAGTTACCCTGAATGTAAATGGGTTAAATGTCCCCAATCAAAAGACACAGGATATCAGAATGGATTAAAAAAATAAGACCCATCGATATGCTGTCTACAAGAAACTCATTTTAGACCTGGGGACACCTCCAGATTTAAAGTGAGGGTACGGAAAACAATTTACCATGCTAATGGACCTCAAAAGAAAGCTGGGGTGGCAATCCTTATATCAGATCAATTAGATTTTCAGCCAAAGACTATAATAAGAGATGAGGAAGGACACTATATCATAATTTAAGGGTCTGTCCAAAAAGAAGAGTGAACAATTTTTATTATCTATGCCCTTAACATGGGAGCAGCCAACTATATAAACCAATTATTAACAAAATCAAAGAAACACATCAACAATAATAAAAAAATAGTAGGGGACTTTAACACCCCGCTCACTGAAATGGACTGATCATCTAAGAAAAAGATCAACAAGGAAATAAAGGTTTTAAATGACAAACTGGACCAGAAGGACATCACAGATATATTCAGAACACTCCATTCCAAAGCAACAAAATACTCATTCTTCTCTAGTGCACATGAAACATTCTCCAGAATAGATCACATCCTGAGTCACAATCAGGTCTCAACTGGTACCAAAAGATTGGGATCATTCCTTGCATATTTTCAGAACACAATGCTCTGAAGCTAGAACTTAATCACAAGAGGAAAGTTGGAAAGAACTCAAATACATGGAGGCTAAAGAGCATCATTCTAAAGAATGAATGGGTCAACCAGAAAATTAAAGAAGAATTGAAAAAATCATGGAAACAAATGAAAATGAAAACACAATAGTTCAAAATTTTTGAGACACAACAAAAGTGTTCCTGAGAGGAAATTATATAGTGATACAAGCCTTTCTCAGGAAGTATGAAAGGTCTCAAGTACACAACCTAACCCTACACCTAAAGGAAATGCAGAAAGAACAGCAAAGAAAGCTAAACCCAGCAGGAGAATAGAAATCATAAAGATCAGAGCAGAAATCAATGAAATAGAAACTAAAAGAACAGTAGAGCAGATCAACAAAACTAGGAGATAGTTCTTTGAAAGAATTAGTAAGATTGATAAGCCCCTGGCCAGACTCATCAAAAAGAAAAGAGAAAGGACCCAACTTACTAAAATCATTAATTATTTTATTAGAGATTTATTAGGAGCAGTCACAACCAACACCAAAGAAATACAAACAATTATAAGAACATATTATGAGCAACTATACACCAGCAAATTTGACAAACTGGAAGAAATGGATGCATTCCTAGAGATGTATTAACTACCAATACTGAACCAGGAAGAAATAGGAAACCAAACAGACCCATAACCAGTAAGGAGATTGAGGCAGTCATCAAAAATCTCTCCACAAACAAGAGCCCAGGGCTGGAAGGCTTCCCAGGGGAATTCTACCGAACATTTAAAGAAGAATTAATGCAGATTCTCCTGAAACTGTTCCAAAAAAGAAACAGAAGGGAAACTTCCAAACTCATTTTATGAGGCCAGAATTACCTTGATCCCAAAACCAGGCAAAGACCCCATCAAAAATGAGAATTACAGACCAATATTCTTGATGAACATGAATGCAAAAATTCTCACCCAAGTACTAGCCAATAGGATCCAACAGTACATTAAAAGGATTATTCACCATGACCAAGTGGGATTTATTCCTGGGCTGCAAGGATAGTTCAACATCCACAAATCAATCAATGTAATACAATACATTAATAAAAGAAAGAACAAAAACCATATGATACTCTAAATAGATGCTGAAAAGCATTTGACAAAGTACAACATCCTTTCTTGATCAAAACTCTTCAAAGTGTAGGGATAGAGGGTACATTCCTCAATACCATGAAAGCCATCTATGAAAACCCACAGTATCATTCTCAATGGGAGAAAATGGAGAGATTTTCCCCTAAGGTCAGGAACATGACAGGGCTGTCCACTATCACCACTGTTATTCAATGTAGTACTAGAAGTTCTAGCCTCAGCAATCAGACAACAAAAATAAATTAAAGGCATCTAAATTGCCATAGAAGAAGTCAAACTCTCACTCTTTGCAGATAATATGATACTTTATGTGGAAAACCCAAAAGACTCCACTCCAAAACTGTTAGAACTTGTACAGGAATTCAGTAAAATGTCAGGATATAAAATCAATGCACAGAAATCAGTTGCATTTCTATACACCAACAGCAAGACAGAAGAAAGAAAAGTTAAGGAGTCAATTCCATTTACAAAGACACCTAGGAATAAACCTAACCAAAGAGGCAAAGAATCTGTACTCAGAAAATTATAAAGTACTCATGAAAGAAATGGAGGAAGACACAAAGAAATGGGAAAACGTTCCATGCTCATGGACTGGAAGAACAAATATTGTGAAAATGTCTATGCTACCTAAAGCAATCTATACATTTAATGCAATTCCCATCAAAATACTATCCATATTTTTTCAGAGAAATGGAACAAATAATCCTAAAATTTATATGAACAAGAAAAGACCTCAAATAACCAGAGGAATGTTGAAAAAGAAAGCCAAAGTTGGTGGCATCCCAATTCCAGACTTCAAGCTCTTTTACAAAGCTGTCATCATCAAGACAGTATGGTACTGGTACAAAAACAGACCCATAGATCAATGGAACAGTATAGAGAGCCCAGAAATGGACCCTCAACTCTATGGTAAACTAATCTTCAACAAAGCAGGAAAGAATGTCCAATGGAAAAAAGACAGTCTCTTCAACAAATGGTGTTGGCAAAATTGGACAGCCACATACAGAAGAATGAAACAACCATTTCCTTACACCATACACAAAAATAGACTCTAAATGTTTGAAAGATGTCAAGGTGAGACAGGAATCCATGAAAATCCTTGAGGAGAACACAGGCAGCAAACTCTTCAACCTTGGCCAGCAACTTCTTCCTAGAAACATCGCCAAAGGCAAGGGAAGCCAGGGTAAAAGTGAACTATTGGGACTTCATCAAGATCAAAGCTTCTGAACAGCAAAGAAACACTCAACAAAACCAAAAGACAACTGATAGAATGGGAGAAGATATTTGCAAATTACATATCAAATAAAGGGCTAGTATCCAAAGAACAAATAATTCAATCAAGAAATGGGCAGAAGACATGAGCAGAAATTTCTGCAAAGAAGAATCCAGATGGCCAACAGACACATGAAAAGGTGCTCAACATCACTGGAAATTAGGGAAATACAAATGAAAACCACAATAAGACACCATCTCACACCAGTCAGAAAGGCTAAAATTAACAAGTCAGGAAATGACTGATATTGGCGAGGATGTGGAGTAAGGGGAACCCTTCTATACTGTTGGTGGGAACACAAGCTGGTGCAGCCACTCTGGAAAACAGTATGGAGGTTCCTCAAAAAGATGAAAATAGAGCTACCCTATGACCCAGCAATCGTACTACTGGGTATTTACCCTAAAGATACAAATGTAGTGATCCAAAGGGGCACGTGCCCTGAATGTTTATAGCAGCAATGCCCACAATAGCCAAACTATGGAAAGAGCCTGAATGTCCATCAACAGGTGAATGGATAAAGGACGTGTGGTATATAGGTACAATAGAATACTATGCAGCCATCAAAAGAAATGAAATCTTGTCATTTGCAACGATGTAGATGGAACTAGAGGATATTATGCTGAGTGACATAAGTCAATCAGAGAAAGACAATTATCATATGATCTCTCTGATACGAGGAATTGGAGAGGCAGGGTGGGGAATTGTGGGGGGTAGGGAAGGAAAAAATGAAACAAGATGGGATCTGGAGGGAAACAAACCATAAGAGACTCTTAATCTCACAAAATAAACTGAGGGTTTGCAGGGATGGGGAGGTAGGGAATAGGGTGGTTGCGTTATGGACATTGGGGAGGGTATGTGCTATGGTGAGTGCTGTGAAATGTATAAGCCTGATGAGTCACAGACCTGTACCCCTGGGGCAAATAATACATTATATGTTAATAAAAATAATTTTTAAAAATAGCTATGGAAATACAGTTCTGTATAGCTGAAAAATCATTTGTTCTTGATTAATTTGGTTGCTTACAATGTCAGATAGATTCTCCTTGCCAGCCCTCTGCCTTTCATAAGATAGGGCAGGCATAGTCCATGTACAACCCCCTCAGCACTAGGCTGTCGCAGCTCACAGAACTGCATATTAATCCAAAAAGGCAGATACTGATGGTTCCCCGTAACTCAGGCCAACTACAGAGTGATGCATTACTAACGACCATCTGAAATCAGGTCTGAAGTTCCCTTTCCCTCCCTGTCCTGTCCCTTACAACCATCAAGTATCTTCTTCTCTCTGCTCCCCACCTCTTCCCACATATTTATGCTGCAAAACCAATTTAAGACTCATTAAAGTCATTTTGAAAATGACAACATTCCTCGCTTTTGTACTGCCCATAAATTTTGTAGTTTGTTGATGACATTTTATTCATCCAATGTTTGAATATTTTAGATAATGTATTAACATAAAATTGGGTGTGGCATTTGAATATACCCTTCAGCTCCAGTAGTAGAAAATGAATAGGCATGCTCCTCTCTTCTCTGAAGAGGGAGAGCTCATGAATGAACTTCTTGGGGGTGAGAGTAACAAGATGGCTAGCTGCCTGGGTTTTCTGGATGAGAACCAGATTACCTCAGGAGCACAGACTTCTCCATGATTTTTTATACAATCTTTCTTCAATTTGACAGCCTCTCCCAGTCTGGTTCTCTTAAGCAGGCTTTGGCTTAATTTTCTGGACTTTTTCCTACTTTGTCATCCAACAACTGTAATCATATTAAAATTGTGTTAGTGTTGTCATTTACGTTGATTGGATTCAACAGAAAATAAAGTTGGTCATTGTAAGCATCTATTTTAATGGATGTCCCTTAGAAATAGAATTAATTTATATGAGACTCAAAATACAAAATTGTTTATTTTCTCACTTAATCAGCACCTGATAGTTGGACCATGACCACTGCAGGTTTCAGCCTAGAAAAGGTAGTCACACATGTAAACAAACAAGCAGAATAAAATCAGCTGATGGAAGAACCTAAGGTATGTGAAGATAATGTGGAGGGGATTCATCACAATTCAATCATAGGTAATGACTTTTAAGTAATTAATTTGCAATGTATCAGCATTCAGACTGGACAGAAAGTGCATGCTATCAATTTTAATTGAAAATGGTAAAATTTGCTAAGAAAAAGCCAAGGCTCTCTGCTTGCTAGTTTTCTCCTGCCCAGGCAAAGTTGGATACATTTCTCTGCACACTCTCTCAAAGCTCCAGGCCTTTTGCTTATTTCTTGGCATTGTTTTCCCCACTTGGTGGAAAGTTCCCATAAGGTGGCATATGTCTGGCTCTGTCCTTGCTGTTAGCATTCCACATCATGCCTGTTGCTAGGAAAGCCCCAGAAAATGCTGACCAAATATTAGGAACAGATATTTTTTGAGCCTAAGCATGGCTGGCTCTAGGAAATATGGGTATCAGTAGAAGAAGGTTTGTTTGTTTCCAAATGACTTTTCCCTGTGCCCTTCATCTCTCTGGGTGTGTTCCCCACTGTTACCCTGCTCCTAATTCACCTGAAGTAATTTCCTTTCAAATCAATTCATTCTAAGTGATTATGAATTACAAGGTCAGATGATATAACCATCTTTGATATATATTTTAAATATATATATATATATATATATGTATATTCTTATGATGAATTTGTCAATGACTCCTCTGTATGGAAGAGAGATTTTTTTTGTCACTGTGATGGTCTACTGGGGAACACCCTTCAAGTCAAGCAGTCAAATTGTACAAAGGAGAACACAGCTTGGTCTTCTTAGGAACCTTATCCTTGATTAACAATTAATAATAATCTTGCACAGAAATTCTGGGAAGATAGCTCTAATTTTCGTGTGTCTTTTTAAGCAAACCAATGATTCTCTGTTCTCTCTGAAAATGCCCGCACTCAGGAGAGCCAAATAAGAGATGTGAGGAGTGTGGTGTCAGCACACAAGGCAGGAGGGAGCTGATGATATAATGCAAACAGACAACTGTCAAGGTGATTTAGTACATCGTTTCTCATCTTGGGCCACAGATGGAGGTGCAGACTCAGAAAGGCTCTGGAGAAAGTTCTCAGGTAAAGGCTGTAAGGGAGAACCTCCCCTCACCCTTATATTATTCCATACTGTGGCACTTCAAAATGATATAAGCAGAGATGTCATTTCCTACATAAAATAAAATGGCAGCCACATGATCCGGGAAGGGTCAGAAAACAACTGTTTTGGAGAACTTACAAAAATATTTGTTATAAATTCTACCCATTTAATAAAGTGTCTTTATTTTCCTCACTATAAAGATAAGCAACACTATCGTAGAAAATTTGGACAGCAATGTATAGAAGAATGAAACTCGACCATTCTCTTACACCGTACACAAAGATAAACTCAAAATGGATAAAAGACCTCAAGGTGAGGCAGGAATCTATCAAAATCCTAGAGAAGAACATAGGCAGTAACTTCTTCGACATCATCCACAGCAACTTCTTTCAAGACATGTCTCCAAAGGCAAAGGAAACAAAAGCAAAATGAACTTTTGGGACTTCATCAAGATCAAAAGCTTCTGCACAGCAAAGGAAACGATCAAGAAAACAAAGAGGCAACCCATAGAATGGGAGAAGATATTCACAAATGACACTACAGACAAAGGGCTGATTTCCAAGATCTATAAAGAACTCCTCAAACTCAACACCTACAAAACAGATAATCATGTCAAAAAAATGGGTAGAAGACAAGAACAGACACTTCTCCAAAAAGACATGCAAATGGCTAACAGACACATGAAAAAATGTTCACCATCATTAGCCATCAGGGAGATTCAAATCAAAACCACACTGAGATACCACCTTACACCCAGTTAGAACGACCAAAATCAACAAGTCAGTAAACAACAAGTGTTGGAGAGGATGTGGAAGAAGCGGAACCCTCTTACACTGTTGGTGGGAATGTAAGTTGGTGCAGCCATTTTGGAAAACAGTGTGGAGATTCCTTAAGAAGTTAAAAATAGAGCTTCCCTATGACTCTGCAATTGCACTACTGGGTATTTACCCTGAAGATACAGATGTAGTAAAAAGAAGGGCCCAATGTTCATAGCAGCAATGGCCACAGTTGCCAAACTGTGGAAAGAGCCAAGATGCCCTTCAATGGATGAATGGATAAAGAAGATATGATCCATATATACAATGGAGTATTATGCCTCCATCAGAAAGGATGAAAACCCAATTTTTGTATCAACATAGATGGGACTGGAAGAGATTATGCTGAGTGAAATAAGTCAAGCAGAGAGAGTCAATTATCATATGGCTTCACTTACTTGTGGAGCATGAGGAATAACATGGAGGACACTGGGAAATGGAGAGAAGTGAGTTGGGGGAAATTGGAGGGGGAAACAAACCATGAGAGACTGTGGACTCTAAGAAACAAACAGAGGGTGTTGGACGGGAGGAAGGTGGGAGGATTGGGTGAGCCTGGTGGTGGGTATTAAGGAGGGCATGTATTGCATGGAGCACTGGGTGTGGTGCATAAACAATGAATCTTGGAACACTGAAAAAATAAAATAAAATTTAAAAATAAATAAATAAATAAATAAATATGTAAAATAACGAAATTTGGTATAAATTTTGATCCAAAGGATCAAAATTTATAAATTGATTTATAAAATTTATAAATTTGATTTTGATACAAAGGATCAAAATAAAACATGTTTTGAAATGGAAAAAAATAAGGAAATTTGGAGAAAAAAGAATAGAAAGGGGAAAACAAGTTTTCCAGGGGTAATTACTATTAAAATGTAGACAAATTTTCTTCTGGCCCTTCATCTAGTCACAGTTTTTTAAAACTGTATGTTATATATTATACGTGTGTGTATACAGATACACACACACATATATAGTTGTATCCAGCTTTTTCCTAATAATAACATATGAAGTTTCCATACTAGTACATTGAATCACTATGACTTATTGTATATGACCTTTCAACAAATATTGTTTCTCTGCATTTTCTCAATCTTTTCGCCTTACATATCATGCTGAAATTTACATTTTAGTGCATATTTTTCTGTTTTCTTTAAATATCAGAAATGAAATTACTCAACAGTAAAAAATTAGATGGTGTACTAAATGATTATGAATTGCTAGGTCATATGATAGACCCATCTTAAATATATATGAATACAATGGTGAGAGAACTCTCTCTGTTTAGACTCATAGAATACTACATATGTTTTCCTCTCAATTCTACATATTGTGATATGATTTTAAAAGTGCAGAACTACAAGCCTACAAGTCCAATTTTGTAGACCTTTTTTTTTTAACCAAGAGATGGTAGTCAAGTCATACACATTCTTGATAATTCAATTTTCTTATAAAATATAAAAATAAAGAGAATCATTGTCCCAATAATCATTAGGAGAAATGTATGTGAACTAAGTTAACATGCCATTTTTTTTAAAGTTGATAATGATTCTTGTTCCCTGGAATTCTGATTCAGGTGAGTAATAAGCCAGGGAGTCTAAAGTACGAGAGATAAATCTTATTTGAGGGGAGGTATTACAGTGCACGGGAAAGAGTCATGAGTGCAGGTAAGTGTCCCAGACTGGAATCCCTACTCTGTCACATGGTTGTGGACTTTGCAAGGGGCTTGATACTCTGGACTTCATCTCCTCATCCTAGAAAAGGATTATAATATTTCTTTGATAGTTTTGTGTGAGAACTGAATAGGACAGTGCATGTATTACACTTGAAACAGTTCTTGACACTTTTTATGAGAACGTTGTCCATTTCTTCTTTTTACTTAAAGTGACTCATATTTTGAAATAGGTACTGGAGAGAGAAGAAAATGGAAAGATCATTGTCACCCACAAAACCCAGAGATTTACTGAGATCCTGTTGTGTGTTCACTTACATCTATGGCCTGGTCTTAATACCCCAAAATAAGGGTCTTGGTCTCATAACTCTACATGGAAGCTACATTTACAGTAAGATATAGGAGTTTGTCAGCAGCTAGGATTTGGATCTGGATCTTACAGGTGATTATGTAGGGGGAAGGGGATGCTAGCTAGAGTAAACCAAACAGAGGTAATATCTAACTTCAGAATACAAAGACAGTATTTCAATGGAAATAAGGTCATAAGGCAACAGTTAAGATCAGAGCACATTAGCCTATCCCTAACCTTTCATGTAAGTCTTGGCATTATTAAGCTATTTCCTTAGGTAGGGTGGAGTAGGAAATCAGGGGATGTTTGTGTATCTTCAAAATCTTGTACTTTCACTGAGGGTTGTTTAAAGATCACTATTTCTTTTTCTTTTTCTTTTCTTTTCTTTTAAATTGATTATGCTTTTTAGTCCCCGGAATTTCGATTCAGGTGAATAAGAAGCCAGTTCCAGATAAGGGGAAAGAGAAAGAGAAGACAAAGGGCGATGTGGAGGAGAAAAGGGAGAAGAGTACAGCAAAGAAACACATCAAAAAGAAAGAGAATGAATGAGCAGGGACTCTCAAGGCAAGATTGGCAGTCAAAGATGGCAACGGGGATTTAAGAGATGAACTCTATTTTGACAGCATTTTTCAAGTACCCAAATAAATAAATAGAGGAAGTATAATAAAATATGGCAGATAACAAAATACTGAAGGTATAGCAGAAATTTTTGTTTCAGATGATGGAAACTTTTCCGGCAGTCCAGTGGGAGTTGGAGAGCAGATCAGCCACATGAAGGTAGCGAGATGGTGCTGTCAGTTTCCCTTCAGCACGGATTCTGGAGGTTTTCTCTTTTTATATATCAGTCAAAGTTTGTTCAGTTTATATTATGACAGAATAAACAGAACTGTGACTTTCGCTTCATGATCTATAACTGATGCTTTCTCTGATATTTCTGACAGTCACATTTTTTAGGGGAGAATATGTAAACTAGTACCACAAAGCTCATGTGATGGGGGAGTGGATGGGGAGACAATCCTCACCTATCCAAGCAGAGAGAATGGACACCACCAGATTCTGGAGTTAAGATTCCCTAATGTTCCAGCAAAATTAAAAGAAAATGTGACCAATATTAAATCAAACAAAACACTATTGAAATCTAAACTTTCTCTAAATATAGGATACTTTATTTCCATGTACATGCTTTCTTCTGGGTCATTCTACTGTACAGCTGATAGTTTCTGTCTGACTTGGTAGACCATTCTGCTCAAATAAACCGAAATGAGTTATGAAAATGAACACAACTAATGGGGAAAAATCTTGTTTATTACGTAGACTAATGCTTCATGAGGCAAAAGTAACAGGAAAACAACTGGTCATTATTAAACAGTTTTAATATAGGGCAACCTCTTGGTTGTAGCCGTTCATCTTCATTTGTCTCGGCTGGCAAGGCACCATGGGAAAATGTTGACAATTGAGTATGAAGAAGCATTAGATAAACTGTGCAGTCTACCATAGTCTTTGGTAGAGATGTCTGGTGCTCACCCATATCTGGTTTTGCTCTCCTTTCTTCACTCACTGTCCTTCCCTTTTCCCTTCCAATTAAATCAGACCATAGTTCCAGCAAATGAAATGTAAACTAGAGTGACATGTGTTACTTCAACTCAACACAATGGAAATCTGCAGAGACTCTCCAGTATTCTCTTCTAATACCTGCTCTGGAGTATCACTTAACCCACATGAAAATAATCAGCATAACTTAAATGTTACTTGTGTTAGGCTGTTGTGTTTGGTGGGGAGATTTTTGTTACTGCAGCATAACCTATGGTGACTCCCACAGGTGCTCAGTTAAGCTTGGCTTGTAATTCTTGAGCACCTGCTGGACTGTCACACCCATAACTAATAGTAGTTCTAAGGGTAGTTGAGTTTTTTAAGCATTCCACATGGGATCAAACTTGCATGCATTAACTAATTAATGAAAACCAGACTAAATCTATTCTGCCATGGAGTACATAGTGCAGAACAATCCTTGTTTTACCAGATTGCAATTGTTTTTACGAACATATATTACATACCTACAGACATAGCAGCATTCACATGAGAGTGCTTTCTCTGGTATCACTTGAAATTACTGGAAGATTTTATTTTGTTTTCCTCCCAAAGAATCAAGCTGTAAATATGATGGTGAACCATATGAAATCACCAACATTTGATCAGTTTTGATCAAGAATTTCATAAAGTGATGCCTACTATTTTCTTCATTTCAAAAATAAAGCATTTTATTATGCAAAAACAGTTTGGATTCTTTTCTTAAAAATCAAAAACATTCTCTTTGTTAAAGGGAGAACTGAGAGGGTTTTAAAATTCAGGGATTCAGACACACAAATTAGAGTATTGTATTTAGGGGGCTCTTTCTCTCTGTTTATCCGTGGAAAATTACATTGGGGTTTTTATATACTTAAACAACCTCAAAGTCTATCAGGAGCAGAAATCAAACTATAATATCCAATAACAAAAAGTGTATGGGAATTACATCTAAAATTATTGAGACTATGTTTTCATTTCTCACTAAAAAAGACTTATGGATTAGTTCTAAGTGAATGCCATTTTAAATCACTTGATTTATAAACCTGCTACTTAATAAAATTCTAATTTATATGCAGAAATTTATTTATTTCTTGGAAAATAAATATTATTGTGATTCAAGAAACTGAAATTAGCTCATTAATTGGAAGCGTTCAATGAATCCTTTCTAAGTGAATGACCAATGACCACAGAAGTGACTTTCTATAAATAATTTTCACCCTAAGGAACTTCAAAAAATATCTGTCAACCAAAAAATTGTGAAGACTGATTCAAGAAACACCTCCAGTAGAAAACATTACTTAAGCAATAACTAGGTCTGATCATACCACCAACTCTCAGGAGTTCCTAGAATAGAGAATTGCGGTGATTCTCCATTCAAAGCACTTCGCCAGGTATTGACTGAACACCTACTACCTACCAAGCACTGAGAGAAACTTTAAGAGGATCATGGATGAATACTACTTCACTGAGTTCAGTTCTAGGTGACAATTAAGACATACATGTACATAATATACATGTACATATAAAATGTTACAATAAGTGCTAAAATATAAATATGTTCAAGGACACTGGATGCACATGTTGGGGAGGGAATAATTATGCCTGAGGAAATACACAATGAATTATCTTTTTTTTTTTTTAAAGATTTTATTTATTTATTTGACAGACAGAGATCACAAGTAGGCAGAGAGGCAGGCAGAGAGAAAGGAGGAAGCAGGCTCCCCGCGGAGCAGAGAGCCCGATGCGGGGCTCGATCCCAGGACCCTGGGATCATGACCTGAGCCGAAGGCAGAGGCTTTAACCCACTGAGCCACCCAGGCGCCCCAGTGAATTATCTTTTATCTGTATCTTAAACATTGTGTAGGAGTTCATAAGTGCACTCAAGACGGAGAAGATCAGAGAAGGAACATACATGGGTGGTGAGTTGAGAGATGAACATGCATGGTGAGTTCAGTGATTTCACATTGTTGTTGGGTGTGGCTGAAATGTGAGGTGCATGGTAGGAAAAGAATGACTGAGAAGAAAATCACGCGTGCTGGGCTCTACAGAGTTGTTAATGGCCAGAGAAATAATCCAAAATTTAGCTGAAGACACTGGAGACTCTGAAAAATCCAGCGTAGGGGCATAAAAAGAATGGGATGTGGGGAAGTAACATTGTTGGCTAAGTGGTTGGTGTGACGAATCAAAGCTGTAAAGTTTTGCTCTTTTGACCCATTCTTATTCCCCCTCCTTACCCTGATATTAATCCTTGACCCCACCAGCCCTCCACCCCACACATATCCACAAACATACACCAACACCCAACCGGATTCCTCTCTTCTTATTTTTGCTTTCAAAACTCCCCTGCCTGCCGCACCCCTTCTCTGTCTTTCCAAACTATGGCTACTCTTCAGGATTTAGTCCAATTTCTAGTTCTGACAAAAATAACAACAATAACAACAACAAAACCAGAATCACAGGAATCTACTGAAAGAACGGATTTCTATTGTGAATAATTTAAGTCTGATAATCTCAAAACATACAGAAGAGCTAAATCAGAATGCTAAAATGATTCGATCTATCCCTGGTAGTCGAGGAAACAAAGATGGCGCAAAGAATAATTACAAATAGGAGTAAAGTGACATGGAAATGTTAATTGGGCATCCAGGAACAGCTGCAAGGCTCTCCTTGCCTTGCAGAGAAAAATATAAAAGCTGACAGCATGCTGAGTAAAAGCACAGAGCTTGGTAAGACTCAATGTGAACCAGGGCAAAGTACATTTTGAAGCCCATTAAGCCTTAGGAAGACTATAAATAAGAAAGTCTTAAGATGAATCCAAAGTGGTTAATGAGGCCAAATGTCTCAATTGACCTAAGATGGCTGCTCCAGAGGGCATGATGGCTTACTTACTGAGATGGAAGCTTGTCAGCAGGAATGCTAAATTGATTCTACCTGTGTTTCCTTAACATGAAGTCATAGGGCCCCAAGTGTTTGTTTCTCTGGAAAATCCAAGAATAAGTCTCAGGCCCATCACCCATTATTCTCTGTGCTCACGTATTGCTCACGAATATGCTCACGTATTCTCTTTTCAGGGCCAAAATATTTACTTCTGCCATAAACCCAGGGCGAATATGCATTGATCACATTTTAGGGGTTTTACCAAACCAGAAAGTGCATCTTATTGTGAGGAAAATCAACTAAAAGAAGATACACGATAATAAAGGGTTTCTAGGATTCAAGCACAGGCCCATTGAATCTAGAATGACTGCATGCAGTCACAGATACGTATTACCAACATCTATTATTTTTGGAAACTTCTCATGGGCTGAATGTTTTACATTTTTAATTCTTATTATTTAATTTTCACAAGGCCCTATGTGGTAGTCTCTATCATTACCCCATTTTAAATGTAGTTGGAGATAGTAGTAGTACCTGTCTCAGAAGGTTGTTCTAGAATTTCAATGAAACATAAGTCTGATAGGACCATGACTAAAACAAAGTTAGTATTCATAAATAGAAGTTATTATTATAGCTGTGATCATTTCTATTTTCCAGACATAGCAGCAGAGATGCCTGTCTTTAGGACTTTCATGATTTGGAAGGGTGCACAGACCTGCACAGGTGTACATACAGGCATATTTGGACAGTGACAGAAACACATTCAATGCAAAGTAGCATGGCATGGGAGGACTGGCCAGCCAGTAGTGAAGCAAAGTAAGTATTTGTTAAATATTTTAAATAGCACCTTCTAGATAGCATTAGCACCATTAATATGAGCTAGGGTGGTATAACTGGTATTAGAGAAGAGAGGATCAAAGAAGGCATCATGGGAAGAAGCTTAAGCTAGTATCCGGTCAAGGGTGACCAGCTGATGAGTAAAGGAAGGACAGCAAAGGGAAGAGAAGAAACTACGTGTGCATGGTTCTTTTGAGAGTAGCAAGTCTTTCAGCTGGGTGAGACTCAGCCCCAGGGCTGGAGAGGTCTGCAGGTGCAAGAGAGTCCTACATGGCATGAAAAGGAGGTAATTCAACTGTAGGAGATGGAGAAGGCTTATCAAAGGTTTTTTGTTTTACTTTTTAAAAAGATTTTTGTTTACTTATTTGAGAGAGTGAGCAAGAGAAAGTAGAGCAGGAGGGGCAGAGAGAGAAGCCGACTCTGCATTGAATAGGGAGACTGATTTGGGATTCTGGACCCTGGGATCATGACATGAGCAGAAGGCAGGCACCCAACTGACTGAGCCACGTAGGTGCCCCAGTTATCAAAGGTTTTTAAGCGGGAGAAGTAACAGAAATTTTCTTGCAGAGGAGGTGCTCTACAGGAGTAAAACTATTTAGAGGCAAGTAGAGAGCCTGGACTAGAGAGGCATGGAGACCAGCCATCATCCCCCTGTCCCTTCTGACATCTCTGTACCACAAGTTCCCAGGCCCTGTTCAGGACTCCAGACCAAGAGGACCAACTTCCTTTGTATTGAGAAGGGCTGAGTTTGAACTGAATGAGTAAAATCACAAGCCCATTTTCTTTCAGTAATTCCTTTCCTTCTTTCCCACTGCAGTGCACTTTCTATAATTTATTCATCCCAGGGTGCACTTACAGAGTGCATCTGCTTCATCATTATTTTATTATTTCTTCTTGCTTTAAAATTGCATGAGCTCCTGAGAAGCAGAGATGATGAACAGGGAAAACAGCTGGGATCTTGCTAGACGAGGACTGTAGCTAAGTTTTGGGGGGGGCCTCTCAGTCGTCTGTGTAGTCTTGCCCATCCACCTTTTATATTCTTTTGTTCATTAATCTTTCAATATTCAAAATTAAGGCCCTCTAATGTCTTAGATGACCTCCCTTCCCCCCACCTATATTCATTTTCCCAAACCCACTGCCATCAAGTCACACCCTTGCTAAAAAATCCTTCAAATGTTCTAAAGTCTAATTCCTCAGCACAGTAATCAAAGCCCTTTAGAATCTGCCTCAATTCAATTTCCTTGATATTTCCTATAATTCAAATTTAATCAAATTGTTTCTGGAATGCTTTGCTCTCCCTTCACTACCCACTTTTCCCGCCATCTACCCCCCCCCACCTTTTTCTCTAGTGCAAGACACACATGATTCCACCTCCTCTATGAGGCATTTCCTACCCTCTCAATTTCTCAAACTTTTATCAAGACTGCAGTGTCCTACTCCATTAGTTTACTAATCTTTTCTTTGGCTTAAAGAGTGTCATACGTAATGGTAATTAATTATCAAAGACAGAAAAGAGAGAAACAGTAATATTCACCAAAATGTATTGTTTCCTCTGCTCCATCAACAGGAATTGATTATTCACTTATTTCTAGAGCTCAATCTTGAACTTTGGCTTTTAATGGCAATGGAAGAGAAGGCCTCTATTTAAAGATGTATCTCCCTAAAACATCAACTAATATTACATATACTTGCCTCTTGGTTCAATTTTAAATATTTTTCAGAAACAGGAAATGATGTAAAAAGACATGTTACATTGACTTGGTTTGGAATCAAGCAGCCAACACTTTTGGGAGAAATAACAATGTGAATTCCGTCCATTGTGATGCAAAAAAAGGCTTCTAATTTATTTGCTTGGTGCAAAAGAATGATTACATTGCCCATTATCCCTGAGGGAACCAACTGCTTCCTCAATTCTTCTTCTTTAACCTCTATCTGTACTTATTAAAATGTATCAAAATATAATAGGGTTGCCCATCTATGGAGAGCTAATGCTACTTTATTCCTTGGTGAGATCTCTAACCTAATACTTTAAACCATGAGCACAGGAGCATTCTGAATGTACACACACAAGCAATTTTGCAGGAAGCATCCTGTTTGTAAAGATGTGAACTCAATTCAACAGCATGCAGACAAATTGTACCTCAGAGCTCTTGCCCATTAAATAGGATCTTCCTCAGTACCTATTTGTTTGTGCGTAGTTTAAGAAAAAGTAAGGGAAAATAAAGCAAGTAAGAAAGTTAGTGGTAGAGCTCAATCTCGTAATGACTTTGGACTACTGTAACTGAACTTCACTCTTTTCTAAGAGCATAACAATTTCACCACAAAAATACAACTGTTACTTAAGAAAACTGCATATGAGAACACATATTTCTTTTTTTTTAAGAGTTTATTTATTCATTTGACAGTTGGAGATCACGAGTAGGCAGAGGCAGGCAGAGGATGGGGCAGAGGGCAGGGGTGGGGGAAGCAGGCTCTCCGCTGAGCAGAGAGCCCCATGCAGGGCTGGATCCCAGGACCCTGGGATCATGACCTGAGCCAAAGGCAGAGGCTTTAACCCACTGAGCCACCCAGGCGCCCCAAAAACACATATTTCAATTGAATGGGCTGGATAATGTTAACTTTTACAACTGGTAGAATGCTAGGTTGAATCAGCTAGTTATGTTTTTTTGATTCATGTATCTCTGTTAAAAACTCCTCACCCAGACCTCCTTAGCAATTGCTTTCATATTAAATTAGTGACACCACTTTACTTTGCATCTATAAAAATATAATAAAAAATTATAAATATAATGGCAATGATAATGATACTCTTTTTAATTGAATGTCACGTATATATTAAGTGTTATAGTAGGCAACTTTTAATTCATTTTTAACAATTCTTCCTCTATTCCATGAAGCTACTATATACAGAGTTCTATGGTTGGCATTGTGACCAAGGTGAAAAATGAAGAAGCAGAGGAGGAAAGAATGGCAGAAAAGGGGCAGAGAAGGAAGGAGAACACTAAAATTAAAACATCATCTGTACCTTTACAGAGCTAATGATTTAAGAGAGGGAGTGTGGGGAACATCTTTCAATTCTGCACATAGCATGTTTTGCAAAGATTTTTAGTTGCTTTCCTAAAGAAAGAAATTAAACTGGAAATAGTTTATATGTATAGATTATATAAAGAGTGATTTTTGGAAGAAGTTCAATCAGCAGGCCAATACTCAAGAAAAGCCTTAGATCTCCACCAAATGTTTAACAAATAAATTTATATGTTTGACATTATCAGAAAATATTTGAGAGGTATGAATTTTTAGGATTTTTTTCCTATTTAATATACATTAAAAAACAATCAACTAATCTGTAGTCCTTATCCATAAAGGGGGTGTCTTTGCCACGTGGAAGAAGGTCACTCAACCACTGTGTGCCAGCACTATCATTTACCCTAAATCAAGCTAACTCCAAACTTCAGTACTTCCCACCATTAGGTAAACATATGAAATATCTCTGTATAGCCAAATGAATGGTGCATGATGTTCACAAACACAATGGAGGCTCCAAAAAGCAGGAAGCAAATGTAGGCATGTGAAAGAGTCTGATCACAGGGTCATGCTTGGTTTCCAATCTTGGGGTACCTGATAACAATGAATGGTGACAGGACACAGGCTCCTAAGGAAAGAGTACTTCATGGTCTTTTTGTTTCCCTACTCCACTTTTACCTTTCTAAACCTTTTATTCTTCAAATTTTCTTTGGAATCTATGGCTCTCATCACTCTTGAAAGCTATCAGTGCCTTTCAGAGCCCAGAATTTCTTTCCCAGTATTCTGTGCAGCAAGAGGCCACTGAGAGCCATGGTCATGCCATGGCCTGTGCTGAGTACTAGGGAAGAAGAAATGAAGGGGTTTGGGATCCTTTGTTGGGGAGTTTAATGAGAACTGGTGTATTATGAGATGCAAACAATGCGAAAAGTTGTCCTCTGGAAGAAGGTAGGTTGTAAATCACCAAATACTTACTTTGTGCCTCCTATGGGCCAGGGAATGTTCTAGACATTTTATCAGCCATAAAGGAGAACATCTACCACAGATTCATTCAGGTTATATTCATTAATAAGTCAGTTCACTTATGAATGCATCACTAAATAGCAAGGAAACCAAAAGTGTGATTCCTTTATTTGAGAATGTGTCACTTCTATTGACAAATGATAAACACATCACTCGTTCATTTTGGGAGAACAGTATGTCCTAGAAAAGTATGATAGAGCACTGCTATTCTCCGAGTTCCAGCTGAAGTTTTCACTAGCTCTCAGGAGATGTATTGTCCTAAGACTGCCAACTACATGAAAGCAGGAAAGATTTCCACTTATTCTTAAACTCTTCCTCCTGTGTATGTTAATTTTATTTAGCTTATAAAATTACTTGGAGAGCTAATATTTACTGGAATTGTAGCATACTAGATATTGCACACTGATTGCATTAATTCAAATGACCACAATCTTATTAGGCTGCTATTATTAGTATCTCTAGTTTACAAGGGAGGAAATGGGAGTCTTAGAAAGTCTAGTATATTGCCCAGCTTCAGTCAATTATTCAGTCAGTAAGTGGTAGTGACAGACTTCAAACCAGGCAATCTGGATCCCAAACCCAAGGTTATAATGACTGTACCATTATGCTTACCCCAAAGGCAGCTTTCCACCCACATCTTTTCTTATCAGGAGTAAAACTAAGAACGATTCTCCAATTATGTTTCGATAGTATAGTCTTCTTTGACATAAAAAATCTGGTAACACATGGCCTAAAGCCTGGGCTGCAAGGCTATAGGTAACATAGTATCAAACTTGGAAAGATATAAACTTGCCCCATGGTTAGGACATTAAATCTTTTGCTCAGAATACCTTAAATTCCAGCAGTCACCATGGTCACAGAGCTAATAACCCTAGGCAAGGAGCTTTCAGCCCGGGACTGGAATAGTGATTGAAATGGAAGCTGCTTGTAATTATCTGAATGATTTTGGGCTTTCAAGTTCAATTCCACCAACACTGCATCATAAAACTAGGGCATTTATTACGTGTTTCTAGCAAAAGAAATGGCTCTAAATAAAGCACCACCATCCTCACAATCATATTGAGCTACCTTGAGTACTCAGAGCAAACATCAACTTCGTCAGCTTATGCCATGATCAACCAGCAATTCATAAGCCCCAAATACTCCTGAATATCTCCATTTTTACTGAAAAAGCCCAGAAAATAAAGATTCAAATTATTATAAGAGAAGAAAGGGTGGTTGGGGAAGGAGTCTGTGTCGGGAGGAGTTGTTTGCTTTCCTTAAAATATGTATAAATATTTTACAAAAAAACAAGTGTTTGTGTGTTAGTGGCATACATTAAATTTTCATTTTCAAAAAAGTCCATCTAGTCATTAATTCACCAAATGTCATTTGAGTGTCTGATGTGTCAGGCATTCGACTAGTCATGATTCAACAGTGGGTAAGATTAAAAGGAAAATAACCTTAACGCTTCCCATAGTTAACAGAAGGGCACAGCCCACTGGCTCCAGCTTACCTGGGTTCATATTGCAGCATCAGAAGTGATTAGCTGTGTGGCTTTGTTCAAAACAGTTATCTTTTAACTTCCTCACCTCAAGTATGATGATAGCAATACTAGCACCTGCCACATAAAATGTTTGTGAAAAGTATAGGATGTTAATAATATATTTAAAGAGTTTAGAATAGCCCTGTTTGGTACTTGCTAAATTCCATATAAATTTTGGCATTATTAGTCCCATGGGCAATATTTTCCCACAGGCTCTTTCTCTACCTAGACCAACAGGGCACTGATAACCATGTAGATGGATATAGTATATTATATGATTATGTCAATATAGAGATTTTCATAGCTCTGAAATAAAATAACATGAAAAAATACTGTGTGTGTGTGTTTGTGTGTGTGTGTATGGATAAGGACATCGTCTTTGGACACAGATCGCCTGGGGAGAATATTAGCTTTACCACTTCCTATCACTATTAGCCTTAGGTGATTTAAATTTTCTTTCTGTGTCTCAATTTCATTATCTATGTTGAAAACAACCCGCATCCTAGTGTTGCTGTGATCATTAGGGCATGTAACTTCTACTGTTTTACAGCACAAGGGCGCTGAGCTTGATTTAATGCTCTGACATCACTGTCTTGAAAATCTTAATAATTTCTGAACAAGGGACTCTGCATTTTTATTTTACACTGAGCACCACAAACTATGTGGTCAGTTGTGGCAAGAATTAAATGGGTTAGTATATGGGAAATGCCACAAGGAAAACACTATGTGTTAGCTATTATATTATTATATTTTCTTTATATATTATAAATTCTTATTTCCAAATGGTTACAGAAATCCAATATTTTTGTTTTCACTAGAATAGGAAAAAAATATTTGTATTTGTGCAGAATTTAAACAGTTACTTATATTAGCATTAAACATGATATACCACTGGCTATAAAATGTTACTTTCATGAAGAATATGTTAGTTTTATGATAGGCTTTGACTACAGATTTCTTGCCTATGACTAAACACTAGTTCAGAGCAACTTGTGGGGGTGTGGGTAGTAAGGGCAGGCCCTGGGAGGAAAAGGTCAAACACTTTTTGAGCAGCTCTTATATGCAAAATGGTGCAGTGGGCATTTCTTCCAATACTTGGAGTCCTCCTGGAAAGTAGGTATTATCATCCTGTTCATTAACAGAGGGCAAAACTGAAGTTCAAGGAATTCAATGCAACCTAAACAGAATCATAAAAAAGGGTCAAGATTCAAACACTGGTAATTCTAACTACAATTTCTCTATGCCCATTTCTCTCTACCTTGGTTGGGGAGTGTATGAGTGGCATATTTGTAAGCCCCTCATTTTATATATACATGAGGATTTAAGTAAAAGAAGTTGCTTTAAAAGCAAAAACAAGAAAAAGAGTATGGAAGTGCCTAATCACTATATTGTACAGCTGAAACCACCATAGCACTGTATGTTAACTATGCTGGAATTTAAAAAAAAAAAAAAGTAAAATTTTCAAACTGGAAAAAAATAAATAACAAATAATAAAAATAAAAAGTACCCATATGTTAATTATGCCTTCCTCACACACAAAACATGTACTTAAGACCAAGCAATAGCCCAGGGTCCATTATGTAATGGGTTCTGAAATAATTTTTCATCCATTCAATATTCTTTGAGAAAAGGAATGAGAAGTACAGCAGATACCAGAGTGCATGGTCCTGAAGGATGTCCTAAATGCTAGAAATGTCTCTGGGAGATTCCACTATTGTTCTGTAATTCTACGCAATGCGAAATCCATAAAGACATTCAAGGAGGAAAATAAAGAGGAAGAAAATGGCCCAACAAGAAAGGAAAAGCCTGAGAAACAGGAGAGGCTTATTTCATATTTCTTCACTTTGCATGGAGGGTCTTACTGTATGTAAAATATCAGTAACACAAAGTGCAAAAGCAGCAACTGACTTTGAAAACAAAAAAAAACAAAAATACAAGACCAAAGTAAACAATTCTCAACCACTGTGTGCAAGCGGAAATGAAAATGAACGTGAAGAAATAAAGGGAAGATTAAAAAAGATTAAAAGAAACATCAGTTACAGACCTTTTTGAACACAAACACTGTACAAATTGGAAGATTTCAAATACCTAAGAAAACAAAGGAGGCTGATTGAAGCTTTCTCTGCCCAGGATGACACTGAGGCCAACAAGTGCATTAACTCTCCTTAAAAGCAGCTCCAAACTACAAAAGAAACACTGTTCAAAGACAAAATAAAAATTCAGGGACTTATCTTAGAGATCAACAAATGGAAATGATAGAGAAAAGGATTTCCAACCTCTTCTGTGGTTCAGGGACATGGCTGCAGGGGGCCTTCTGATGCCCTTTACTGTTAGAGTGACAAGGAATGCAAACACCCTTAGCAGGAGGAAATAGGTTGGTCTTCTCTAAGGCAATCCAGATAGAGGCTCTAGTTTTCTACTAAAGCAGTACTTTGTAAGCTAAAACTATGAATCGCCCAAATAAAGAAATAATTCAATTTTGTTATTGCAGTAACTTTTTATAGTTTTTATTTAAATTCCAGTTAGTTAACATAGAGCATAATATTAATTTCAGGTATACAATGTTGTGATTCAACACTTATATGCAACACGTTCACTCCTCAATTCCGACCAATCTATTTAACCCATCCCTCCTACCCACCGCCCCTCTAGGAACCCTCAGTTTGTTTGCTATAGTTAAAAGAGTCTGTTTCTTGGTTTGTTTCTCTCTCTCTCTTTTTTCCCTATTGCAACAGTTTTCTAAATGCAAAGAGAGATGCTAGGAATTTTACCACTTTTAAATAAAATAAAAATATTTGGAGACATGCTGTTGAATGATAGCACACCCCCCTGATTCCCGTATGTTTTTTCTCTAACTCTGAAAGTCCTGCAAACACAACTGGATGTGGAATTCCAGATACTTTCATAGACTTTTGCCACCCATTTAGATAGGTTATGTCATAGCTGTATAGATAGAAAAGATAAACTTCTTTGCCTGTTTACCAGTGAAGTATGGTACATCACCGAGTGCTAGAACTCATGATGGCAAAAACTGGATTTCATCTGAGAGACTTCACACTTTCCATTAAGCACAAAATTGGCACCTTATTTGAATGCACTTCCCCTGGAACAGGCGCTCAAACTGTTGGCAGATGTAGAGACTGCTTGATGAGCCATCGTCCTAATAGATTCAGATGAGTGGTAGACAACAAGGACCATTCCCTGCTAAGGTCATGGAGGGGATTATATTCAACCACTTATGAAAAGCCTAGAGATGGTGATGTTTAAGGCGTATTTAGGCATCACTGAAAAGACAACTCCAATTCTAAAGGAGAACTAACAGGTGATAGGCTAGAAAGATAGCCCATGTGAATTCCAACCTAAGGATTCTGAACTTTTGTCCTAGACAACTGAGAGAAATTGCAATTTTTTTCAGCAAGAGAGTAGCAAAAGGAAAAAAAAGATGTAGTGCGGAAAGTTTATGTGGTAATGCACAGGAAGAGACAGATAGGCAAGAATGTCAATTAGATGGCTTTTTATGGTTGACTAAGCCAATGTCCTTTTTTTTTTTAATTTATTTATTTGATAGACAGAGGTCACAAGTAGGCAGAGAGGCAGGCAGAGAGAGGAAGAAGCAGGCTCCCTGCTGAGCAGAGAGCCCGATGTGGGGCTCGATCCCAGGACCCTGGGATCATGACCTGAGCCGAAGGCAGAGGCTTTAACCCACTGAGCCACCCAGGCGCCCCTAATCCAACACTCTTAAATCTTCTTGTCTGTTTTCCTCCAGACCTACCTGTTGTAATTCCAATTGGAATAAATCCAACAGCCTTCTTTCCCTGGATGTACAGCTCAGAGTCTTAATTTACAGGTGTTGCCTTGGTATTGTATCTGATTAGCATGCTTTCATTCTCAGTTGGGTCAATTGTATGCCGACCTAATGATCACCAGTCACCACGGAGTCATCTTTTATGTTCCACTGATCACATCATTTTCCTAAATTCAACTCTTATTGCTAAAGTTCCGAAGTTCAGTCCTGGTCCTCGGCTTTTTCTCTTCTGTCTCTATATTCTTTCTTTCCAAACATTTGCATTCATGTCTCCAGCTTTACTCACCAATTTTAAAAGGACTCACATGTTAATATTTTCAGTAAAGACCTGTCCTTTATGATCCACACTTTGCAGTTGGGATCTTCATGTAGTTATCCTAAACTCAACCTGTCTGGGTGCCAAATGGGGATTCATAGCTGATGCTACCCTACCCCATCCATACCCCAAAAACCTTCAGTTGTCTCCAGTATGCCTTACCTCATTTAGCTCACCACCACCTACACAGAGTTTGAACCAAAACCCAGAAGTCATCTTGGCCCCTTAACTTTCCTTTGCTCTCATATTTGATCTCTCAGCAGTCCCTGTCACTTCTAATTCCAAGTATCTTCTTTCTTATCCTTCTCACCTGGCCAATGCGGCTTCTTTCTATTTCAGCTCAGTTTTCACTGCCTCAAAGAAAGTGTCTAATTTTCCTATGTCATTCTTCCATATTTTACACATTCATATATTGAGTTTGATTGGCAATATGCAAACTATGTAGACTGAGGGAGCGGGCAGAAAGGAAGTCATTACCTGGAGAGGCAGGCTAAGGCACAAGACAGAGGCTTAATCTAGAAAAGCAAATCTGCAAGGATTGATAATACTAGAGACATGTGAGCATAAAATAAATGGAAAGAAAACAGAGGAGTTCAGGTCTCCCATTTGGATATGGGGTAGACAGAAAGAGAGAATGAAGAACAGGGTAGGGCTAAGCAAAGAGCAACCACACTCATTTAATTATGCTAATTAAGTGAATCAAAATTTTACCTAGGTTACATGGATGGCAGCATATCTTCAATTTATTTTTGGGTGCTGTCTAATCATCATTTCCCAACTGATCTTGTGAAGCAATCAGCACGTGGTACCAGTGTTTCTCATGCCAGTTTAACCTGTGAATAGGTATATTACTTCAGCTGAGTTGCTTCACTGTGATCAGATCCTCCACTATTTTTGAAAGGTCATTAACTCTATTTTACAAAAGAGAAAATAAGGATGAGAGAAGCTCAGGCATGTGCCCAGGTCACACAGGCAATGAGTGATAGGGTCAGGATTAGAACTCTGACCTCAGATCTGTGCAACCCCATGTACCAGCTCTGCACCCTGTACAGCAGAGCTCTCAAAGGATGAGACTCACCAAGCCCTGCTCCCTGCACCCCCAGTGGTCCTTGGAGTGCTAAAGTAACAAATTCAGGCCAGGCTGAAGTTCTCAAGGCTGCTGAATTGGCAGCCCAGGATGCTTGATCTGGGCAGGTCCTGAAATCACCTAATCCCTCTTTTGATTAAAAACTGATCACTGGGACGCTGGGTGGCTCAGTTGGTTAAGCGGCTGCCTTCGGCTCAGGTCATGATCCCAGCGTCCTGGGATCGAGTCCCACATCGGGCTCCCTGCTCAGCGGGGAGCCTGCTTCTCCCTCTGCCTCTGCCTACCACTCTGTCTGCCTGTGCTCATGCTCTCTCTCTCTAACAAATAAATAAATAAAATCTTTAAAAAAAAAAACTGATCATTATGTTCTGGCTTTTTAGACCATGTTAAGATATTGCAACCAATGGGACTGACACCATCCAGGGTAGAGATCCAGTCATAGACTAATTCTTCTGTAACAATGTGGCTTATTGAGAGTGAGATACAGAAGTCCCAAGTGTTGCAGGTGCTTTAAGGGTCCAAGGCACTGAAGGGTGATAGATTGGCAAGGCACTGATGAGGACTTCAGGGCATGTGGTCCATGGAATGGCAAGATCTGATCTGACAAACTGATGGGGGAGGCTGTGACCTCAGACTTCACAAAACCAAGTCACTTTTCACCTAAGAAGGAACCTGGAACTTGGACATACTCCCCACCAGAATTATAGGGCAGAGAATGAAGCTGAACCTCCAGGGTCCCTCTCCTGCACGATCCCCTGGGGATGCTGGGGGTTGATGGGAAATGCAGAGTATTCCGGATGGAGAGGAGAAGCCAAATCGCAATCAGGAAACTTTGATGTAATTAGTTTTTCAACACTTTGCTTATAAAAAGTACAAAAAGGAGACCTGGATCACCAAATCTCCGGTAAGTAGTTGTAAATTCTTATTTTTTTATGTTTGTAAATTTGTATTCTTTTCTTAAAAAGGGCCACAGAATTGTATAAGCTTTAGGATCCACAAGGGTGAATCTCTGTTTTGTGGGTCCTGGAGCTTATGACCTTACGTTTCTCTCCTGTTTTACATTGAATATGTTTTTTTAATATTATTGCTAGACAAATAAGCTAAGGGAGAAAGATAATGATGGAAACCACATAGTGGGAGTTGGAGAACTTTCTATAGGTTACAGGAACAACAGGTATTCTTTTTTTTTAAGGTTTATTCATTTGAGAGAGAGAGAGACAGAGAGAATGTGTATGTGTGAGTTGGGGAAGGAGCAGGAGGAGAGGGAGAGAATCTTCAAGCAGACTCCCCACTGAGCACAAAGCCAGACACAGGGCTCAGTCTCATGACCCATGAGATCATGACCTGAGCCTAAACCAAGAGTCAGATGCTTAACCAAGTGAGCTACTAAGGCACCCTGGAACAACAGGTATTCTATCTCAAATCTCTACAACTATGCTTGCCCTTTTGACTACAAAAAAAAGGACATAGAACCAGAGAGGAAGGATTCCCAGATTAACTAATAATCACAAGAATTATTCCATCTCTAACAATTTATGATATTTTGGGTGAGTCTATGGTATGTGTGTGTGTGTGTGTGTTCTGTGTGTCTATATTTCTGTGTGTTTAGTTCATATGTGTTTGTGCTCTGAGTACTAGAGTTGGGGCTAAGAAGCATTTTACTTATCTGTGAAAGAAATATAAAGACAGAGAGACATAAAAAGAGATGTGAAAAACAAGAGCAAAGAGACAGAAAGAGGACTGGTGAATGATGAGAAGCAAGAGTGGGAAGAAATGATGGGTGGATGGAGGGAAGAAAACATGGAGGATGAGTGATACAAGATTTTTCCAATCACCAGAAGAAAGGTTGTCTTGATGCCTTTGGAAAGTGAAAATAATAATTTTAAAAGATCTTCTGACCCTCCTGACAAAGTAACTCAGTCAATTAATCTTTAATTGGAAAAGTCTCCTCTCATCACCTGGGCTCCAAAAGGGGTAAAAATGTAAGAAGCCATATGTTCCAATCTTTTGATTCTTGTTTCACAGTTTTGATAAATGTGTCTCACGGGGGCCATTTCTGCCAATGGCAAAGTTGCTTTACGTTTCAGAATTTGCCTTCTAGCAGTCGCATAAAATCTCACCACTACAAATTGCCGGGAACTCTGGAGTTCTGAAGCAAATAAACCAGAATTGGTAGGGAGTTTGGGTAGTAAAATTAAACTGAAGAACCAGGAAAATAAAGTACCAAAAGTTCAGAACTCTTTGTTCAACTCAAGAAAATCATTATCACTAGAAAATTGTATATTGCCTCCAAGACAAATAATGCCTATTAGTGGGACTAATTTCCAAATATCTCAATTTCACAACTTTAACTTATTATTCCTGATTACTATTGCTACTATTATTTCTATCATAAGTGGCTGACTAGACCAAGTTATTTGTTTTCATTTTTATTCATACTTAATCTCCATAATTGCTCCTTCATATTTATACAATGCTGGACTTTTGATCTGCAACATCACATATCTGGGCCTACAAGACACCACTGATTCTAATAACACCAATATCTGATATCATGGCAATTGATAGGTGGTGGTGTTGAGGGAAGATGAAGAAGAGAAAAGGGAGCCAGGTCAATTTCATGAGCACTGGACTTATTGGAAGGACAGTTCACAGAAACAACACAGAAACAACACAGCTCAGCCTGAAACTCATGTCCTTCCGGTTCTGTACCCTTCAACAACAGCATGATGCTTAACTGCCACCAGATCATAGAGTCTATCTATGATGTCAAAGTGGATGTAGTTTCCAAATTCATACTCTCTACCCTCTGCTTATAAAAGGATAATTTTGTTTCACTCACCCTTAAGTCACCAGAGTCTTTGAGACCACCTGGCACATGAAAGACACCTGGCACACTCAGTACTCTCCTCTCCTGATTGAATTATTCAGTGGATGGAAAAGCTTCTGATAGTACCTCAGTGGTCTTTCAATATCTAGGCAGAGCATGGGAGCTTGATCTCAAATATCAACTTACAGATACTTCCTTTTTGTTCTAGTCACTTTGAATAGAAGACACACCAAGATACTAAGACCACAGTCCTTGAAATTTTAAAACTGGTGCAAACTTGGCCTATCAAGAAAATATCCTATCTAATAAAATGGAGTCTTATTACTTCTCAGTGAAAAAGCAGACAACGCATCCAGGCCAAATCTTTATGTATTTTGATAATCTGATTGAATTCAAAATATCAAACATCAAAAATCTAGGAATCAGGGCATATAATAGAATCAGAACTGTGGAACCAAACAATGAAATATATTAGCCACGTCCAGGATCATTTAGGCTATACTTTGACTACTCCTGAGTTCACAGGATGCAGTTCCTCTTTTCTATGTCATTCTTATCCCCTTGTAGTACCGCTGAAGCCAACTATATTATAAACAATTCTGAGTTCCCAGAGAACCTGTTTTTGTTTTTGTTGTTGTTGTTGTTTGTTTTGTTTTGTTTTTTAGCCATTCTGCAAGAAGTTCGTTTCTTACTTGAAGGGCTTACAAATGGAAGTAAAGGCAAGCAGGCAAACAAATTTTAAGAAGGAGAAAGAAAGAAAGAAAGAAAGAAAGAGGAAGGAAGGAAAGAAGGAAGGAAGGAGGGAGAAAGAAAAACAGAAAGAAAAAGAAGAAAAGAAAAAAAGAAAAATTTGGCTGGATTTTTCACTTCCTTAATTTCTAATAAAGAACAGCAGTGGTGAGCAAAAAAAAAAAGGTACAAATTTAAGTCCCATACTAATTTTATTGATGTATTTCCATTGCATATCAAGTGTCTATAATTAGCAGATGCTCATCAAAATTTTGGAAAGCTATCAGTATTATCTCTAAAATTTCCTGCCTCTGTGTGTGTGTGTGTGTGTGTGTGTGTGTGTACACATATATACATATAAATGTTAAATTACCTGGGATATCCCAACCATAATGTCACTTGAGAGTCATTCTTGAGATGAATCAGGACTTAGTTGAACCATTAAGCTTGTCAATGATTCTGAGGTCTGTCTTCCCAAGTTCAGAGCAATGGTGAAAAGCAGGTGCATAATAGCATTCTGACCTTCTCAAGGAACAGGACAGACGCTGCCTGGCCCGGGTGCCACAGGCCCTTATTGATATACTTTCTCAAGTTTCCCTTTCTAAAAAAAATTTATTTGCCTCTTCTTTTGAGATTCTCTCAGGCTTATGAGTTAGACAAAAATGGCACTTAGGGTTAAAGCATTTTGAGCCTCACATGAAAGAGCTTGTCAGAGGCCATCGACATGTAGACTAAGGCATCTACTGCTAAGAAATGTTAAGTCACAGTTGGAAAGCAACGTTAGCATCAGATCATTGGTCCTGCCTCTTGTCGGGGAGACAGCATTCTTCATGTCTGCCATAGACCTGAGGCATTAAAGGGCCATTTTGGGGCTGTGTTTATACTTAAAACCTTGATATTGCCTGGGGGCTGGTGCATGTTTTTTGTAGAAAGACAAAAATCTCTGTGTGCCACAAAGGAAGGAGTTGGCCATGAGAAGTCTGCCAACTTCCTTTAGGCCTTAGGCTATGCTTTGACCACTCCTGAGTTCACAGGAATGCAGTTCCTCTTTTCCGTGTCAGCGCTGGAATCCAAGGTGAGCAGACTGGACAGAGAGGCAGGCGTATTCTGCTCTGGACTCAAGCCAGAAGCCCAGAACTCTCCTACTTTTTACTGAAATCTGGCACTATTGAACCTCCTAGCTATGTTAAAGATGTCTGTTAAGAGTCACTGTTGCATAAAAGTTTTATGTGATTTGCAAGAGCCTCGCTAAGCTACACATTTATTATGTATTGCATATTTGTAAGCCAAGCCACAAATATTTATTAGCATATTCAAGTGAAAAAAAAGAATGAGCGCATGGCTGGAGTATTGAGAATAAGGAGATGTGGCATAATCTGCCTCTGGAAATGCAACTAACAGGAAGCCACGATGTGTTGTAACAGTGCAGGGTGAAGGGTGATGGCTTGAGGTACACATCAAACCTGTGGTTTGAAAAGAACACTAGCTGCAGTAGGGTGATGATTAAAAGGGTTAAACGAAGGGCAGTGCCACACTGGAAATTATTCAGCATTAGTCCACCAAACTATAAATGGTAACTTTGGCTATTATGGTGGAAGCAAAGATAAAAGGAAATGGATGGATCTGACAGACATGAAGTAAAATTTTACAAATGGCAAATAAAGGAGCAAATAGTGTTGGAGAGGAGGCTCAGGGTTTTGCCTGCTGAAGTTGATGGGGACAGTGTGTTATGAAGATTTTTATTTATTTATTTATTTATTTATTTATTTGAGAGAGAGAGAGAGAGAGAGAGAGAGATCACAAGCAGGCAGAGAGACAGGCAGAGAGAGAGGAGGAAGCAGGCTCCCCGCTGAGCAGAGAGCCTGATGTGGGTCTTGATCCCAGGACCCTGGAATCATGACCTGAGCCGAAGGCAGAGGCTTTAACCCACTGAGCCACCCAGGCACCCCAGGACAGTGTGTTATGCTGAGAGGTGAACAATGGAAGATAACCAACTTCAGTGGGGTAACTGGGATGTCAGTTACCAGCAGGTTGAAGTCAATGTGCCATTGAGACATTCAAGGGAAGAAGTGATGGAAAACTAGACCATACAAGAAAGTTTGAGCTCTATATAAAAACTTTGAAAATCCTGGGCACATAGATGCTAAAAGAATATCAGGAAGAACTCTAACATGTAATGATGTAGAAGCAGCAGCTGAACTTGAAGTTATGGCCACAAAGAAGGACCCAGACAGTGGCATGAAAGCCAACAGAGTATAACACCAATGATGCCCAGAGGAAAAGAAAGGCACAACAGAGAGAGGCTGGGTTCACCATGGTTAAAATATCACTGAGGTTTCAAGGGAGATGAGTGCTCAAACATGGCCTTCACACTGTGGTATGGAGATACACGAACTCTGTTGTTTCGATGGGCTCAGGAATCAAAGTGGGATAAGGGAGAAAATGAAAACATTAGGGCTACTGGTCTGGTCGGCAAAACAAGGAATCAAGGAACTAGAGATGCTTACTGAGGTTCATAAAAGCAGATCAAGGTGGGTGTAACTGAACAAGCCGGTCAGGGTGAGATGATGTTTTCTGAAAGCAGAGCAGTTGAATAAATACAGAGGTGACAGTTTGGCCCAAGGTGTGATGATGGGAGTGGGTGGATATGATGGGAGTGTGAGGGGAAAAAAAAAAGAAAGAAAATGTCAGAGAGGAGTCTGTCAAGGCCCTGGTGTAGTACTGGAGTAATGGCAACATTTTAATAAAATATTGCATGTGAAAAATCCTTTAGCTGACAATAATAAGGATAGGATTAATTGTGCTCTATTGTATCTCAAAGGATAATATTTTGTTCTTCAAGAACTGAAGAAGTAAAGGCTATTAGAAAGGGAGTGGGTGAATTTGGAAGGGGAGGTGAACCATTAGAGACTATGGACTCTGAAAAACAATCTGAGGGTTTTGAAGGGGCGGGGGGTGGGAGGTTGGGGGATCCAGGTGGAGGGTATTGGAGAGGACACAGATTGCATGGAGCACTGGGTGTGGTGCAAAAATAATGAATACTGTTACGCTGAAAAAATTAAAAAAGAAAGAAAAAGAAAGAAAGAAAGAAAGAAAGAAAGAAAGGGAGTGGGTAAGCAGCAGGATACCAAATCCACTTTCAGACCATGAGGTGCATGGGGAAAGAACATAAAAATTGTCAACAGAAACTTTCCCTGGAGAAGGAGAGTCCACATGGCACAATCAGGTTTTAGGAAGGTGAGGAGGTGGAGCAGATCCTGAGGGAAAACAATGGCTGAGGATGTGAGTGGAAGATATCTATGAAATATGGAGGCACAATGCCAGGTATCACAGTGCGTGACTTTGTGAGAAAGAAAAGGGAGTGAAGGGTCAGGGAAGCAGCTGGAAAATGTGGCTCATGAGCTGCGGAGGACTGATGGAAACCAGGATATGGTACGAACACAGTGAATATTCTCCAATGAAACATGAATAGAGAGAACAGGTTGTGTGAGTCTCAGGTGTCTCTCCAACCTGGCTTTGGCTCCCTTGGCAAATGGTTCTGACCATGACTGATGACTGTACCACCACGGGAGAGAGCACAGATATGCGCTGTGGGGGCCCCAAGGTTATGGTGACCCTTGGGACTACTGCTTATACATGTCCATCACATACCCAATTGAGAAGGTTGGAAAGTTACGGAAGAGATTATATCAAGCTTTATGAGTTCCTGGGCCCCCTGAAGACCATCCGTCCATAAACCCCAACTTAATTACCATGGTCCACCTTATTAAGACTAAACCCCAAGCTGCTTAACTTTGTTGCTAATATGTTCACTTTAAATAGCTTGTGCCTAGTGGGCTTGGGCCACATTCCCAGCAATAATTAATCTGGATGAAACCAATCCTCCTTTCCATTAATTAAGGAATGCCTTTTACCCAATAATTAAAAGAAAATCTTCATTAGCAAATTGTTATTAATCCACCACTGATGAAAAAGAATGTTTGGGAGTGTGTATCTCAAATGCTTCATAGGTTACGGGATTTATTGACAGGTTTTTAAAATTTATTTATTTATTTTTTAAAGATTTTATTTATTTATTTGACAGAGAGAGATTACAAGTAGGCAGAGAGGCAAGCAGAGAGAGAGGAAGAAGCAGGCTCCCTGCCAAGCAGAGAGCCTGATGCGGGACTCGATCCCAGGATTCTGAGATCATGACCTGAGCCGAAGGCAGAGGCTTAACCCACTGAGCCACCCAGGCACCCCGACAGTTTTTTTTTTTAATCATCTAGTACTTAAGAGGACTGATGGATGGAATGAGAATACACGAAGCAGAGGTGGCAGTGCAAAGAAAAATAACAAAAACTTTATAATTTATAGCACTTACTAGCCCAAAGATTGAAGTAGCTCCAGTACAATTGCTTTTGTGTGATGATATACATTATGGCAATACAAAACTCATTTAGAAGTATGGTTTTAAGAGAAGTTAAGAGTTAAGGGGAAAGTAGACTTGACATGTAAATAAGGCAGTGCACACTGGGGGCTTTTCCAGTTCTACCACAGGCAGAGCTGGCCCAGGAAGGGGGCATGCTGTGGATCAACACAAGGTTGACCAGACTGATGACCTGAGAGCTTCCGGAGAAATCTTACATTCACTCAGGTCAGTGACGTAGCAGGTCAGTAGGCTTGGATGTGTTTCCCGGCCCCAGAAACACTTCTAACAATTGAGTTTTCAAAGTCCAGATAGGATTTGGGTATGGAAGGCTGGTTATACATGTACCCATCACTGGTGGCACCCCAGAGCATGAGATGGAGTGATGGCAGCCTCGAGCATCTTCACATAGACCCCACATTCCTAATATCTGTGGTGACGGTGCTAATGTCCTCCCTTGGTAAGAACACATCTCCCTAAACCTGCAAACCCTCGGCAAGCAGCTGACACCCTTAAAGGTCTCAATGGGTTTTCAAAAAGTCAACAGACACCCTCTTTCCCACTGCATGTTGAATGAGGCTGTCCACATTAGCAGCCAGAATTTCCATTCACCTTCTGCCAACTCCCTTTAAGACGTGAGGCTCGGATGCATGGTCATGGAAAAGATATCCTGATAGCCTATGGTTTTTCTTCACATCCCTGCTCCACACAGCCCTTTTCAGGTTAATACTCTCTGTACACGCCGGCTTTTTTTGTTCTTCTCCTATGAAAATTTTAATTCTAGTTGACTTATGCAATTCAACACCTGGCAAAGCCAACGACAGATGGGCTCAAACAAATCTCAGTCCCCACTCCGCCTCAGTCCCTGCTCAAGCTCTTTGGTCCACATCCTAATTGGACAGGAAAAACTATCACCATTCATGACCTTGGTTCAGTTCATTTATCTCTTGGAAACTCAGTTTTTATTTTATTTTATTAAGATTTATTTATTTGAGAGAAAGAGAGAGGGAGAGACAGAGCAGAGAGAGAGAGGCAGAAGAAGACAGAAAATCCTGAAGCAGACTTCCCATTGTGCACGGAATCTGTTGCAGGGCTTGAATCCAGTACCCTGAGATCATGACCTGGGCTGGAATCAAGAGTCTGCTGCTTAAACAACTGAGCCACCCAGGCACCCAAGGAAACTCAGTTTTTAATTGGAATAATTATTCCTACATCACTAAAGATTGCTAGTAATCTATCCAATATCCTTCTCTCCTCTTGTTTGGTAAGAGAGCATGATATTTCATTTGGAATGACAATGAGCACAACTAAGAAATTATAGATAGAAGTCATGACATGGAGCTTCAAGGACAGCTCTTCTCACCCCATCTTATTCTTTCATTCTTTTGGGGATGCATATGTGATAGCTGGAGCTTTAATGGCTATCTTGTGACCTTGAGGTGGAAGCTATGTGCTAGAGAGGCAAGACATAAAGTAAAAGGTGCTTGAGACCCCACTGACTTTATGGAACTCTCATACTTGCTCTGGACTCTTACCCTCAGGTCCTTATGTTGTCTGTATATGAGAAGGAAATACACCTCTATTCTATCTAACATCTTTGGCCAAGTTATGAGTATCAAAATGATAGACTTCCTCCCAGCGATGGGATAAGCTTAAACTTGAGAGCGTATATGAAAATTTCAAGGTGGTAGTGGGGACATTGGCTCTCTGCACGTGTCAATTTCCTTGCCCTATACTTTTAGGTGGACTTTTCTGAAACATTATATAGCCATTTGAGCTGTGACTGACTCTGTCTCTGACACTGAGAGTTGAAGCTGTTTCTTTGAGTAGTTTAAGACAAACAGCTTGATGATTTCAATGACTAGCTTTGTGTCTATGTCTTTTAGAGGTTAAGATACCCCAGGCCTCCTATTAATTATAAACACAATTTGTGAAGCTGCTCATGTGTATTTGTGATTTAAAAAACAAAAAAAGTCTTTTAGAACCTTGCTGGTGGCTTTCAACACTTTCTAAAGCAGAGTGCGATTATGTCTGAGAGACAACTAACCTGCAGGGTACCCGTTGCCACCCCTAAACCCACTTCATGTGTTCCTCTGCATTCACATATCAAAGTCACTTCAAAAAAATAATAAAAGAAATGAAAGAAAAGAGAAGAGAAGAGAAGAGATAGCCACAGCAGCTAAGAACGCCAGTCTATTATTTTAGAAACAGGACTAGGTAAGTACAGCAAACACGACATCAATATTTCCAGCAACATTAGCCACATTTGGCTTTGTGTTCTCTTCCCTGGCTTTTAAGAACCTGATTTAATACAGGTTTAGAAAAGAGAGGGTGCTTATCCTCCAAACTCTCCACAAAACACCTCCCTCAGCAGATGGAAAACCTAGCCCCAATTGCTGATGAACTTTCTATATATCTCTGTTAGTTCAAAGACATGCAGCTTTAGCGAGCCAGGGGTCCCTATTTCATGCTCTTATCTGGATCACCTCTTCTTGCTTCTTTTTGCAGAGAAGCATTTAGTTAGTGTGTGTGAACTGTTTGGGGTTGCAATTGATTCATTTCCATACCACCTCAATAGGTCATTATGACTCTCTCAGACCTGCATTCTTAAATAAACCAGCTACATGACCCTAGCTCTGCATAGGGCCTTAAAATTATTGAACTCCTCCCCAACACACACACACACACACACACACACACACACAGTTGTGTAAGCTGTAGAGATCCTCCTTCCTATAACTCCTGTAATTGTCTGAGGACAATTAAATGTAAACAGAATTGTCAGCTGAATCAAAACAAAAATTTTAATTGAGCTGCTGCTACTGCTTGCTCAGTGATTGCTGCTATGCCCCCTGAAGATCCCCCGATAAATCTGACATGGTCCTTGTTCTCAAGAACACCTCACACCAGTCAGAATGCCTAAAATTAACAAGTCAGAAAATGACAGACATTGGTGAGGATGCAGAGAAAGGGGAACCCTCCTACACTGCTGGTGGGAATGCAAGCTGGTGCAGCCACTCTGGAAAACAGTATGGAGGTTCCTCAAATAGTTAAAAATAGAGCTACCCTATGACCCAGCAATTGCGCTACTGAGTATTTACCCTAAAGATACAAATGTAGTCATCCAAAGGGGAACGTGCACCCGAATGTTTATAGCAGCAATGTCCACAATAGCCAAACTATGGAAAGAGTCCAGATGTCCATCAACAGATGAAGGGATAAAGAAGATATGATATGTATCTACAATGGAATACTACTAAACCATCAAAATTATGAAATCTTGCCATTTGCAATTACGTGGATGGAACTAGAGAGTGTTATGCTAAGCAAAGTAATTCAGTCAGAGAAAGACAATAAACACATGATCTCAGTCATATGTAGAATTTAAGAAATAAAACAGGATCAGAGGAGAAGGGATGAAAAAATAAAACAAGATGAAATCAGAGAGGGAGACAAACAGTAAGAGACTCTTAATCACAGGAAACAATCAGAGGGTTGCTGGACGACAGGAGGTTGGGGCGATGGGGTAACTGGATGATGGATATTAAGGAGGGCACATGATGTAATGAGCACTCGGTATTATATAAGACTGATGAATCACTGAAGTCTACCTCTGAAACTAATAATACACTATATGTTAATTAATTGAATTTAAATTAAAAGAGGAAGAAAATATCTCTCTCTTTTAAATATTATGGAAGAGTTTATATAGAATCAGTATGTATATATTTTTTCATTAAATGTTTGGTACACTTCAAAAGTAAACTATCAGATCCTAGAGTTTTCTCTGTATAAAGTAGTTAACTGCATATTCAATTTCTTTTACAAATATTTGAATATTTACATCATGTGTTTTTCCCATGAAGAATTTGGTGATTTGTGCTTTTTAAAGTATTTGAACATTTCACCTAAGTTTTCAAATTCACTGCCATAATGTTGTTCATAATATTTCCCATAGCCTTTTTAATACCTCTAGCAATATATAGCATTTTCATAGCTTTCATTTCTGATATTGATAATTTGCTTTTCTTTTTCTAATCAGATTAGTTTTATTGATCTAAAAAACAGCTCTTATTTTCCTTGATTTTCTCTGCTTTTTCTCTTTTTTCACTGATTTCCACTCTGATCTTTATTATTTCCTTTCTTCTACTTAATTTGCATTTGATTTGTACTTCTTTTCTAGTATTTTTTTAAGAATGCAAGCTAGAGTCATTTATTTTATATGTTTCTTTTCTAATGTAGGCATTCAATGCTTTAAATTTCTCACTACTATTAGTGACATGCCACACATTTTGATAGCTCCATTTTCATTTTCACTAATTATATAATGTTTTCTAATTTCTGTTTTGATTTCTTCTTTGACCCATCTATTACACAAATGTGTATTATTTAGTTTCAAAATATTTGAGGATTTTCCAGAGATCCTCCTCTTACTGATTTATAATTTAATTCTATTGTACTCAGAGAACATACTTTGTATGGCTTAAATTACTTTAAATATATTGAAGCTTGTTTTATGGCCCTGAATATGGTCTACTTGATAAATGCTCTGTGTGCACGTGAAAGGAATGTGGATTCTGCTTTTAATAGAGTGTTTTGTGAATAATTAGGTTAAGTGAAATTACAGTGCAATTCAAATCTTCTATATCCTCACTGATTTTCTCTCTACTTGTTCTATCAATTACTGAAATATGGTGCCAAAATCTCTGACTGTAATTGTGAATGTGTCTATTTCACCATGCTGTTTCTTAAATTTTTGCTTTATGTGTTTTGAAGCTCAGTCATTAGGAGCATAAATATTTACAATTGTCTGCCCTCTTAATGAGTTGACCTCTCTATCATCATGCAATTATTTTCTTATCCTTGTGTAATATGCTCTGATCTATAATTTAATTTTTCAGATATTAATATAGTCACTCCTGCTTTCTTTTGATTAATGTTAGCACTCTATATCTTTTCCCAGCTTTTTACTTTTAACCTGTTTGTGCCTTTATATTTCAATTATGTTCCTTGTCTACAGCAGACAGTAGCTTTTGTTTTCTCATCCAATTTGTAAATATGAGTCTTTTTAATTTAGGATATTAACTTAGAACACTTACATATAATGAAGTTAAAGATATGGCTTAGGTTTAAATCTATTATGATATTATTTGTTTTCTATTTGTCACATCTGTCCTTTCTTCCTCTTTCTTGATCTGCTTTGTTTTGGAATCATTTTTTTTTTTCAAAATTCCAATTTATCTTCTTTTTAAAGCTTCTTAGCTATAACTCTGTTATTCTGTTGGTTACTTTAGTGTTTATGGTATATCTCTTTAACTTAACAATTTATCAAGTGATATTTTACTGCTACACATATAATAAACTATTACTAGTATACTTCCAATGTCTTTCCTAATAAATTTTGTGGTACTGTTCATACATTTTTATCTCTACATATATTTTAAAGCCCATAACATACTATCATTTTTGTTTAAATAGTCAACAATCCCTTAAAGAGATTTAATTAATTTTAAAAATCACATATTTATCCATGTGATTACCATTTGCCATGTTCATCATTCCTTTCTATAGACCCATACTTCCCTCTAGCATTATCACCTTCCACTTGAAGGATAAAACTTTCAGCTTCTTTATGTCTGAAAAATCTTAATTTGACATTCAATTTTGGAAATTACTTTTGCTGGGTACAGAATTAGAATTTGACAGTATTAATAACTATCAATGTCCTTATTTGTTAATTCTAACATCTATGTCAGGTTAGGGTAGATTTTACAGATTGTTTTTTCTCTTCATATGAGTCACATTTTCTTGCTTTTTTTGTGTGTGTACTTAGCAGCTTTTGATTGTCTGCCAGATATTGTGATTTTTTTTTTTTATCATTTTGGATGGTGATATTCTGAATCTCTAGAAATATTCTTGAACATTATTCTGAAATGCACTTAGGTTACTTGGAAATTTTTTCATCTTTTGGATCTTAATTTTTGTATCTGTTGGGCACAACCAGTGTTTGGTCTAGGGCTAATTATCCCTACTACTAAAAATAAGACACACTGGGTAGTTCACTCTACCCCTATCACAATATCCTGCGACATTGTGGTTTTCCGTGGGAATAGCACTGTCCTTGGCCCTGTGAGTGTACCCAGGCACTTTTCCCTCTTTTTTTTTTTTTTTTTAATTTTTCCCCTGACCCTGGACAGTTTACTCACACATATGTGTTGATCATGCTCAGTTGAATAATTAAGAACAGTCCTTCAAAGTTCACTGCAGTTTCCTCTCTGTGCAGTGCTCTTCTTTTTAGTCCTCTGTTCTGCAAACCATAGCTCAGCTGATCTCTGTGGACTTTTGACTCTGTCTCTTCAGCTCAGGGCATCCACTAGTCTCCATCTCATTTCTTTGCTCACCCAAACCCAGGAAACTTCTTCAGGATAGTAAGCTGGGGCAATCACACAGTTTCCTTCATAATGTCCCATCTCTTAGGATTGTGCATTTTTGTTGCCCGATCCTTTGTGTCATGTCAGCCATTTTTTCCCATGTTTTCCTATCCTTTGGTTGCTTCCAGCAAATGGATAAATATGGTCTTTATCATGACATTTTGGCTGGAAGTAAAAATCCTCGGATTTTATAATTTTATTATATTTAAAATATTTGCTTATATTTGTATGCCTTTTATACATTAAAAATCTTCCATTTTATATTTTTCACCCAATCCTCATATGTATAACCCATTGCCAGCCTATCATGTACTACTGTTTCCTGCACATGTGCTTCCAAGCACAAAGTGAACACAGGCTAGTATCTAGTCCATCAATTATAGGAAATACAGCTTTGTCTTTCCAGAAGAGGTATCTTTTTCTAATTTGCACTAGGGTACTACCATGGGCTACTAACCAATTCATTTCTAAGATTAAAATACAAATTGATTCACTAACTTGAAAATAATACTGACATCTAAAAAAGCCAAGTAAGTAAGGGAAGAATAAAAAAGAAAATCATCTACTCAAAATAAGAAAATACTTACTATTCAGAAAAACTACCCTTTTCAAAAATGTTCAGCTGGTTTGGGTAGGTTTATTATTAGTCAATGATCCTTTTTTGGTAACTCAAATGAAAGAAGGAAAAGAATTGAATCATCTGATGTAGTCTGGTTTATCTTTGTGCAGATCTAAAAGTGCCACCTATTATTTTTCAAGATTTTTAGTTGGTTACATGAACTATTGCCAGGTTCAAATCAAGGAAGAGAAGGAACGTGAATTAAATTGTTTTCTTTCCCTCCTTCCTTCCTTCCTTCTTTCCTGTTATGAGGTCTTATAGCATATTCTAACTTAAATTTTAAAGAGATCATCTTGATATGTTTCCATTTAATGGAATTGCTATAAAATAGGTGTTTGGTGCATATTGTGGTGAAAAAATGGGGGGTTTGTCATTTTCCTCCTCCATGACCACTAGGGAAGGAGAACTTCATACCCAGTGGGCCTTCAGGCCCTTGCTGGACAGACACCAGTGAGGGCTTAGCTATAATGACAGAAACCAAGGCCTAGGCAAGTGACTCATGAGGGCTGACTGAAGTAAAAGGAAATTAGGGAGAAGAAAGGATTATGGATTACTAGGTATTTGGGATGCAAAGGAGAGGAGTCATTCTTTAGGAAAGAGATGTGGGGAAAAAATGGTCTTATTATGTTTTACTGTGTTTTATTTGATGATTTCCATTTCTTAGGACACTCAAGAAAATCTACAGTGGATATCTACACATTTATTTAATACTTTTCTATTTCAAATTTGTTTTTCTTTTGGATGAAACCATATTAAAACCTGCTTTGGAGGCATTCCCAGTATGGGTATTACCACTAACAGAGAAAAGTAAGAAATCATAAGTACTTCTATCATTCAGGTGATAGAGAGTATGTTAAAAAAAAATAATAGTTTAATTTTTTTTGTTAGGTAATGTGGTTATCTATTTTAAGTTCTTTAAAGTTTGAAAAATGTAATCAGTTTTTCAGCTGATGAGTAACACATGAACTTAGTTAAAAGTTTATAATTGTACCTGCCTTCTACATTAGATTCTTCTCTTCCCCAGGGGCAAACAGCATTACCACTTTCCTGAATATCTTTCCAGAAATGTCTTTTATATATTAGGCTGAACTCTCTCAAATTGCCATTTTTATGAGTCAAAAAGTCAACTGTCAGTAGTTTTATAATGTTAAACCTAATACAAGGGCATATATATCTTTTTAAAAATGAATGAGAGAATTTTATAAAGGTATTCTGACATTTAGTGTTTGTATCTATACATCTTCAATATAATTCCAAATCAATACATATAGACTTACATCATGACCTTTAATACTTATATAAAATTGTCTTATGGACATGTGACAACTTAACTAGTTCCCATTTGATGGTCTATTAGATTGCTTACAAAGCCTTGTTATTTTAATGTTGTAATGAGCATTAGAGCATTATTATTATGAATACATATAAGTAGATATGAAGGATAAATTCCTAGAAGTGAAATTTCTGGATCAACTTTTTTTTTTTAACTTTCACCAAATTTCTCTTAAAGGATATCCCTCCCCCCTGCCCCACCCCAGGGTGGAAGAAGGTACCTATATTTCCAGATCCTCCTAGCCTCGTGAATGACCTTTTATAACTGCTTGAGGGAAAATTCACATTTGATTGTTCTAATGTTCCATACCTGGAATAAGGGTGTCCATTTGTCATTTCTCTTTGCATGCTTATGTGTTCCCTGTTCATATATTTCTTTTCTGTCACATTAGGTTGTACCTCTTTGATTTTTTATTTCAAGTATATGTTTATGAATTATGAAAACTAGTACTTATCTTATTTGCTGCAAAGATATTTGCCTCAGGTTGCCAGTTTTAATGCTGTTTTTATACTGCAGAACATTAAATTTTATCAAGACATTCATTTTATCATAATTTTTCTGCCATATTTCCCTTAGAATGTCCTCTTCAGAAAGAAAGTAAAAAAAAAAAAAAAAAAGATTCAATTTTATCTTCATGTTCTTTCATGGTGTTATTTTCTTTAACACTTAAATCATGATCCATTTGAAAATTCATCTTGTATATACAAAATAAGGCAGCATGTAATTTTAAATTTAAATAACTATGTCTTATTTAATATATTTTGTACACAGTTGCAACAAATAAGCCTTTCCCAGTAAAATAAATTCCATACTACCCGTTAGACAATAACCTGTTTTCAGTCAATATATAATTTTGATACTTTTTAGATACTTCAAAGAGTGTCCCAATAACATATTTTTTGGTGATAAACTCTTTTTCTTGATAAAATACTTCTATGTTACCAGCATATTTGGCCATCCAAGAAAATGTCTTCTGATGTGGAAGAATTATTTTCCAGTGTTTGTCTTTAACATATCATTTGTTACATTGCTGTACACTTTGCCTTGCTGCCCCCTCAATAGATTGTGAACTACTTGGGAAAGGAACTGTATTTTATTTACCTCAGTATCAACAGAAAAAAATCACACAGTGCAATAAATCAATATATAATGAAAGAATTAATGATGGAAATTTCTGATAGAAACATTCAACAACATCTATTCACTTATTTATTGTGCTCTGCACAAGTTAAAAGAAACCTAAGATGACTATCTCCTAATAAATTTCTTTATACCTTAAGTATAAGGTTTGTCTGGAGTGAAGTTTTTTTTCAGAGATTACACACTGCATGCTGTAGGCACAGAAAAACTGCTATGTCTAAATTCTGTTCAGCCTAAGGTTCAGCCAGCACCATATTCTCTCTCATTTTATTAGAAAATGACACCAAGCCATATTCAGAAGCTTGTACACTACACAGTCAGTGAGCGTATGAACACTCTGTATTTTACAATGATTTGCATGGAGTCTTAACTACCTGCCAAAGAGCCTGCAATGAGAGATAAAATGCTTGAGAATAATAAAATGCATTTTAAATCCTCTCATTCAACGGACTTCCTTCAACCTTCCCTGAAGAGGGAAAGGAGTCATGTTGTGCCTTTCACCATGATGTACAGTCACCTAAAATCACATCCCATGAAACCTAGGGGTAAAAAAAAAAAAAAAATGGTATTTCTAGTTCCATTCCACAAGCCCTAAAAACTACACAAATAGTGTGGTCCCCTTGTCTAACTGGGCTATGCCACTTGCTCTCCAGCTGCAAATTCTGGGCTGCTGCAGCGTCTCTGGAAGATAAAATTCCACAGTAATATCAAATTGCTGGCACAGCATCCCCCCACCTCACCTAAAGTTTGTGTGTGTGTGTTGTATTTTTAAGGGCAGGAACTTCTGATCCTTTGCTTTGGAGTGTGTGGTGTGGTTCAAAGAAACCTTCCCTGGGGCACCTGGTTGGTACAGTCAGTTAATCATCAGACTCCTGGTTTGGGCTCAGGTCTTAGTCTCAGGGTCCTGAGTTTGAGCCCTTGTTGGGCTCCACACTCAGCATAGAGCCTACTTGAGATTCTTTTTCCCTCTCCATCTGCCCCTTCCATTTATGGGCACGCTCTCTCTCTCAAATACAATAAATCTTAAAAGAAAAGACGAGACAAGAAAAAACCCCTATCTATCTAAACTTGGTGAGGCCTTCACTGTTAGGACACAATTAATGATCAGTTTAGTCATTCTTTGTAGCCATTCTAAACCTATTCCTTTCCCTTACCACTTTTTTTAAAAGAATTTACTTATTCATTGATCAGAGAGAGAGAGCACAAGCAGGGGCAAGGGCAGACAAAGGGAGAAGCAAGCTCCCTGCTGAGCAGGGGGCCCAATGCAGAACTCCATCCCAGGACCTTGCTGAAAGCAGACAATTAACCAACTGAGCTCCCCAGGCGTCCCTCCCCTACTACTCTTTTCCTCCAGTCCCATCAACTTCAATCATCAAAAAATGGTGACCCCAGGGCGCCTGGGTGGCTCAGTGGGTTGGGCCTCTGCCTTCGGCTCGGGTCATGGTCCCGGGGTTCTGGGATCAAGCCCCGAGTTGGGCCTTCTGCTCGGTGGGGAGCCTGCTTCCTCCCCTTTCTCTCTGCCTGCCTCTCTGCCTGCTTGTGATCTCTCCCTCAAATAAATAAAATCTTAAAAAAAAAATGGTGACCTTTTTTTATTTTATTTTTTTTTACCTGTACAGTCCACATGAGAATGGAATACTCTTCCCTTTGTCTAAATATCTGTCTTCCTAGCCCAAATCCTTCCCATTCTTGGGGTCTCACAAGAAAAAAATGTCTTTCCTATGGAATCAAGTCTTTCCATCTTCTATTAGCACTTTGTTACTCAAAAGCAGGATCCCTGGCGCCTTGCTAGAATTTCCGCATTAGAATCTGCATTTCACAAGCTCTCCAGAGAACTTGAGTGCGCTGGCCTGTATTTCTTATTTAATGGTATCTTCAGTCTTGATTAGACCCTCTACTCAGTTTACAAAACTGTCAGCATCACCTCTAAAGTATCCTCCTTCTATCCTGTTAGCTTCTCCATTTAGCACCATCTCACTTCACTACTCAATCTGTGAATATAGGACTTTCATTTCTCTACCGATTCCATAATACCGTGCATTCTCCTTCAGCCCCCTAATTTGTTCCTAGAAATCTTGACAGTTACCAGTGCCTTTCTGCCAAGATCTATTAAACACACAAGTTTCAATGCTATCATACTACGTGTTATAATTATCACTAGCTGAGCTTTTGGTAAGCCTCATGAACTACAATAATAAACTCTACATTACTGCTAACTATGCTATTTTGCAGAAATATTTACTCATGTTCTTCTTGTGCCTTTTATGCCCTCCAAATACTCTTTTTTTTTTTTTTAAGATTTTTATTTATTTATTTGACAGAGAGAGATCACAAGCATGCAGAGAGGTAGGCAGAGAGAGAGGAGGAAGCAGGCTCTCTGCCGAGCAGAGAGCCCGATGCGGGGCTCAATCCCAGGACCCTGGGATCATGACCTGAGCCGAAGGCAGAGGCTTAAACCACTGAGCCACCCAGGTGCCCCCCCTCCAAATACTCTTAACACTCCCAGCCTGATTCAGTTTCTTAAAATATCTATTCCCACCCAGAGACATATTTTAAGTGCTGATCTACTTATCTATTACTGCATAATTATCCCCAAACAAAACAGTTTAAAATAACACATATTTATTACCTTGTACATTTTCTGAGATTCAATAATCTAAGAGTAGCTTAGATGGGTGGTTCTGGCTCAGGGTCTCTCATGACATTGCAATCTAGATGCCAACCATGTTTTTGTCATCCAAAGGCTCGCCCGGGACTCTAGCAGGGTTTCTCAGTCTTACAACTATTGCTATTTGGGGAATGGATCATCCTTTATTGCAAGGGGTTTCTTATGAGTTATGGGATTTTGGCAACATCCGTGGCCCCTACCTTCTAGATGCCAACACCACCTCCCATTCTAGTAGCAGCCAAAATATCCCCAAACATTGCCAAGTTCCCTGGGCAGCAAAATCACCCCCAGGTGAAACTACAAGGCTAGAGGTACTGCTTCCAAGATGGCACACTAAAGGAGTGTTGGCTGAAGGCTTTGTTGGCTATTGACAAATAGGCTTCAGTTTCTTACCACATGGGTTTCTCCATAGGGCTGCTTTAGTGTCCTCATGACATCATAGCTAACTTTCCCCAGAGTGAACTATCCAAGAAAGAGCATAGAGATGGAGGAAGCTGCAAGGTCTTTTATGACCTAGTTTTAGAAGCCCCATTCCTTCACAAATAATCTATTTGTTAGGGGTTATCCACTAAATCAAGCCCACACCCAAGGCGTGAAGAATTAAGCTCCAGTTCTTAAAGAAAGAAATAACATGAAATTTCTGAAAATATTTAAAAAGTACCAAAGCCCCCTCTCCCATTTTAAAAATATCCTTATAAATAGCTGAATCACTATATTGTATACCTGAAACTAACATAACATGTATGTTACCTACATTGGAATTAAAATTTTAAAAATAAAAAAGTCCTTATATAAATTGCTCATGAAATTATCATAAGATAGCTGGCTTACCTCCCCCATCCCACATTTATCTCCCCATAAATATGGTCTACTTAATCAGGAGAACTCTATGTCCTTTTCACACAGACATCCCTATTTCTAAGCTCGTCTTCTTGTTCCAGACTTCCACGGCCCACACGAATCTCCCTTTTCTAAACTTCCACCACCTTACTTTATAGGTTGTGTATGCTGCCTTCTTCTAGCCAATTTAACTAAACAGGAAAATGAAGTAAGAGCACAAATATAGTTGGTTTTATTTATTTCCTTACTCTTTCTCCTCTTTATCTCTCTGTCCTCCTGTTACCTTCTGCCTTTCTCAACTACCGGCCTAATTTTACCCTTACATCAATTATAGGTGCTTGTATGCAAATTTGAGAAAAAGCTCTTTTGTTTAAACATGTGGTAAGTGTCTGAAAGAGGTCTTTCACAGTGTATGGGCTTGACATATCTATATGAGAATCAGCTGACAAAGTGTAGAAATCCAAGCTCTTTCTGGACAGACTGACTGTCAGATCTCTAGAGGTGGGGTCTCAGTGTCTGCTCTTAGAAAAGCTAAATGATTACTGGATTTCTCCCCTTTTTTAAAATAACAATATCAAATAAATGATTATATGATCCTGGAGAAGTTCCGAATATCTAAGAAAAAAAATATCAAACTTCTTTTTTTTTAAAGATTTATTTATTTGAAAGAGTGAGAGAGAGGGACTCTGCATGCGGAGCTGAGGGTCAAAGGGAGAGGGAAAGAGAGAATTTCAAGCAGACTCTGCTTACGGCACAGAACCCCATGCAGGGCCCATCTCACCACCCTGAGATCATGACCTGAGCTGAAATCAGGAGTTGGACAGTTAACCGACTGAGCCATCCAGGTGCCCCTACACCAAACTTCTTATGCCTCTGAAAATGACTTGACCAGTTACCACTATTGCATAAACTAATGTGGATATAAGGTCCAGCAATCTGTGTTATCATCTTAATCTTACCTACAGTATCTTTGATACTCAAAGTCAGAATCACTGGTGATTTGCCTAATTATGAATCACTTTCTTATCAAAATTTGGGCATCATTCATGTGATTTTTATTGTTATCTGGTGAGACATAAATGGCTCCCTCATGCTGATATAGGAGAGGTGAATCAAACAACATTAGGTGTTTTTGTTCTTTTTGTTGTTATTTTTAATGAGATGCTATAAATTGAGAGAGCACATTATCAGAACATTTTTAGGGAATTAACAGCTTTTTGGGAGTTGGCAGTTGCAAATATAGCCTAAGGCCAATATTCTGGCTAATGAATAGCAGCCTAGGCAAACTCTTAAATCTCTTAAATTGTTACAACAATCACCAAATACTAAGGGTGGGAAATATACTGCGTACTTTGAAGGAAGACACACACACACACACACACACACACACACACAAACATCCTGAAGTTGGAGAAACTGGAGATTTGAGGAACTAGGTCATGCTAGTTGTCTTATATTTTTGTTGAACTCTAAATAATCTTAAGGAACCACCTGGCCCCATTCTTATCTGTCTTGATTGATTGAACAGGGTAAATTTCCTGGGAATTTTTGGATTTAGCCCAGTCTTTGAAAAGCTTACAGGGGTGCATTCTGCCACAAATATACTCTTTCACTGCAAATATCCACCAATACTGCAATGAAGTTACCTGTAAGTTAGCCTTAATTAATAAATAAATGAATGAATGAATGAATGAATGTTTCCCCTAAGAACTGCAAACACTCTTGGCACATAACCAGTCCATCCAACCCCCATGGCTAGAAGACCTGGACAAACTTTACCATGGGTTCTAGCAGCTTAAGGCCATGTTCCTTGGATGACTCCAACCTCCCTTAAAATGCCTATCCAACAAAGCTCGAAGCTGCCAGGAAGATTTACTGTTTGTTCCAGCCAAAACCTAGTGATAAGGCTGATAGGCCTCTGAACTCCTTCTTAGAGCAGAAACTTGAGAAACTCGGTAACTATAAATCCTTCCTCTCCCCTTTGAGGTATAAATCTTCTACCACCTCAAACTGTCTTCTCAAGAACCTGAAAGTCATCTCTTCAGGATTCAAACAATTCAAGGAGATAGCTCTCCTTCCTGGTGTCTGTGAGAGGCAAAGAACCTAACTTTGGTGGGCACCTTGTTCCCTCCCATCACAACCTCCTGCTAGAAAGACTTAAGTTTGGGGCACCTGGGTGGCTCAGTGGGTTAAGCCTCTGCCTTTGGCTCAGATCATGATCTCAGGGCCCTGGGATCGAGCCCTGCATCGGGCTTTCTGCTTAGCAGGGAGCCTGCTTCTCCCCTCTCTGCCTGCCTCTCTACCTCATTGTGACCTCTCTCTCTCTCTCTCTCTCTCTCTCTCTCTAATAAAGAAATAAAATCTTTAAAAAAAAAAAGACATGTTTGTTTTCCTCCAGATAAGAACCAATTATAGACTGAAATGACTTAAGTCATATGGATCAAACCATCCTGCTTATTGTCTTTCACTGGCTTTACTTCAACATGCCCCAGTATTTAAGAAGTTTCCAGATTTTTGGGTGCCTGGGTGGCTTGGTTGTTAAGTGTCTGCCTTCAGTTCTGGTCATGATCTCAGGGTCTTGGGATCAAGCCCCACATCAGGCTCCCTGCTCAGCGGGAAGCCTGTTTCTCCCTCTCCCACTCCCCCTGCTTGTGTTCCCTTTCTCACTGTGTCTCTCTCTGTCGAATAAATAAATAAAATCTTTAAAAAAAAGTCTCCAGATTTTTATTCTGGCCAAGCTAAGCTCAGTTTAACCTGGACTCTCTTCCATACTACAAGAGTTTCTAGTAAACAATATCTGTCATTTTTGCCTTTAACCAGTGTCCAACTTTGCTTATCTTTGGCAATATGATTCACTAAAATGGGAAGTTAAATCACATTTGTATTATGCTTGAAAAATTGGGGGCTATGCCATGATTTACTTCTGGAAAGAACATAAACATAAACGACATGTGAAGGGTAGTGATACTGAGGTTTATCTGAGTTCTGTATTCTCAGAAGCTGGAACATAGTAAAAGTTAAGAATTTCCCCACCCCCATTCCCATTCTTTTGTGTTCTTAGAAATGAGAAATGGGTAAACATACATGACAGACCTCCTCTTGCATATTCCAAGGTAAGACCTATCTCTGTGTCTCCTCATTACTCCCATAGACTTGTTCAGGACTCCTTGTCCACCAGCCTGTATAAATCCTGGCCCCATGCATTTCTTTGAGCTAGGGCATAATAAGGTTAGTAGTAGGGCCTAGAGGTAGCTGGGATGGGAAAAGGAAAAGGAGGACACAGCCCAATCCCCAGGAAGATCTAGATTTGTTCCCTCTCATTCTTTGTTATGGGCATTGCTATTTTCTCCATTTTATGTAAAGGTGTCATATGAACACAGGTTAATATTCTCCCTGCCTGTTCCAAGTGAATTGATGAACTTAAGCCCTGATTTTATAGAAATTCTAGAGCCTTCACTGAAATATGTCTAAACTACATTAGTTTGCAGATGACAGCTTTTAGCTCTAGGTGCTTTAACTGAAGAAGGGGAGAGTTGCTCCATGAGACAGGAAAATTATCATAGAAGAAAAGGATTTGGAGAAATGGAAGGTACTTTGAGGCAAGACTCAACACAAAAGTCTTGTTTGCTTTTTTTTTTTTCCACCTACACTTTTGAAGGGCTACAAATCTACTCTAGCAACCTTAGGAGACAACTCAAGGAGAGGAGTGTAAAAATCATTAGCATTTAAGAGGAGTTTATATTCACATATTCTGAAAATCTTGCTTTGCCTTGAATTTGTGTGCCAGCAGTCACAAATAGAAATAGGATAAGCAATAGAAATATATTTGTTCAGCTGATGATGGTTGAGGCAGAAAGAGTTTACACACTGAAGAATAACTTCAGAGCAATTACAGATGGAACTGCAGCACTGATGGAAGTCAGGGCTATAGAAATAGGTATTGGTATGAGAGGACTGCACAGGTGGGCGTCTTGTAAGGCAGTGATTCTGATTGGGCCAGGGGATTGACCTTCACCTGCCACTCCAGAAATAAAAAATTCATTAATATTCTTCATCTAGTATTTCAGTCTGCCACTGAAAATGATCCCACATCTTATAGAAGGTGCTGATAGAAGAACTATTTTTTCTTTCTTTTTTTTTTTTTTAGAAGAACTATTCTTTCACTGTGACAGATCTTGGGTGAATTAATACCTTCAATGATAAGTAAGAAGCTTTTCAGTTATTGTTTAAACATTGGCAAAATTGCATTAGACACTTCTAATTTAATAGTTTTGTTTTGGCATCTCTGACTTATTAAAATATCAGGAAGGAAGGGAAATATGAAAACATACAGTATAAAAATGGAGGCTAGGCAACTTCTGTTGTAACATCAACAGTGTTTCCCAAAACTTTAAAGTAAGTTACCTTGGATTGAGGGAAAATCATGCATGGTTAATTCCATCTATTGGAGTCCGACTGGGAAAACAAAAAGGTGAAGTGGGAATAAACCTCCTTAAACTTGGATGGTTGGACAACTGCCTTCATTGATGTTTTGATCCAGAAGGGGAAAAACACCTGATTTTCAGTGGAAAACTATGCATTTTTTAGCACATTCTCCTATTATATCTGATTCTGGCTTTTTTTTTAAGTTATTTTACAACTTTGTAAATTACAGATAACTAATAGCAATGCAAAATAATCTTGTTTGTAGACATGCACATGCTGCCTTGTCTGGTAGAGGTTCAATTGATTTCTCTCCCCAACCATGGAAGAAACCACTTGCCTCTATTTGCACTTCATTTCAATATTCTCAATTATAAACACATCCATATTTTGGATTTTTCCTTGAACCTGTAAGATCTAACTAGTAACTTCACCAATAAATTAAGAAAGATATTTAACATGTTGAGGGTCACACTTTTACTTTCTTTTTTTTTTTAAAAGATTTTATTTATTTATTTGACAGAGAGGGAGATCACAAGTAGGCAAAGAGGCAGGCAGAGAGAGAGGAAGGGAAGCAGGCTCCCTGCTGAGCAGAGAGCCCGATGCGTGGCTTGATCCCAGGACCCTGGGATCATGACCCAAGCTGAAGGCAGAGGCTTTAAAACACTGAGCCACCCAAGCGCCCCACACTTTTACTTTCTTCTAAAAATTGTGTCTAACAGCTTAAAACCTAATTTAAACAACAATTTTAAAAAAGGGAATAAGCCCTCAAGATTAAAAGGAAATAAGCAGAGATACGAATGGTGGTATAGGCACTTAAAAATATCTAGTTATAACTGACTTAGAAAGTGAATGTCTTAGAAACCTAATAACTACACACATAGGAAGGGAAGCCAACAAGAAACAAGCCATTCCAATATATGAAACCTGAAAAGGATCAGGAATTGAAGGAATTCAGGTACCCCTCGAGGGTGGGGTGAAGCTGAAAACATGGTGACATGAAGCTTGTAAAAGAAAAATTAGATACCCATACACCCAGCCTCCAGGGAAGCTCTTCTGTTAGCTTCTAGAAAGCTGGCAACAAAGTGCAGAAGGCAGAAGACTGGAAGATTTATCATTGGAGAAACTGATTAGCTAAAGAGAAAAGACCTTTCATGGATGGTGAAACCCAGCCCACTCTACATCAAGAATTTCCAATCATCTTTTTTAGTGTTTTAAAATATAAGTGGTTAGATTGGACATTTGAGAAATTTTCCAGCGAGAGAGAGAAAGAAAACAAAAGGGAACAGAGGACCTAAATTAGGGAGCCAATTGACAAATAAATAGAACCCAAGATTAGCCTGAGGACATACTGGAGAACAAGAATAGGCACAGTATCTTTGAACATAGCAACAGAGTCATTTCATCATAATGTAAAAAGGATAAATGATTTAATAATCAGTGTTTGGAAAACTGACAGCTTTGGGGGAAAATGTAATAAGTAAGAACACAAAACTTGTAAACAGATTCAAGTCTTTTCCCAGATGACAGAGTTTATAGGTCTTAGACTTGTGATCCACCTAAAGAGTGGATCCACCTCAAGATTCACAGATTATCATTATGATATATCTATTATTAATATATTATTATAGTATCATGGCATGGGATATTTGGCAATCATATTTTCAATGATTATTTTGTTTTAAGGAAGAACAGTCAAACTCTACACATATTTTATTTTATTTTATTTTTTTAAAGATTTTATTTATTTATTTGACAGATAGAGATCACAAGTAGGCAGAGAGGCAGGCAGAGAGAGAGAGAG